>NW_005871269.1:1662226-1721689 GCF_000147115.1 Myotis lucifugus | reverse complement strand
TTTTTAATTATTTGTTTCTCTACTAGAATGTAAGCCTCCTGAGGGTAGACTTTATCTGTCTTGGGGATAGTGGCACTCCTAATGCTTAAAAAAACAGAGCCTAGGACAGGGGTGGGCAACCCCTGGCACTCGTGCCAACATGGCAGGCCAGTAACTTTTGCTGGCACGCGAAACCCTCTCTTATAATCTTCCATTTACAATTTTTTTCTTAATATCGACTTTTTTATTTTTCAGATAAATTCAGTGTAGGTGCATCTTAGATAAATAAACGAACTATTGAGGACTTAGAATGCCATTCCAGAAAATTTTTTCTGTTTAAAAAACTTTGCAACAGCGTTACTCTCCATGTTTTCATCCACATACGCTTGTGAATCTTTGTTCTCAGTGATGAATTTTGTTAAGTCTCATAATAGGAGTAGCCCAACGGATGAAAGTAGTAGCTCAGGCATATCTCTGAAGGTCACGAAATATAAACCTGATGTAAAATCTCTGTCATCAGTGATGCAGCAGCAAAAGTCCCACTGATAATATCAAATGGAGTCATAAAGTTTTCTGTCAGACTATCAGTGTACATGTATACATTAAAAAATAAATGTATTTTCATCATCATATACTGTGTTTTTGTCGCTCGAATGAATTTTATTGTTTCTTCAAGGTTCTTCACATATGTACAACTTAAGCGATATCAAGTAGGCGTAACATGTTCTCAAAAAATTAGGGTTGGCACGCAGAAGAATTTTGAGTCAGAGATTTTGCTGGTTTTGGCACGCACTCACAAAAAGGTTCCTCACCCCTGGCCTAGGATCTAGAAGATTCTCAATAAATATTTGTTCAGTGAATGAATGAAAAGTGTAAATCATCACTACAACTGACTCATTGTTGATACTGCTTTATTATTCATTAAGAACCAACACATAACTATGTGTTCACGCACCACCTGGAAGCATCTTTCTTACCTTACAATATCATTGCAGTTACCACACTTCAGTGAACACTATTCTCAACCCTGTGAAAATATGATATCTGCTGCTCTGACTGGTACAACCAGGGGTGAGTCCCTGGCCAAAAACCACCAATCTATTGTTTGATTACTGACCAGACAGTTGGCCTGGTTTAAAAATATGGCTAAAAGGGTTATGACTGCTTAGTTAGGTAGAAGCCTGCTTTTGGGTAGGATGAGATAGCTGGCAGATCGTCATTACTGTCTTGTTGACAATATTAGAAAATATTAAATATTTTGACTGTCCAACATTAGGGGATTGGGTAAATGCATAATGTAGAATAACATACAATTATTAACACTTGGGTTGCGGGAAACGAGTTAAGTCGGCTCGCGTGAATTGCGCGTACTCCGCGGGAGCCGTCTTAAACTCGGTTCATATAGATTTGCGGTGGAGTGCGGGAAACGTGTAAACTCGGGCCGATTGTAACTGCGTATTACCAAATATTTCATTTCAATCGAACCCATACTTCAAAAGATATAGGCATTTTAACGCGCCATCTTATATTTTGGCGGGAAATTCACCCGACACCTTAGTGTTAAAATGATGTAAATATAGACCTTTGAAAGATGTGCTTTCTATATAATGTGCATTATCAAGTGAAAGAAGCAGAGAGTGAAGTTGTTTATGCAATTTGACTTCAATTTTGTTAATTATCTGTCTCTATATATGTATTTCTTCACACACACACACAAATATATCAAAAATTTAATAGGGCTTCTTTTCTCCTAGATGGTGCTCATGAGGATTATAGGAATATCTCCCTTATAGGTGATTTATTTTTTCCTATAGTTTTATAAATTTTGTCAAATTAAATTAATTAGAATAAAACTGTATTATTTAGAAACCTTTCCATAAAAAACTCAAAAGATTTTATGCATTTAAAAAATATATTTGTACTTTTGCATTAGATCTGAATTATATAAAAAACCTATATACATAAAAAATTACATATCCTATATAATGAAAGAGAAACATGCAAATTAGCCGTCCCTCTGCTACACTCAAGCCATGCCCACCAGCCAATGAGGAGTGAGTATGCAAATTAACTCGCCAAAGATGGCGGGTAATTTGCATACACAGAGCAGAGTGGGAGCTTGGGGGGACCTGGCTCCCTCAGTCACTGGACACCGGACGTGACTCCCTCAGTCACTGGTCGGGGAAAACTCAGAGCGTGGGGAGCACCAGAAATTCTGGGAATAGTCATTTTGGTGGCAGCCCAGGACCAGAAGCAGAAGCCCAGAGTGCGGGGAGCACCAGGAATGCTGGGGATCGTAGTTCTGATGGCAGCCCCAGGACCGGAAGCGGAAATCCAGAGCGCAGGGAGCACCAGGAATGCTGGGAATTATAGTTCTGGTGGCAGACGGATCTCCTAGACCAGTGATGGCAAACCTATGACACGCGTGTCAGAGGTGACACGCGAACTCATTTTTTTGGTTGATTTTTCTTTGTTAAATGGCATTTAAATGTATAAAATAAATATCAAAAATATAAGTCTTTGTTTTACTATGGTTGCAAATATCAAAAAATTTCTATATGTGACACAGCACCAGAGTTAAGTTAGTGTTTTTCAAAATGCTGACACGCCAAGCTCAAAAGGTTCGCCATCACTGTCCTAGACACTAGAGCAGCAGTTCTCAACCTAAGGGTCGCCAACCTGTGGGTTGTGACCCCTTTGGGGGTCGAACGACCCTTTCACAGGGGTTGCCTAAGACAATCGGAAAACACATATATAATTACATATTGTTTTTGTGATTAATCACTATGCTTTAATTATGTTCAATTTGTAACAATGAAAATACATCCTGCATATCAGATATTTACATGATGATTCATAACAATAGCAAAATTATAGTTATGAAGTAGCAACGAAAATAATTTTATGGTTGGGGGTCACCACAACATGAGGAACTGTATTAAAGGGTCGCAGCATTAGGAAGGTTGAGAACCACTGCCCTAGAGCAAAGTGAGCCTGGAGCAAGTTACTGTTGTGGTTGGGGATGGAGGGAAAGCAAAGGTGAGAGACATAAGTAAAATCAGAGTGTCTAGGAAAAATTAAAGGGAAGATATCCTAAAACTTCCAGGAAATCTCCACCAATGGAGCAAAGAAAAAAAAAGCCTCTATTATTCTGTGAGCAACAAACCAAACTGGGTTGGGGGTCTCAGACAATTTGCTCATATGATTGCAAAGACAGACAGAAACTCCCGGATTGGAGAGGGCTCCCCTGAGGGCTCCCAGATTGGAGAGGGTTCAGGTCGGGCTGAGGGACCCCCCCCACCCCCCCAGTGCACGAATCTTCATGCACCGGGTCCCTAGTCTATATATATAAAAGCCTAAGCGATCATTACAACTGAACGACTGGAATGACTGGTCGACCAGTCGCTATGACATGCACTGACCACAGGGGAGTGCCAGTCAGCCAGAAGCCTGGCTCACGGCTGGCGAGCGCAGCTGTGGTGGTGGGAGCCTCTCCCAACTTTACGGCAGCGCTACTGAGCAGTGGTGGCAGGTGCAGCGGGCTGGAATGAGCGTGAGTGGTGCCCAGCCCCAGCTTGGCCTCTTCCCTGGCCGCCTACTGCTTGGTGCACTGCTACATCCCTCGGGATGTCTGACTGCCGGTTTAGGCCGGATCCCTGCAGTCGGACATCCCCTGAGGGGTCCTAGTAGTTATATATTAGATACATATTTATACCAAGTAATGGATTAGAATGTATTGTATATATTATGTCTACAGACACATGTGTAGACATGCACATACAGAACACTTCACAGATTAGTGAATTCCTTGGCAGCCCTTGAACTGGTACTTCAGTTCAAATTCTGGTGTGATTTTATGCTAATCCCTTTAAATGACAGCCAAATATTTGCTTTTTATTCTAAAGAAAGTATAATAAAGATTAAAATTAAGAGAAATTATATCATTTTATGAGACTTTAAAAGTTAAAGTCCAATTATTTAAAGATCAAACTGTGAAATAATTAGAGCTTTATTTTAACATTATTATTCATTGTATAATTTCAAATATATTTCTGATTAGATTATAATAACCTTCTTTTTAACCTCTAAATGCTGCATATGTACAAAGACAGAGCTATTACAGAGCCTAGGATGAAAATTATTTGAAATAACAGCTTAAAAATTATATGGAAGAGAGTAATAAATATGTCTTTTGAGTTGAGAAATAAAAATTAATGGGCTTAGGAGTTCCTTTAATTTGTTTGAATTTTGAGCCTACTCCATTAATTATTTTATTTATTTATTTGACAAATTTATAGGACTTCCGGGTGTCAAGCACTAAGAATACAGTGATGAACAAGAGAGATGAGCCTATCTTCTTGAAATAGTGTGTTAGTCTATTGATTACATAATTTATCAGTAAGTTATATTTATGATACATATTAGGACAGTGATTTTCAACTGGTATGCTGCAAGAATTTTTAAAAAATGTAATACCTGATTATTTAGTCAGGGGCACTGACCTCTTTTCCCTTAGATTGTCCAATAAAAAAATGACAACAGCCAACACTACAATAGTAGTCCGGTGTGAATGAATCAAAATTATACCTGTATTTTTGTCAGATTGGCAACAAAATTAGTATGTTCTTTGGTATGGTGCAAAATTTTAGTAATTAGTTTATGTGGCAGGAGATGAAAAAGGTTGAAAATTTCTGTATTAAAAGGTTGAAGTGGGGTCACACATTAAGTTTGAGGTGAAATATAGGATTGCAAGGGATTCTTTCTTCCAATGGAATATTTAAAGTTTATAAACCCTACTGACCTATAAAGCGCTCAGGCAGGAGGTGGGATCTGTTTTTCTCTGTAGCCTAGTTGAAATCTGATTGTACACTTAGCCACTGACCGGCTTGGAATTCCATACGTTTCCCCCGAGATAAGCCGCAGGAAGGAGAGCAGAGCAAGGACTTGCCCATCTGTGAGAAAGCTCTCCAGATGTCGTGCTCCTGGAGCCCCGTGTCATGGCCTCAAGTTGTTGTGTGGGTTTACTCCATTCATTCTTTTATTTATTTATTTGACAAATTTATAGGGCTTCTGCTGTGCAAGTGGCATGCCCACTGACAAATGGTCAAACTGGACAGATGGTCAGATGTCCATTGACCATTTCAAAAACCAAATAAATGTCTGTGGTGGATTCTGGATGTAGGGACCAGACAGAAGGGGAGAAACTCAGGACAAATAAGTTCCCATCTTTTGAAACCCTACTATGTGCATGCCATGTGTAATGTCTAATCCTTGCAGAACTCAGCAGCACACCTATCACTCTAATTTAAAGATGAAGAAACTTAGGCCAAGAAGCTCAGAAGGTCGTACTGGGGGTTACTTAGTAAATACATGGTAGGAATGTGATTAAAATTCAGGTCTTTTTAGCTCCAGTGCTAGCATATTTTTAAGTACCTCAGTGCCAGTAGCATAATATCTACAGGGGGAAATGGGAGTGTAACTGTAAAAGAAGGTTTCAATGTATTGCAATTATACTTAAGATACAAGAATTAAGGATGCTAGCTAGTAAAACTACCTAAGAATATGTAAATGGATACCTGCTTAATTTACTTTATCGCTGGGAACTTATTGCTATTCTACTGCAGTTTGCTTTTTTTTTTTAACCTTCTACTCCACTGATGCCAGGAATAGGTTCACAGTAAGCATAACATATCCTATAGGTATTGGCCATTGTGACAGATTGAATTTTTAACTTCAAGTCTTCATTTTCTCATAAAAGCTTATAACATTCCTTCCCTTGACTTGCTCCCTCTCATGTGAGTGAAGGGTATATTTCCTGCTCTTCGACTTTGGGCCTGGACATGTAACTTGATTTGGTAACAGGGTGTTGGTGACACAGGCAGAGACCAGAAACATGCCAGGTCTGCTTGCTGGTGCTCCACCATGAGAAGAACATGCCCTGATAGCTATGCCCGTAGCCTAGCCCCAGAACAAACACACTTGGAACAGAACCTACACCCAGGAGCCAAGGCCAAGCCAATCCTGAAAGAGAACTAGATTAGCTAACCCATTTCCCACACAGATCCACAAAGGGAAGGAGAGATGTTTATTGCTATAAGCCCCTGCATTTCAGGGATCATTTGTTACGCAGCAATATTGTGCCTCTGGGTGACTGAGATAGCCATAAGGGGCACACAAAATTATGGAAGATGCATAAGGAGGAAAATATTCTTCCTGCTCTTTAGTCTTTCTGAGTCATCCAAGACAGAAAGGCAGAAATGAAGGACCATGAGTAAAGGACTTGAATGCGTGGTCTTAGCACACATGAGAGAACTGTTCCTGAGTGTTTATTTGTGTGACCAAGGACAGAGTTTGAGGGCAAGGGGTGGAAGAGAATCCCACCAGTGTGAAAACTCTGCTCTAGTGAGTCCCCTAAGCTTAGCTCTAGGGGCCAACCAAATGGTGCCTGTCACTGGGTGGAAATGGTAGAAGGAACGAAGGATTAAGGCAATTGTCTTGGTTCTCTGCTCTGCAGCCTTACAAATGAAATTAATAAATTGCTGAACATCGTTTTTATGTTGCTAGCTGACTTCATAATAGTAACCACATTTCATTTCCCTGGAGAATGGTATTTTAAGCCAAATCGGGTTTAGGCCTCATTAGATATATTGGTGTATACTTTGCTCATGAAGTAAGCTGTAGATTAAAGTCACTGGAACAAAGTACTGAAAATGAAAGGTGCTTGAGGCACTTTTAGTCTCCGTATAGATCATAGCCTGGTGAGGGATTTAGCACAGAAATATATTACTCAGACTTATGCAGGTGAGGATTTACTGTAATATTTAATAAAAGCACGTATGGGGCTTATCATGAAATATGCTCACGTGATGTGTCTGACACCCCCTCAGGAATTTGGCACGAACACTAAAGCTTTGCCACACGGTGCCAGAGACACTAATATGAGGTGGTTTACTGCAAGAGACACAACTGTTTGATTTCTACGGGAGACCACAGAAAATAGCACTTAGCTCAGTTAAAAACATCCATGTGCTAGTCCCACATTTAAGCCATAGTCTGATAGATTTAAACCATTTTCTGATAGATTTCTTTGCTTGCTAACTCCCTTTTATTGGATTTTTTAAAGTTTTTGGACTTACATGAAAAATTGTGCTTTTGTCAGTTGAGTTATGTGAAATATTCATCTCATGTCTGTGAGAAAAAGAACATTTCCTCAGAAAAATTCCTTTATTCGGCCAATTTTTTAGTTTTTAAAGCCACAGCTGTATGACGATAAGTGCAGTCAACCAGTGCTTCATATCCATTCTGGAGGAGGGGTGAAATAATAATAATGTCATTAAAGGAAACAAACAGAAACTTCACATTATTGTCTTCTTCATACTCTAAATTATGAGTACATATCTAAATTTTCCCACCCTGCGTATTAGTTTCCTATTGCTTCTGTAATAAATTGTCACAAACTAAGTGGCTTGAAAAAACACATTAATTTTTCATTTTGTAGGTCAGAGGTCTGATGTGGGTCTCACAGGACTATAATAAAAGATGTTCACAGGGTTGTATTCTGATCCCCTTCCATCTTCAAAGCCACCAGGAGCCAGCTGAGTCTTTTTCACATTTTATCACTTAGACACGGACTCTTCTGCCTCTCTCTTTCATATTTAAGAACTCTTGTGATTGCTTTGGGCTGACTCAGACAATACAACATCATCTCTCTATTTTATTTATTTATTTAAAATATTTTTTTTAAATTTATTTCAGAGAGGAAGAGAGAGGGAGAAAGAGATAGAAACATCAATGATGAGAATCATTGATTGACTACCTCCTGCATGCCCCCTACTGGGGTGATCGAGCCCACAACCCAGGCATGTGCCCTTGACTGGAATCGAACCCGGGACCCTTCAGTCTGCAGGCTGATGCTCTATCGACTGAGCCAAACCAGCTAGGGCATCATCTGTCTATTTTAAAGGCAGTTGATTATCAATCTTAATTTCATCTGTTACCTTAGTTGTTTTTTTGCATTATTACATATCATATTCATAGGTTTGGGGGATTAGCATGTGGACAACTGTTGGAGACCATTAGTCTACCACACTTCTCCTCTTTGATTGTTGTGAGGGTGCAATGAGATAATACATATGTAAATTTGGCCCATAACAAATACTCAATAAATCCTAATTAATAGCATTTTGTTATGTTGTAAAGGCATGGGTTTAGGTGTGTTACCACCAATGGAATGCTCACCAATCACAAATACTACCACCCTTCACATTCGGGTAAATATTCACAGGGATTGGATTTTGAAAACTCCACAAGTTTTAGTAGGCTCTGTTGCTAGGCATTTGGGACCTCAGTGTTGCCTGGTTCATAAAGGGTGGATCAGGTAATTGGGAAATGCTATGATTGTCAGGATATGACCTTCGTTGCTAGGGTGGTCATCATAGATATACATAAGGACCATTGAAAAATGGACTGTTAGGTACTCAATCTAGGTTGGTGTTTGACAGCCATGGGGGACAGAGTAGTTTTCCAAGTCACTAGTGTGGCTCCAATTGGCTTATATGGTTTGGATCAAGGCCCCTGCTAGTGTATAAAGAGGGTAGTGTCCACTCATATTGAAAGATATCTTGATGACTGGATCTCAGCCATGGGCAGCCATAGGACTACCTTGGTAAATGGAATCTATAATAATAAAAGCATAATATGCTAATTAGACCGGATTGTATACAAGGTTGTGTGGGTTAAATGACATAACATGTTAAAGCACCCAGAATTGGGGCAGGATAGTAAGAAGCTAGGCAGATCCCTGGGCGAGTAGAATGGGGAAACTGAGAAAAGAAAATTAAACAAGGCCAAGCAGTCTGGGCTGCTTGCAGCCAGCTTGTGAATTGAGAGAACTTATCTTCCTCAACCAAGGACACCCGAGAACAAATGGTTCAAACCCTCCTCCCTCACCAGAGAATACATAGTTTACATCACCCTGGCCTGGGAAATAGAGAACAAAGACCCAGTTAATGCCATTTGTGCCAGCTGAACCCAAGGACAGATGAAGTTGGGGCACAAATAACAAAAACCGCATTGAAGCCAGACAGACCTAAGATAAAAGTAAAACAGTAAAATATACCAAAGAGTAATCCCAAACTCCCCTATACACTCATTTTGATGTATCAGCATTTTAAAAATGCCCCCGGAAAGCTGATGAATATTCTACTAAAACCCTCCCCTAAAATTTCTCACCTGCAGGGCCAAAAACAACAACGGATAAAACACCCTCAGGACAGAGACTCAGGGTGGGCTCCCTCCTTTCCAGACATGAACTTTTTATTTGTTCCTAAATTCTAAGGGTCACCATGAGACTTGCAGCCAGGGGAGTAGTGGGCAGCCCGACCGGGGCTCACCCCCAGCTCCTATCTCCAAGGTCCCCTTTTCTTGGACTTCCCAGTGAACTAAGGCAGCCCCACCTTGGCTCACTTCCATCACCATGACCTTCACTTCCCAGTGAGCTAACAGCAGTCTGGCCCAGCCTCCCTTCTTTCCTATAACATTTCTAGAGGCCCAAGTAGAGCACTGCCTACTCTCTCCTGTTGTTTCTTCTGCTCCAATTTCTTCTTTTATTTCACTGTCCCCAGCATGAATAAGCATATTCTCCAACCCATCTGGATGGGTGTTGCAAAATCTTTCCTACACAAAGTCAAGAACCGGCTCACTGCAGGCAGGCCTGAGGCAGACCTGCTGTTTGGTACCAGTATGACCTAGCACAGTGATGGCGAACCTTTGGAGCTAGGCGTGTTAGCATTTTCAAAAACCCTAACTTACCTCTGGTGCCGTGTCACATATAGAAATTTTTTAATATTTGCAACCATAGTAAAACAAAGATTTATATTTTTGATATTTATTTTATACATTTAAATGCCACTTAACAAAGAAAAATCAACCAAAAAAATGAGTTCATGTGTCACCTCTGACATGCATGTCATAGGTTCGCCATCACTGACTAGCACAGAGTGGAAACTCAGTAAGTGATAAATGTATACCAGTTTCACAGCTGAGGATGCACTTCTTCTTTTTATTTTCCCAACGACTTCAACCAGGAGCCAAGACCTTTGTCCTTATGAAGAAGAGAGCAACTCTGCAGAGCTATCGACAGGCTCTTAGAAGTGAGCCTCCAACGCCAGCCGTTCCCGTGCCTCTTGAGAGCAAACTCAAAATGCAACATCCAATTTATTGTGTTTGAAATTCACCGAGCTTCTTGGATCTTTGGAGCACAGTTTTTAATCAAATCTGGATTTTTTTTTTTGGCTGGTATGTCTGTATAGACATAGATAGACACTTTTTAAAAACCTCATTGCTCTCTGGTGGAATTCTAATTACACACAAGATAGATTGATATTTCCTAGATCATTGAAGCTTTGTTCATTTTTGAGGCTTCCTTTTGTCTGACTTTTCTGGAAGGAAAATCCTTTACTCCTCAGGCTAATAAGACTGCTCTATATTAAAACACCAGAGATGCCCTCAGGGGAAAAATTATATAAACCTGATGTGAGCCCCTAATTTTAGGGGTCACATCATCTCGCTTTCTGCCTGCTTTTGGTCACTCTCCAGTGCTTTTAAATTGTTGCTTTTTAAATATTTTGTGCAGAGTTTATCCTTGTTTTCTGAGGAAAGCTTCGTTCCATGCAAGATGTTCTGTCATTATCAAGCTGGAAGTCTCAGATCATGACGCTGAAATTCCATTAAAACCTTTCAAAGAAGGAATGAAAGCTCTCTACTGAAAGAAGCGCTGGCAGCGTGATGAAGGAGTTTAGACAGAGTGTGACCTGGTTTGGTCCAGGCTTGTGGTAGATCTCTCTGGTGGAAGGGGAGGGTGATGGATCTGAAAGGACAGTAAGAACTCGATTCAGGGAATCCAGTTAGAATGTTGCAGCAATTCAGGTGAGAGACATCAAGGGCTAGAGAGGTGCTTCTAGGGGGTGAAAGATGGGTTTGAGCGATATGTAGGCAATATAATTGGCTGAAATCAGAGACTGAGTCGATGTCAGGGGGGAGGTCTGGCATGCTTCCCAGATTTTTATTTTGGTGCTGAGTAGCAAGAACAAGCCGTCACTGGGACAGGGAACATAGGAGGATGAACAGATTTCGGGGCAGAGGCATGGAGGAATTTGTTGTTTTTGTCACATGTACACATCCAGCGTAGCCTTCCAATTACTTAGTTTGTATGCTCTAAATATATTTAGGAAAAACAAACAAACTGGATATCTCAGTATTTCACAATAATATCTTGACTAATAGAACTTCAAATTTATTATGTTCCTCTCCAGCAATGTTGGGTTTCTAAAACATATTCCCAGCATATTGATTCTGAGCAGGACAGAATTCCAATATTTATTTTCAGTATTCTTATTTTCCCCAATCTCCAAAACATTCATTATACCTCCAAGAGGAACTGTTGGTATGTGGTTGTCTTCCAGTATCTTTTTCTCAATAGTTTCTGTAGATATAGGTCATGTAACATACATTTAAAAAACACATATAATTATTAAAGATTCCCCATGCTATGAATAGAATAATATTCTGTATTCTTTTCTTAATCTTTTACAATGAAATCTAATTATGGAAATCCATTAAGATGTTGATTGTTTCAATGATTGATATAAAGAATATATTAATTCTTCAAATGTTTTAGAGAATACAAAGTGCCATATGGAAAATATTCTTTTTAAAAAAATACATTTTATGTAACATACATTTAAAAAACACATATAATTATTAAAGATCCCCCATGCTATGAATAGAATAATATTCTATATTCTTTTCTTAATCCTCCTACTGGGGATGTGCCCACAACCAAGGTACATGTCCTTGACTGGAATTGAACCTGGGACCCTTCAGTCTGCATTCTTCAAATGTTTTAGAAAATGCAAAAATGCCATGTGGAAAATATACTTTATTGCTGAATAATTCAAACTATTTTGCCCTAGAAATTTTCCAAACCATGCTTTCTCAAATTATGCTAAGCCAATCAATATTTACACACAGATATTTTATAGTGTTGAAACTGTGAACATTGGATTTTTTCCCTACATGTGGGGTTGGTTAACTGAAGTCTGAATGAAGATGGTTGTTCCACAGGATTGTACCGTGGATTTAAGTTAGAGCTAAAGATGACTTGAAAAATTAAATTGCCTCTTACCACCAAATGACTAGGAGATACTTCTGAAACCATTGAAAAAGAAAGACTCTAAGTCACTGAAACTATTTTCTAGTTTTAACTCTTTGATGAAAATAGAGCTCTATCCTTACGTTCTTGGAATCATATTTTTGAACATAGTAACAGCCTCACTTTCAAGCTGTTATCTTGATTATTTATAATCCATTTCCCATCTTCCTTCTTCCTCCTCCTTCCCCTTCACTTCCCAACAATTTAAACTTTCTAAAAATATCCTGACTCCATCTATTTCTCTCTCTTCCCTCTGCTACTAGTCCAATCACCATTTTCTTGCACAGCCTCTGAACTCATCCCCTGCATCCTAACTTGCCCCAATCTGTTGGCCATCTTGTTGCCAGTGACATTTTTTCTAAAGCAAAAAAATCCTTCAATTGCTACTTATTCTCCTTGTGAAACAGGGGGATGGGAATATTCTTCTCAGTCTCATCCTTAGGTTTCAGCTTCATCTTGTGACATTTGTACCTCTCCCACAGAATCCCAGCTTTTCTGAATTTCCTTCAGTTCCATGTTTTCATCATGCACACAAGTCAATGAATGCTTTGGAGAATGTTTCAAACATACTGTTACCTCTCCTTTTCCTAAGCCCAAGTTACCCATGACTCAGGTAACTTTTTAGGTGACAATTCTTTCAGAATAACTTTTTTTGACACTTCTTTGCCACTAGAGTACCTTGAATTTCATCTGTCGTAACACAGATCAATTTTGCCAAAGCTTCTTATTCAGTTAGTTGCCTTTGTTCTACACTGCAAGCTCCACGGGAAGTAGGACCATGTCCTACTGATTCTAGTTGCCTGGCATTTAGTAGAGTCTCAATAAATATTTATACAAAAATTTGTCTATTCTAAAATAGACAAATTATTATTATTTTATTATTATTTTCTTTTTAAAAAATATGTTTTTATTGATTTCGAGAGAGGAAGAGAGAGGGAGGGAGAGATAGAAACATCAGTGATGAGAGAGAATCATCAATGGGCTGCCTCCTACATGCCCCACACTGGGGTTTGAGCCCCCAACCTGGGCATGTGCCCTGACCAGGAATGGAACCAAGACTTTCTGGTTCATAGGTTGATGTTTAACCATTGAGCCACACTGGCTGGGCTATTCTAAAACTTTTTAAAGAAGCAGACAAACTATTATTCTACTAGTGTAAAGCCTTTAAAAAGCAGGAATTAGGTTTGACTTGATTCCTATTTATACCCATTTCAGACTCTCCTTGAAGACATCGAGGACTATGAGCTAAAAAGTCAAGTCATGCCCTGGCCTGTTTTTCTCAGTGGTTAGAGTGTTGGCCCACGGGTTCAATTCCTTGTCAAGGGCAATCTGTACCTCGGTTGCAGGTTTGATCCCTAGTCCCAGTGAGGATGCATGCGGGAGACAACCAATGGAAGTGTCTCTCTCACATCAATGCTTCTCTCTCTCCCCTTCCACTCTCTCTAAAAATCAATGGGGAAAAAATATCCTTGGGTGAGGATTTACAAAAAGCTAGTCTGACATTTGCATCAAGAGTGTGTCTTATAATGTTATATGTTGACTAGAGGCTCAGTGCACGGGATTTGTGCACTGGTGGGGGGCATGGCCTGCAGGGATCAGCCCACTGTGGGAGCAGTCGCTCATCCCGGTCAGCCGAGCAGTGCTCCCACTGTGGGAGCACACTGACCATCAGGGGACAGCTCCTGTGTTGAGCATCTGCCTCCTGGTGGTCAGTGCGTGTCATAGCGACTGGTCGACCAGTCGTTCTGGTTGTTCCGCTGTTCAGTCGCTTGGCTTTTATTATATAGGATTATATTTCAATAAAGTAGGGGTAAAGAGTGTATTCATAATAATCAGAAAATAATCCCTCTTGGAATTCAGCAATAAGGGGCACTTGAGTGAGAGGGTTTATTCATTTTGAAAGCCACATATGGCATCCCAACACTTCCCATTGAGACTCAGGCAAGAAGGCTAGCACATCTCACATTATTCACATAGAGTGTCATGTCTACTTCTTGCAATAGAAACTAATAGAAGAGCAGTTCAGGACAGAAGTAGAAGTAGCAAGAGCTGTAGAAATGTGGTTAATGAAGTTTGCAAGGCTAAGATGGAAAACCTGAATTTGAGCTTCAAGTTTAAAACAGTTGCAAAGTAGACCAAAATGTTCCACCTTTAGTGGACCATCCTGTTAGCAGGAAGTGACTAGTCTGCCATACAGCAGTGTGGGGTGTAGAAAAAATAAACAAGGGTTAGAAATACAAATTTAGGACAAGGGAGAGGCAAATCCATACTAATACTGACACAGATGTCTACTCTGGTCACAGCTGCTTAAGAGAATCACCCATACCCTGCTGAAGAAGACTTGGTAGGTGACCACAGAGTATATAGCAGTTCTATTCTTACGTTATTTATAATTAGTTATACATTTGTATGCGAGAGAATCTTAACCAACTTAAAGACTCTATCCAAATATCTCCAGCTGCCTGGGAGAGAATGTGAAACTCCACTCCTTCACTTATTGTATTCAGTGCATCAAGATATTTCTGAAATGGAAGATTGATGGACTGGGTCAGCTCCCCCCTCCCCCCAAGTTTGCATTTAAATTGATAGTATTTCAGACATTTCACATAAATGGATAGGTTTAGCATCTTCACTCTGAACAAACTTCTAATAACATATGAAAATGGGAACAGGTCTTGAGAACTGAATGTGGAAATAAAACTTTAAAAGCGATAGTCATGGTTTCTGCTCTTTCCTCCTTTGTCTCTACCACCATCCCCTTATTCCTGCACCATTTCTCTGATTGGTGGTGGTAAAATGGAATCACAGGTAAAGTTTTAGAAAATTTAAGGATATTTATGTTTTATTCACAGCCCTTCCACCATTCAAGAAAGTTAATTCTCTAAATAATTAAGTTAAGGCAATGCATTGCAATTTTTCTGATGGACAGAATCCGATCCTTAGGGAGGAATAAAAGGTCTAAAGTATTTTGGGAAAATGCTTTATAAGCTATGAAAAATAAATTTTCAGTCAGAAGGGCTCTACTTCTAAACGTTTGTTTCCTCCCCTAGACAAGCATAATATAGCCCTGTATAAGAAAATGCTACCAGACATCTAGGACTTCAGTTGAAAATCCCTTCAGGTGATGAAAAAGGTAGCCATCTACGTGGGGAAATGGAGCACTTAGGAAATGGGTTCCTTTTGTTAAACAGATTCTTGTCCTAGTGAGCCTTGTCATGGTCCTAGTAATGGTGAAGGCTGACAGACAACTTGATGGAGGCAATTATGCCTCTGAACCTCCCTGGAGGTGACAGCCCAGCCTCATCTCCCTGGCGGGCAAACACGTTTCTTTCAGAGTTGAGACTTGTGCGGAAGTGAGTCCTGAGGCGAGAAATGAATGCACTCTGTCAGCGTGTTATACCTACGAGAGCTCCTTCTGCTCCTCTGTTTTCAGCAGATTTCCTTTGACCTCAACATCTATTTATCTTGGCTGAAGGCATGTGAGTTAATGGGAGAGAAACTGCTCACCTTGATGTTCAAGTGGGATTTTCTTTTTCTTAATTTATTTGCTGATGGTTTCTTTAAAAATTTTTTCATTGCTATATATTTGACAAAAATTGAATATATTTAAACACTTGGGTTGCGGGAAACGAGTTAAGTCGGCTCGCGTGAATTGCGCGTACTCCGCGGGAGCCGTCTTAAACTCGGTTCATATAGATTTGCGGTGGAGTGCGGGAAACGTGTAAACTCGGGCCGATTGTAACTGCGTATTACCAAATATTTCATTTCAATCGAACCCATACTTCAAAAGATATAGGCATTTTAACGCGCCATCTTATATTTTGGCGGGAAATTCACCCGACACCGAAGTGTTGGTGTACAATATGTTTTGATTTGTGCATACATTGTGCAATCAAACTAATATATCCATCAGCTTGCATAGTTACCTCTATATATGTTTGTGGGGGGGGGTAAGGACACTTGAGATCTATTTTCTTACCAAATTTCAAGTATATAATGCATTGTTATTAACTATAGACACCATTGAAATGCAAAAACTGAACTGGAAGGCGTGGTGTTCCCTTGGGCAGGATGGCTTCCTGGGTTCTCGTCCAGGTGGGTTCGAAGAATGAAACCACGGACAAAAGGTGGTATAGGAAAAGATGGAAATTTATTAACAAACAAGCACAGACTCCCACGTAGGGAGGGGGAAAGAGTCCCGCTAAGTCCCTTTTTCTATGGTTTATAAAGGCGGCAGCTTTTTCTATGGTTTATAAAGGCGGCAGTTCTTTGTATCTTGCTATCCCCTCTGATTTGTCACTGTAGCTTTAGAGCTCAAACCTCACATGAGGTTCCCCTCTTCTCCCTTATTGTTTTTCTATTCCCTTTGGCCTTCCTCTTCCCTCTCTGAATGAGGGGCTTCCTTCCCTTTGTTCTGTAGATGCAAACCTTCTGCAGCTCTCAACTCCCTTATTCTATGGAAATTTACCTTCTGCAGCTCTCAGCTCCCTTATTCTATGGAAATGTACCTTCTGGCAGCTCTCAACTCCCTTATTCTATGGAAATTTATCTTCTGCAGCTCTCAGCTCCCTTATTCTATGGAAATGTACCTTCCGGCAGCTCCCCTATTCTGTCAATGTACCTTCTGCAGCTACCAGCTTTGCAGCCCTGTGGTTTTCCCATGAACCCCTTAATTCCTAAAATTTCCTAAACCTGCCTATTTTACCCCTAAAAACTCCTTTCACCATGCTGTACATTAAGTCTCTAGAAATTATTCATCTAATAACAAAGTTTGTACCCTTTATCTCCTCTTCCCACCACCCCCTCCCCAGGCTCTGGTAACCACCATTTGATTCTATTACTATGAATTGAACTTTTTTTGGTTTTTAAGATTCTACCTGTATATTAGATCATGCAGTATTATTTGGCTTTCTGTGTTCCACTTATTTCACTTAGCATAACATCCTACAGGTTCATCCATCTTTTTGCAAATCACAGAATTTCCTCCTTTTTAAAGGTTGAATAATATTCCATTGTATATGTGTATGGAACATTTTCATTATCTATTCATCTGTTGACAAACACATATCTTGGATGCTAATTGCCTATCATGTCCCCAAAAGCATTCCTTTACTCAGTTATTTACTTGTTTATTTACTTGTTCATTGATCAAACATATATTGAGCACCTACCATGTATGAGGAATTATACTGAGGGTAAGGGTCAAAATGACTATGAAAACAAATAATACTGCCTTGGCCGGCAGCTTAGTTACTTGGAGCATCATCTCATACACCAAAAGGTTGTGGGTTTGATTCCTAGTCAGGGCACATACCTAGGTTGTGGATTCAACCCCCATTCAGGGCACATATGGGAGACAACCACTCCATGTTTCTTTCTCACATCAATGTTTTTCTCTCTCTCTCTTTCAAATCAATAAACATATCCATGGGAGAAGATTAAAAAAATGAATAATTCCGCCTGGCTAGTGTGGCTTAGTGGCCTGGAAATCCAGATTTTTCCATATAAAACATCCTAAAATTTACTAGTAAATGTTGACACCTTATTTTAAAAAATACTGAGTGAGCTGAACAATAATCATCAAATTTCCGAATTCAGCCCACAGGCCCCACTATGAACCAGGAGGTTGCCAGTTAGTTTGATCCCGTCAGGGCACATGCCTGAATTTGGGGCTTGATCCCCAGCAGGGGGCGTGCAGGAGGCAGCCAATCAGTGATTCCCTCCCCCTTCCTCTCTGAAATCAATACAAATCTATATTTTAAAAATGAGTGATACCATCTAGTATCAGAGATAAAGGTGCAAACACATTTTCACAAATTATGATAAGAGGAAAAACTGGAGCAGAAGTGATTAGTTATGGAATTAGAAGTGGATAAGCTGGAGTTTCTGTTGGAGTGTAAGGGGGGCAGGAAAACTGTGGGTGTTTCAAATTATACTCCTACTCCGGAAATGTCAACTCCACAGGAGACAGACATTGCTCCCACCCCTCATCATACCACTTCTTTCTCATATACCAGTAGAATTCCACTGAGCCACCATTACTAATAGGATCATGCCATATCCCAGGGGTGCTGGAGCACAAAGAAAGCTGAGGTACATTGAATTAAGAGGATATACAAATTGTTTCCCTGGCTGGTGTGGCTCAGTTGGTTGAGCATCATCCCATGCACTGAAAGGTCACAGATTCAATTCCCAGTCAGGCACATGCCCAGGCCGTGGGTTTGGTCCCCCTGATTGATGTTTCTCTCTCATGTGATGTTTCTCTCCCTCTCTCTCCAAAAATCAATAAATCTTTTTTAAAAAAAGAGGATATACAAATTACTATGAACACGAGGGGATCCTGGAGGACTTCATTGAGAAGGTGGCATTTTTGCTGCATTTTGAAGGATAAGAAATTTGTCAGTACAAAGAAGGATATTCTGGGCAAACGATACAATTTAAAAAGGCATAGAAACAGGAAAGTGGAATTTGTTCTATGTAGGAAGCATCAAAGATTTGTATAACTAACTGCAGCATAGGTGTGTGTGTGTGTGTGTGTGTGTGTGTGTAAACGGCTGGACATAGTAGATAATAGAGTTTGGTTCCATCTTTCCATGAGTGGGGTATATTCCACTGAAAAGTTTTCATGCTGTTTATTAGAGAATAAGCATCCATTGTCTCCACAATATCTTCTCCATAGTCAAATTCAAATTTAGGAATAGCCTGAATTAGAATTATATATCTCTAGCTTCTATCTTGTCCCTATCTGTTCTTTTTAGACAACTGAGTTTACAGGTTTGATATGAACCAGTGGCTGAAAATTATTCCCTCTGTCAACTGGTTTATCTTGTTATTGACATGAATAATCAAATTCAATTGGGTTAAACAAGCTGGAACACTGTCAAAGCCATTAGCAATATAAGAGCCTCCAGCCATACAGAACTCTTTTTGTAGATCTTAGAGTTTTCCTCATGAAAAGAAAAACTCAAACTAGAGGAAAAAATGTGTTTCATTTACAAGCTCAGTCCTCTGGGGCCTTCTCATCAGCTCTGTGGTTTGATATTTTTTTCCTCTCATTTTTCCTGGATATTAGGAGCAGAGATAGCTTCTTGATAGTCTCAATGTACAGTTTTTTTGGTAGGATTAAGAACCTGGAAATATCAAAGTTTGCATATTGTCCAGATTTTCAAAAGGAAAAAATAAAGAGGGGTTTTAATCAAAACCAAGGCGGAGGAAACTGATATCCTTTCTGCCTTTTGAGAGATCCTTTTGCCCATTTCCTGGAGCCACTGTTGTATTTTCCCTGACACAATCTCACCAGACATCTCCTAAATTCAGGTGCCAGATCCCTGTAGATACATGGGTAGAGAGGTTGGCTACTGTAATTGACAAGGTGATAAACTCACAGGACTGTCAGAAATAGAAAACATTGATAGACCTACATAAAAACTTAAATGAGCTGCAAATGGACCCGTATTAAACAATCTCAGTTCCACTTTCAGCTGATCATTTTCCTTTAAAGAATGTTAGAGGCCCAGTGCACGACATTCGTACACTGGGCGGGGGGGGCCCCTCAACCCAGCCTGCACCCTCTCGCAGTCTGGGACCCCCAAGGGTCCTTAGTGCTGCCATGGAGGCGGGAGAGGCTCCCGCCACCACTGCTGCACTTGCCAACTGTGAGCCTGGCTTCTGGCTGAGCAGCACTCCCCCTGTGGGAGTGCACTGACCACCAGGGGCAGCTCCTGTGTTGAGCGTCTGCCCCCTGGTGGTTAGTGTGCATCATAGCGACCAGTTGTTCTGCCATTCAGTCGATTTGCATATTAGGGTTTTATTATATAGGCTACCATTGCAGGCAAAAGTGATTATCTGATGTCTTCTATTTAATAACTTCATTAAAATGTCAAGAGAATAGAGATTACCTATGCCGGCCTGATGCAGTTTTGCATATCATACTGTCCCTGGCTTGTACATCAAGCCAGATGTACAAGATGAAATGGAAACCCACACCATTTTCTCTTCTCTTTTGCACCTAATCATCTCGGTCATGTGATGATCCTGGGTCGAAGTAAATGAAATGAAAGCAGAAAGAAAAAAAAAGAGAGGGAGTTGTAATGCCTCCTAAAGAGTCATTTTCACAAAGTGCTGCGGGCAATAGTATACATAGTATTTATGCAGGCACCATTGCTCCCTAGTGCCTCAGACAGATTTTATCTCTTTTGAAGTTTAGGCAGGAGGAGATGAGCTCCAATTTTAACTGAATCCTCTTGTATTAGACATTTAGTTAAGTCCTTCAAGCTTAATCTCAACCTTCATTTAGAAAATAAATGGTTGATTTCCAGTGGCAAGCTCCAAGAGTTGTTTGCAAGGAGCACTACCAAGTTTCCTTAAATGCTCCTCATGTATTGCTTGTGACAAAATTACTCCAAGTGCAGGGCAAATAGATTGTTGGTAGTCCTCCTTCTCCCAAACTCTGTCTTGGGAGCAAACCTAGACAGGAAGCAGACCTGTGAAGAGCGCTCTATTTATCATCTGGGCACCAGAACTTTAGCTGCAATGGCCAGTTGGGATTGCCCTGATCCGGTGTCCCATCTTCAATACCTGAAGAGGTCTTTTATCTCCAGACTTTGTGAAAAAAGTGAAATATTAGTTGAAATCATTGAAGCTACACTTGGGAATAGAAACTATATAGATTTTATAGTACATTCACTTCAGCATAATTATTCCTTATAAATTATTATTTACATTATAATATATAACTAGAGGCCTGGTGCACAAAAATTTGTGCACTCGGGGGGGTCCCTCATCCCGGCCTGTGCCCTCTCACAGTCTGGGACCCCTCGGGGGATGTCCGCCTGCTGGCTTAGGCCTGCTCCCCGGGGAATTGGGCCTAAGCTGGCAGTCAGACATCCCTCTGGCAGCCCAGGAGCCCTCGGGGGATGTCCACATGACAGCAGGGAGCAGACCTAAGCTGCAGTCGGACATCATTAGCGCTGCTGAGGAGGCAGGAGAGGCTCCCGCCATCACTGCTGTGTTGGCAGCCGTCAGCCTGGCTTGTGGCTGAGCAGAGCTCCCCCTGTAGGAGCGCACTGAGCACCAGGGGACAGCTCCTGCATTGAGAGTCTGCCCCCTGGTGGTCAGTGTGTGTCATAGTGACAAGTCATTCCCAGTCGTTCTGCTGTTAGGGTCAATTTGCATATTATCCTTTTATTATATAGGATAGAGGCCTGGTGCACGAGTGGGGGCCGGCTGGTTTGCCCTGAAGGGTGTCCTGTATCAGGGTGGGGGTCCCGCTTGGGTGCCTGGCCAGCCTGGGTGAGGGGCTGATGGTTGTTTTCAGGCTGGCCACGGTCGCGGGCTGGAAGCAGGTATCTGGGATTTATTTATCTTCTATAATTGAAACTTTGTAGCCTTGAGCGGAGCTCAGGGCTGGCAGGGCAGGCGAGAAGCTTGGCTTCCTCCATTGCCGGGGGAAACCCAAGCCTCCTGCTCGCTCCAGCTCTGTGGCCGCCATCTTAGTTGGGTTAATTTGCAAATTTGCTCCTGATTGGCGGGTGGGCGTGGCTGTGGGCATGGCTTGTGGGTGTAGCGGAGATATGGTCAATTTGCATGTTTCTCTCTTATTAGATTAAATTACTTATCATAAGTGAAATTTGTAGGTTTCTGCCAAAATTTCAAGTCCTTTATTTCCAAGAATAAGCCAATGTATGTTGGCTAACTGTCTGATTTGGTCTCATTTGGATTTCTTTCCCTTTGTTAGCTAGATTACGTTTATTCTCATCTCTATGATCTTTTTTTTTTTTAATCCTCACCTGAGGATATTTTTCCATTGATTTTCAGAGTGTGGATGGAAGAGAGAAGGCAAGACGGAAATATCAATGTGAGAGAAACACATCGATTGGTTGCCTCCTGCACACGCTCTGACCAGGGTCTGGGCTGGGGAGGAGCCTGCAACCTAGGTTCGTGCCCTTGACGGGAATCAAACCTGGGACCCTTTGGTGTGCAGGCTGATGCTCTGTCCACTGAGCCAAAACAGCTAGGGCTCATCTCTGTGATCTTTGCTGACCTTACTAAGATGGTAATTTCTTTGTATGTCAGTGATTATCAGTAATACCAAAACATTTTTGGTCATTGAATTATTTCATTGGTGGTCTTTATCAAGTGTACTAATAGAAGGTGACACTTCCCCACACTGCTGGCCTCAGGGTAACCCTCTGGGACAACTTCTCTTTCCATTTGCCTGGACCTCTGCTTCCTGCTGCTCCTGGGCACTGTGTGATTGCTCTCTCTCAGGCAACCTGCTCCCTCCATGCTCTTCTTAGGAGTGGGACTGAAGGGAATTGTTAACTCGTGCTGCCCTCAGAAAGAACGTTCGGACTGAGTTGAAAATGGACCCTCCATTTGGTGGAAAGATGAATGTGGTGCCATTTCCTATGTAAACATGACTGAATTTGCTCCCTGGGTGCTCTTGGCATCCAGGGGTATTAATCTTTCAAAATCATTCTCAGCCTTATATGTGACATTCCACAGTGACACGAATCGTTTTAAGGAATATCCTGAAATACTTCCCAAATGCTCTTAAAAGACACAAAAGCATTTAATAGACATCTTCTGAAACTTTAGGAAGAAATGGGTCACAAAATCAAACAAATTTCAAGAATCAATCAGCAATCAAGCATTTGTCGAACACCCATATCACACCTCTGTTGGTTTGTCTCTATTTT
Organism: Myotis lucifugus; assembly: GCF_000147115.1. Lineage (NCBI taxonomy): Eukaryota > Metazoa > Chordata > Mammalia > Chiroptera > Vespertilionidae > Myotis > Myotis lucifugus. The sequence continues at coordinate 1,698,799 of NW_005871269.1, read as the reverse complement.
ATTAGCAATGATGGATTACGTACAAAACATATTATTTTGGCTGTTTGTTATGTTATTTGTTATATACGGCAACTTTCATGTGATTATAAAACACATTTTAAAAATGCCTGACGTGTAAATATAATAGAGAAAGCATTGTGAACACTGGTAGCATAGTATGCAATCTGAAGGTAAATTATGTGCACGTGTGTGTGGATGTGTGCATCTTGACTGAAATCGCTTTCTGTTTCCTCAGCTTGACTAAACTTTACACAGGCTTTTTCCTGACTCCAGCCCTGACCTCCCTTTTCTTCAAGCATTTAGATAAGAAAACTTGTCATTGTGAATTATTTCCCTGCCCCTTTGTAAATCTTTGAAAAACGCTCTTGCCTGTTGTACACCCAGAACTGCCTTCCCAACAGCCTGAGAGATAACACTTTGAAATGTCATCATCAAGGAAGCCTAGGCCCCTGTCTGCTGGTCTCTGAGGTAGGGTGGGAGCCCACGGGCAATAAATAGCACAGATAGCCTGACCACAGAGAAGAACATGGTGTTCTGTTAGCGCAACCCTCAGTATTTCCTGAAGTGCTCTTGTAGCAGACACAGACTTGCACTTTGCAGATGTTCCTCCAAGAGAGACCTGCTGCTTGACTGTGCGGAGTCCCACCAGCTGAAGGCCTCCAGCTATTCCTGCACAGTCCGTCTCAGCTTTCACACGGACGGACGGTGTGCCTCCCCTGGAGTGCTCTGGAAACGACTAAGCCAGCGTGGTAGCTGGTATGTGCTTCTCAGGAAAGCTCTGACCAATAATGGATTGAAGCAGGGTAGGCACCAGGTGCCACCAACCTCATGATGACATTGATGAGCGAATCTTGACCAGGACCTCTCCTAGGGCCTGGCAGAGTCCTTGCTAGTCTGCGACGAGTCTGAAAGCTATCCCTGCCCAGTCCCGCCTTCTTTCTTTCCATGTCATTCCCAAGAATCTTTCATATTCCTCACTACCTCTCAGGGTCAGCTTCCCAGGAACATCAACCCCAACACTTCACCCAAACAAACATATCCAGCAGTAATTTTCAACTGGTGAGCAGCAAGAATTTTTAAAACATGCAATAACTGACTATTTAGCCAGGGACATTGACCTTTTCCCCCTAGATTGTCAAATAAAAAAATGACAATAGCCAACATAATAACCGTCCGGTGTGAGTGAATCAAAAGAATACCTATTTTTTTTGTCGGATCTGCAAAAAATATATTTTTTGATGTGCTGCAGAATTTTAGTAATTAGTTTATGTGTCCCATGAGATGAAAAAGGTTGAAAATTTATATACATATATACATATATCAATAGATATTAAAACTATAAAGACTAAACATTAAAACGGAAAGGAGTAAGTGCTGCCGGCAAGTGGAAACTCCCCATGAAATTTCTAATATAAATGAAGAGACAATCTTCAAATGATTTTTTGTGGCAGGATAGCAAGAAGCTTGGAAAATCCCTGGGCAAGTGCAATGGGGAAACGGAGACAAGAAAATGAAACAAGGACAAACAGTTTGGGCAGCTTGCAGTGAGCTTGTGAATCAGAAACCTTATCTTCCTCAACCAAGGACACTTGTGAACAGAGAATACCTAGCTTACATCACCCTGGCCTGGGAAAAGAGAGAACAAAGACCCAATTAATGCTATTTGTGCCAGCCAAACCCAAAGTTGGGGAACAAATAACAATAATCCCACTAAAGCCAGGCAGAGCTACGATAAAAGTGAAACAGACCAAAGAATAATCCAAAACTCCCCTATACTCTCATTTTGATGCATCGGCATATTAAAAACGCACCTGGAAAGCTGATGAATATTCTGCTGAAAACCTCCCCTAAGATTCTCGCCTGCAGAAAAAAATAAGAATAAAAAGCCCTCAGGACAATGACAATTCAGCTCGCTCTGGGGTGCACCCATGCCCCTTCCAGGGCATGAACTTTGTATTTTTAAGGTTCCCCACGAAACTTGCAGTCAGGGGAGCAGTAGGCATTGGCAGCTCAACCTGGGCTCACCTCCTGATCCTGTCTCCAAAGCCCCCCGTTTTCTCTGACTTCCCAGTGAGCTAGCAGCAGCCCCGCCCAGGCTCCTTCGTTCCTATAACATTTCTAGAGACCAAAGCAGAGCACCGCCTAATCTCTCTCCTGTTGTTTCTTCTGCCCTAATTTCTTCCTTTGTTTCCCTGTCCCAGGCATGAATAAACACACTCTCAAACCCATCTGGACTCTTGCCGTGAAATTTTTCCTACATGAAGTTAAGAACCCACACACAACAGGCCGGCCTGAGGCAGACCTGCTCAGGGCTGGTCCCTGTCCGGTAACAGTTTTCACTGTATGAAAGGGCCCACCACAGGCTCTCATTAAATATCAAGAATGTATTCAAATTACTTTGCCCTAAAAATTAATTTTGAAAGGTTTAGAAAATATGATTACTGAGAACTAAAGTATGGTTTATGTCATACTAATATTAACAAGAGTTGTCTCTTTTTTGAGTACCTACTATGTGCCAGGTATTATCACTTTATATACATATACTTTCTTTTGTTTTCTCAGTATGTCTTTTTTTTTACCAATTTTATTAAGATGTACTTTTCTTACTCAATCTTCACAGTATCCTATGTTATTGCCTTGTGTATAGATGAGGAAGCCAAGGTTTGAAAACTAAGTGAGTTGCCAAAGATCCCACCAGGCAGGCCTCAGATCCAGGTTAGAACAGGACGTTCCAGTCCTTCCCCCTCACTCTACAGCCGCGGTTCCCACATGCCAAGGCCATACAGGTGCCAGAATGACTACTTCACATGCACTATTATATTTCATCCTCACAACAGCCCCTGCAGACAGGTACAATTGTTATCTACATTTTACAGATCAAGTAATTGAGGCCAAGTGAGTTTGTGTGAATCAGAAAGAATAAACCTCATCGGTAGAAGAGTTGAGATTTAGACCAAGACGATCAGATTTCAGAGCTTAGCACAGCTATATTCCATGAGGGTGACCTGTGCTGATCCTACTCACATAGGCCCACAGAAAGAGAATTGTCAGTTATATCCAAGTTACAGTCATCACAGGAAATGGAAGGACTACCGGTGGCAGCTTTGCTAAAGGACATACTGTATTTAAACTTTCGTCTCTACTTAGTGTTGACATGGCAGGATCCTATCAATCAACGTTATTTGCCTATGAAATCTGTCTTCTGCTTTTACAGAAATTGAAGTTGAATGTGCGGTAAGCCCCAGAAAGTTGTGCGCACTTTGATGTGCTTAGAGAACTTCCAGGTGTTCAAATGAGAAGTGACAGACTGGTCTTAACTTTGCACTGAAATGTTTCACGGGAACAGTTTCTGAGTCTGAGCCTTTTTTCTTTGAGGTGCGACAGAGAAAAGAGTAGACGGAATGTCTGCCTACATGTCATTCCTTCAAACCCCACTTTCATGTCCCTGGGCCATTCCTCAAGCTGTTACCTCCAACCCGAATTCCCCCCAATTTCCTTCACTCTCTACCCAAATCCTTTTTATCTTTAAGATCTGGCTCAAACCTCACTATCTTCATGAAAAGTCCCCAACCCTTTCCCTCTGGCACAAACACCAACCATATTTATTCTTTGAGAGAATAAGTGACTTCTGTGCTTTCACTTTATTATACCTTTATTCTAGCATCTTCCAATATGTATATGGTATATGCACATGCTATGGTATATGATATTGCACATGCCTATACACGTCCTAGATGGTTATTTTTTTTAAAGGCAAGGACCATTTATTTTAATTATCCTTGAACTTACTGTGCCTAGCATAGTGTTTGGTACATCTGAATGGTCAGGTTGTTAGATTGATATTTAAGAATCTAAGAATATTTAAAGGCTTAGACAGATATTATTTAATCAGATTCTGTAGGACTGAAACTTCCAGTAGATGTGTCAGGAACATTCACTAATCCACAGACTTGTTAATAACCTTGTCTGAGACAGTGAGAAGCCAGGGACCATATTTATCTCATTTTGCAATGGTATATCTGGCATGTAGCATGATGTCTGCTTATCACATAGTTGCTGAACCAACATTGTGAGACCATTATTCTTACAAGCCTGCCATAAAGACACAATGTACACTCCTACCTGCATATCATTCACATGAAAAAGCTCTTATTTTAAAAATTGGGTTCCTGTGCCAAAAAAGGGGAAGTAACCCTTTGTTAAAATAGAGACTTGGTGACCTGCTCCATCAGTGTACTCATAAATTTCTTCTTTCAGGCTCTGTGTGGTGTGATTGAGCAACAATCCAGATTCCTGTGACTTTCCCCCTGTTTATTGGCTCATATTACAGCTAATGGTAAAATAGGGTTCTGATAAATCATGTCTTTATATGAGCACTGAAGAGTAGCCCATGAGCTAATGGGCCAGGTGTACTGCAGCTAGCAGCTAGTTACTAGCTCAAACGCCTCTCCTTTTCTGGCAGAGCTTCAACCACTGCACTCCAATCTGACATGGTTTGGCCAGCCCTCCCACACCTGCGAGACCTTTAATGCTTCTGAACACACACATACAGTCCTTCATCCCCACACCCACCCTCTCACTCACCTGCATGCCTTTTCCCAGCCTGAACTTCATAATGGACCTCATGCTTCGTTTACAATGACACTTCCATTCTCCCCTGAGGGTAAACTCAACATCCCTAGATGGTGACTCACCCTGTGATGGATTGTTTAAAGTCAGAACGATGGCAGGGCCTGAGAGAAAATGAGAAAGGTGGACATTTGTCTGAAATCAAACTCAAGGGAATAGTGAGGAGTTTTTGTCACTATGTTCACTTAGAACAGGTTTAGCACCAACAAAACACAAGGTTTTCCTTTTATAAAATTTCCTTACAAGAACTCTTCTTTATGAATGCTTATAGTTGCATTATTCATAATAGCCCAAAGGTATAAATGACCCAAATATCATCAACTAACTAATGGATAAACAAAATATAGTATCCTACATAATAAAAGCCTAATATGCAAATTGTTTGACCAGGAGTTTGACTGCTCGCTATGATGTGTGCTGACCACCAGGGGGCGGCGTGGAACATGATGGGAGTTGGTGACGCAGTGCTGGCAGCAGACAGCAGTGGAGGCACTGTTGGCCCTGATGGGCCCCCATGAGAGCGGGACCATGGCAGGATGGTGGAGCAGGTGAGCAGGTGGCACCAGGCCAAGGCCGGTGTGAGTAGGGTTCCGATCGCCCCATTGATTGCCCTGCAGATGGCAACCAGTGGTGGTGTTGAGGGGTGGGGCCTCCGCCTGGCTCCCAAGCTCTGAGGGAGCTGGGGGGGGGGGTGGACCCGACCAGTCGCCCCGCAGGCAGGATGGTGGAGCAGGTGAGGGGCAGCTCCAGGCCACAATTGAGGTGCCAGGAGGGGCTGTGGAGCTGCAAGGCTGGGGGCATGAGCTAGGGCTGTGAGCCTGGGGGTGCGAGCTGGGGCCCAATCCCTGCAGGCCACCCCGAATTCATGCACCGGGTCTCTAGTATCCATATAATGAAGCATCCTTTGGCTATAAAAAGGAGTGCATCACTGTTACATGCTACAATGATGAATCTTGAACATGTTAAGTAATAGAAGCCACACATTCATTTCATGATTCCATTTATATGAAATACCTAGAATTGACAAATCTACAAGGACAGCAAATAGATTAGTACTAGAAAGACGGGTGTTAAGGTGTTGATAGCTAAAGGATATGGGCTTTCTGAGGTTAGGAAAATGCTCTAAAATTTGCTGTGGTGATGATTGCACATATTTGTGATTATACCAAAATCCATTGAATTGGATACTTATAAATGGGTAAATTGTATGGTATATTAGTTTGCTGGGACTAACAGAACAAAGTGTCACAGACTTGGTGGATTAAACCAGAGGAATTTATTTTCTCACAGTTTTGAAGTCTGGAACATTGAGATCAAGGTGTGGGTAGAGTTAGTTTTTCTGAAGCTTGTGAGGGAAGGAGCTATTCTAAGCCTCACCTTTTGACTTGTAGATAACTGTCTTCTTACTCTGTTTTCACATGTTCTTATCTCTGTACATGTCTGCGTCCACATTTTCTCTTTTTATAAGGACTCAAGTCATATTAGATTAGGGTCCCCTGTAATGACCTCATTTAAATGTAATTACTTGATAAAGACCCTATCTCTAAATAGGATCACATTCTGGATCACAGGTTAGAAGGTTAGGACTTCAACATATATTATGTATTTTGAGGTGACAACAATTCAGCCTGTAACATATGGTATGTGAGTTATAGCTCAATAAAAGTGTTTAAAAAAAGATTTCCACTTAGACATTGAGCCTAATTCTTAGATAGTGTTGACCCAGGCATGAGGAAGTTAAATAAGAAACACACCTGTTTTCCACAGAGCAGTCCTTTGCTGCTTCTGTGATTGGTCCAGGCTTACTCTTTCCCTAAGTCCATAAGTGCAAGAATGCAGTAGGAATAAACCAAGGTTCATAAAATTGGGTCCATAATTTGAATCTAATATCTGACATGTTTTATTTAGCCTGGACAGTATTTTCACAACGTTCAAATTTGAATCTTTGAATTCAAGGCATGCAGGCATACTATAATTTGTTATAGTCCTCACCATTCCCTGGTGTATTACACATGGCATGTTGCACTTAATAGTTTACTGCTTCAACATTTGAGCTTGAGACATTAGGAACAAACACATTGACAGGTCATAACATCTCTTGGAACATCTAACACAGCATTATTATAAAAAAATAGCTGTTTCATGATTTACTGATTAAAAGTCCCACTGAAATGATACCTCATTGTTGTTTTAATTTGCATCTCTCTGATGATTAGTGACTTTGAGCACATTTTCATATGTCTCTTGGCCATCCGTACGTCCTCTTTGGAGAAGTGTCTATTTAGGCCCTTTGCCCCATTTTTTAATTGGATTGTTTATCTTCCTTTTGTTAAGTTGTATGGGATCTTTATATAATTTGGAAATTACCCCTTATCAGATTGTGTCATTGGCAATTATGTTCTCCCTTACAGTAGGATTCCTTTTCATTTTGTTGATGGTTTCTTTTGCTGTTATCAACAAATTAACAAACTACAAGTGCTTGTGAGGATGTGGAGAAAAGAAAATCATAGTACACTACGGGCAGGAATGCAGACTGGTGCAGCCACTACGGAAAACAGTGTGGAGTTTCCTCAAAAAATTAAAATGGACCTGCCATTTGACCCAGTGATCCCACTTTTAGGAATATATCCTAAGAATCTCAAAACACTCATCAGAAACAATATATACACCCCTATGTTCATAGCAGTGCTATTGTAAATTTATAATAGCTAAGATCTGGAAACAGCCCAAGTGCCCATTAGTAGATGAGTGGATAAAGAAGCTGTGGTACATTCACAAATGAAATACTATGCAACTGTAAAAAAGAAGGATCTCTTACCCTTTGAGACGACATGGAGGGACCTGGATAGTATTATGCTAAGCAAAATAAGCCAGCCAGAGAAAGATATGTATCACATTTCAGTTATATATGGAATCTAATGAACAAAATAAATTGATGAAAAAAATAGATTCAGAGACATGAGACATGGATGCACAGAACAGACTGATGAATCTCAGAGGGAAGAGTGGGGGTGGGAGGAGATTAACCAAAGAACTTATATGCATATACACACAACCCAGGGATTCAGACAATAGTGCAGTAAAGGCCTGGGGGGAGGGGTCCAAGTCAGGTGGAGGAAGTCAATTGGGGGGGTGGGAGGAAGGAGGGACATCTATAAAACTTTCAACAATAAAGATAAATTAAGAAAATAAAAGTTCCAGTGTAGAGGAACACTTATATGAGAATTTGGATTTAAGCTTTGTATAGGCTATGTTTTGCTCAACTGTGTACAGCGGTTATAAATATAGGCAAGAGCTAAATCTATAATGAATTCTATATTCAAAGGAGGACTGGATATGAGATTTTTGATAAAAGCAAATAATTTTCATTTAAAATTTAAATGAAATAAGAATAAATTAAAATAAGAAATATATATTTGAGACATTTTCCTTCTTAGTTTAATAAGTAATATGTGGGCAATTAGTCTAGAACTCTGATATGGTATAGTCATATACATTTGGATACACCGCAGGTTCTATTGTTTTTCTTCAGTAGACTACTTTTATAGGATGAAGACTCATGTATCAGGGTCGGCTTACACCAGTATTTTCCCCCAAGCACTTTGGGAGAAGGTACTATTAGAGTTTATTTTTAATTTCCTCCCATCACAAGTTCTTAGCACCATTATAGTCACATTGGCGAAATGACCAGCAAGGTGCGGTTTACCCTTTTCATGGGGCATTATTGATCTCAGATGAAACAGCACACCTCCTACAGGAAGCATTTAGCTGTACAGCGTATTCAGACTATTGTTCTGAACCCTTCCTCATTTCAGAGGAAGTCCTTGGAATAGTCTAGAATGATAATGACTCACAAAATGTTCTCCACCCTGAGCAGAACAGACCCTTCCTCTGGAACTATGTGTTGCTGGTATCACCTGTAACTTCTCTGCTTGGCTTAAAGAGTGTTTTTTAAGGCTAAGGGTGCATCAGCATCATCTGGAAGGTTTATGAAAAGACTCCTGGACTCCATCTCTAGGGTTTCTGATTCAATAAGTTTGTAGTGAGGTCCAAGGTTTTGCATTTTTAGTACGTTTCCAGATGCTGCTGCTGGTTCTGGGATCACACCTTGAGAATGACCAGCCTACACAATGAGTGCGAGCCCTGCCTCTCCATTTCACCTTACACAGGGCCTCATCCTAATTTTTTAAGTTTTTAAAAAAATCTGGGGAAGGAGTCTAACTAGTTTATAAGTGTGCAACCCTTTAGTCAATGAGGCGGTGGCATCTGTTTGTGCGAAGACACAGGGAAGGCATGCTGAGCAAACTAAAACAATGTCATTCTAACTTACTCTTTGAGAAAGTGTAGAATGAAGTTTTTTAAAAAAACTTTCTCTTGCCCTGGCTGGTGTTCTCAATGGTTAGAGCATTGACCCGCACACCAAAGGGTCTCAGTCAAGGGCACATACCTGGGTTGTAAGCTCGACTCCCGGCCCAGTATGGTAACCACCGTACTGTTGTCTGTATAAGTTTATTTGTTTGTTTGTTGCTTTTTACTTTATATCCCACATATATGGGAAGTCACATGGCTCTTGTCCTTTTCTCTTTGACTTAATTTCACTTAGCATGACACTCTCAAGATCCATTTATGTTGTCACAAATGACAATACTTAATCTTTTTTTATGATCGAGTAGTATTCCATTGTACTATATCTTTATTCAATCGTTGGTCAAAGGTTCTTTCCTTATCATGGCTATTATAAACAATGCTGTAATGAACATAGGGGTACACATCTCTTTACGAATAAGTGTTTTAAATAATTTCAGGTAGATACCCAGAAGGGGGATTGCTCATATGGTAGCTCTATTCTTAATTTTCTGAGCAATCTCCATACTGTTTTCCATAGCAGCTGCACAAATTTACTTTCCCACACACAGTTTACGAGGGTTCCCTTTCCTCCACAACCTTTCCAACTAATGCTATTTCTTGTCTTATTTATAACAGCCATCCTAACAGGTGTGAGGTGGTATCTCATTGCGGTTTTGATTTGCTTTTCTCTTATAGCTAGTGAAATTGGGCCTTACATAGATGTTTTATACATGTTAATTAATTTGAATCTTACAATAATCCTATAAGATATTATTATCCAGTAATATTGTTCATTATTATCCTTTACAGGAATTGAAGCTTATAGTGTTTTAATCACTTTCCCCTGATCACACTTTCCCAGTATGATTTGCTATAGGGCCTGGGTGCCTGGGTGGTTTTTTTTTTCTACTTTCAAAACTTCTTCCATATAATTTCAAAGGTACTGCAACTATATTCATAGCAAGAAACTGACTAGGGCATGAGAATAGTAAGGCAGAACGGTGATCCCTGAGGTTTCCAGAGATTTGTATTACCTTGAAAATCAAATGAAATATTGGGTTTTTGGAAAGTGTGATCTAATGGTTGAAAAAAAAAAGGGATAACAATTTATGTATTTTGTTTCTTTTGCTCAAATTTTTAAACCAATTTTTTGTTACCTTGCCGAAATCTGGGGGCCAAAAAAGTGCTAAGAAATATGGGGGGGGGGCGGGAATAAAAATACACTGTGAGAAAAAGATGCATTACTAAAAATTTTATAACAGAATAAATTTTGGTATGAAGTCTTCAATGCTAGAGTATTTTGTTATACTCTTTCTTTTATGTGCATGCATCTGAATATGCATTTTCTGTTTTATAGCTCCTCTTTTTATATTAGGTAAAAGCACACATTATTTCCTTACGGCTCAGTGGCTTTCTCCCTTTGAGACTCAACCACAGGATGACAGAGGGTGATGTCAACTCCCAGTTAACAAGGAATAGTGTTTACTGTGATGAAGCTTAAATGTGTGCACACCATATCCTGTCCCTTAAATGACACACCCGATAGTTAATTCATGCTGATTAATGAATGACATAAGAAAATAGCTACCCATTGGCTTCTTTTTTTAAAAAAAAGTACTGATTTATTTATTTTAATATTTTTTATTGATTTTTTACAGAGAGGAAGGGAGAGGGATAGAGAGTTAGAAACATCGATGAGAGAGAAACATCGATCAGCTGCCTCCTGCACACCCCCCACTGGGGATATGCCCTCAACCAAGGTACATGCCCTTGACCGGAATCAAACCTGGGACCCTTCAGTCTGCAGGCCGATGCTCTATCCACTGAGCCAAACCGGTTAGGGCAGTACTGATTTATTTTAAAGAGAGAGACATGGATTTGTTGTTCCACTTATTTATGCATTCATTGGTTGATTCTTGTATGCACCCTGACTGGAAATCGAACCTACAACCTTGGTGTAACAGGATGACACTCTGAACAACTGAGCTACCGGACAGGGCACACAACTTCCTTTTGCGTGTGGACATAAACATGCAAATCCATCTTGCATCTGGCTTGCTTGCTTTGCCTGGTGATTCTATTTACACATTAGAGTCTGGCCTTCTAGTTAGTTGCCCATTTAAAAACACTTGATGCTTCTCATTCTCTCCCACTCCATATTCTATCCATCAGCAAATTCTGCCAACTTGAACTACAAAATTCATTCGGAGTCTATTTCTCACCGCTCCCACTGCTTTCACCCTGGCCCAAACCACCATCGTCTCTCATTTGGATCATTGCAGTGGCCCCCAGACTGGATTCTCTCCTTGTACCTTTGCTCCTCTGTAGTCAGTTCCAGCAAAGCAGCCAGAGTGATTCTAACAGAATAGTCTCATACAGCATATACTATTTTAAAAGGAGTTATTGGTGTCTCAAAATCCTCCAACAGTTTCTCATCACTGCACAGGTAAAGGCCATAATGACTCCTCGTTCCCTTTCTGAGCTTATCTCTCTGCTCCTGCCCACTGGCCTCTCCTGACCTCCAGGTGACCTCACCCTCACCTACTCACGTCCTTGTTCAAAAGTTGACTTCTCTTCCGTAAAGTCCTCCTTGACTACCTTATTTAAAACAGATCCCTGCCTGCTTCCCTGACACCGTCTTTCTACTCTATTTCTCTCTATTATTCTTTTCATTTTACATACTTTATATATTTTACTCATTTCTTTTAAAATATCTCTCTTCTTCGAATGGAATGTGTAGGCTTCATTTGTTTGTTTATATTTATTGTTGTAGCTACACTGCCTACAGTAATGCTGGGCATGTGGACGTTCTCAGCATATACTTGTGAAATTGAATGCTTTCCAGAAAAAAAGTTACTTCTGATTGCGGTTAAGACACTTCAAGTGAATATTTATTTTGGAGTAAAGCCAGAGGTTAAAATTACCTACGTCCGCTCTCTCTTTGACTAGCCAGGAAATTTGACAGGTTGTGATATGGTGTGGTAGGGTCCAGTATGGCACACTGTGTTTCACAGCAGAAGAACAAACACTTGGGAACATTTTCTAGACGAACTGTTTTAGTCCAACTGCACCTTTTTGCTCCATCTCTGCAATTCACTTGTGAGTTAAATAGTTGGATTTCTGGCTTTTATTAGGATCACGAAAGCCAGTAAGTTTAAAATTTTAAAGGATTGATCCATATCCCTGCTTTTGTAAATTGTTTTGTTGTTTTGTTTAGTTTTTCCACAAGCAAATCAACTGGTTACTGATAGATATAGTATTGATTTCTAGATGGTGTTAAACACTGGGCATCTAATCCAGATCTAGAGGATCCAAGAAGCAACCATCCCCAACAAGACAAGAGCATGGAGTAAAGTAGAACTTCAATTTCCTTAAGTAGAGGTCTTAGGGAGTGTCAGCTTCATGGGACAACAGGATTATAAAATCTCCACCTCCACCCACTGAGGTCCTGAGCTACCAGCTGCAGCCAGTTAGTGCTCAGTGCCCGCCTTCTTAACCTTGTAAGTTGCCCAATCACTAGATAGGCTGTCTTCTAAAAGAGACATGAGCTTTTGTGCTTCATAACCCTAACAAGCATGCCAAGCAGCTTAAGATATCATGCTGAATCAGAAGCAATACCTGCTGCTAATTCACACATGTCAAAGGCTTCTTAGCACCACTCAAAGTTTGCTTTGACGACCAAAGCCTATGATGGTAGGTCTGAGTTTCCAGCACCTCAAGGGTGAAGAATCTGGCAGAAAATTGTGTTATTTTTCTTGACAAATTCCCCCCTACATTTTCCTGACTCTCCTGACACCCATTATGTCATGCCCCATCATGTTAGACCAAGCAATATCCCACAACTTGGTGGAAGACAATTTTAAGAAAACTAGGGGATTAGATGTCTGTGTAGAGCTTGTCCTCAAGTAAGTAGCTTCTGGGTACACAGTTTGTATCATCACAGGTGCGAACACCTGTAACTTCTGCAGTGGTCAATCTTTAGGGCTACAAGTCTAGCAGCAAAGCCAGTCATTGAATCAAATTGTTGTGTTTTTGATGAAACATGTAAAAGCCAAGAGCTAGAACTATGGGAAAGAGAAGCAGAAGTTAGGAAGATTATGCATATATATATATATATCTACATGGAAGAGTGGCAGTCCTTAAAATAAATGAGTTTTCAAAGGGCTAGGTTTCCATGGATTTTTATACTTTGTCTTCTCTAACTTCTCCTAATTTTAAATACAATTCCATAAAACAGAGTTCTTGACATGGAGGATGTAATCTTCCCAGTTTTGGTGATTGGCCCTTTTTTAAATATGTTTTTATTGATATCAGAGAGGAAGAGAGAGGGACAGAAAGATAGAAACATTAATGATGAGAGAGAATCATTGAATCAGCTGCCTCCTCTGTATCCTAACCTGGAACTTAGTTCATAACTTGGCAACCTGGGCATGTGCCCTGACTGGGAATCAAACTGTAACCTCCTGGTTCATAGGTCGACATTCAACAACTGAGCTACAGGGGCCGGGCAGATTGACTCCTTTTAAGTGTTTTATCTCACTGTTCCTTCCTGTCCTCCCACTCCCATTATCTACCTCCTCTGCTCTGTTCTGTGTCAGCTCTCTTGCTAGGAGAATACTCTGGCTGATATAGTAGTTCATACTAGGAGTCGCCTTAGGAAACAGTCCTTCTGGAGGGAATTCTGAAACTAGGGTCGCTCATATATTTTATGATCACATGAATGACCTCCTTGCTAGGTAGATACTGAACCCTGGTAATGAGTGGCATGTAATGATGTCATGATTTCTCACATTCTCACTGGTGATGGTGTGAGATGGTAAGCAGCTAAAGAGCCAGGTTCTGAGTGATCAAGTAGAGGTTACATCCAATTGCTATGCAACCAAGTGATTACAAAGATTATAGATGTGTTAACTGCAATAAATTATGTTAACTATACAAGGAAAACAGCAATTTTAGGGCCTTGAATTTCCAACTCAAAGCAGAAGTGAAGAGCCAGAAAACTTTTCCAGTGACAAGAATATGGTTATGGATGAACACATGGAACTCACATCACCAAGGCTGATCTGGCTATGCCCATTGTGGTAGCATAGAGGCCATCAGTGAGCCCTGGGTATGTCATTGTTTGTAGGGAAAATAGCCACTTGGAGAAGGCAGATATATGTCCTCATGGAATAGTTATGTGTTCCAGTTTAGATTTTTTTTCCAGGCTTGCAATGCTTTTGCCAACCACCATTCCTGGGCAACTTTTCACTGCCATGGTATCCTCAATAGAGCCTCTGTCCAAGGAATTCATTTTACAGCTAAAGGAGTGGCAAGGTGAAACTCATAAAGCTTACTGATATTAGTGTCAACTGCATCACCCTAAAGCAAACCAAGATGGAGGGGGAATGGAGATGGTAAGAGAAGTCCATCTGAGGTGCAAGGAATACGGGGATGTATTGCCTGCTACAAATTTTTTAAAAAGAGAGACGGATCTCAGTGGGGAGGGTGGTGAAGGAGACAGAAGAGATTAACCAAAGAACATATTTGCATGTATGCATAATCCATGGACACAGGCAATAGTGTGGGGAAGGCCTGGGGTTGGGTGGAGGCTGGGTGGAGAGAGGCAAAGGGAGGGCAATAGGGAGCATCCATAATACTGTCAACAATAAATAAATTAAAAGAAAAAAGATATTCAATTCATATGGAGAAAATAATAAAACTATATAAACAAGATCTAAATAAATAGAAATATATACAAAAAATAATAAAACTGACCAAAAGTCAGTCTGCTTTTTTATATAATCCCTATGTGCTGGCGAATCTGAACAGTGGTGATCAAATTCTCCACAAGGGTGGCTGTTCCCTTTATCCCTCTTTGGTTCTTTACTGAGTACTAAAAATAGCATTTAAATTTTCAGATTATTCTTTATAAAAATTATCAGACCACTATCTGGGGCAGAGGTTTTCAAGAAGATATTTCTGTAGAGTCTCCTTCCTTCATGGAGTAATCTTGCATTCTTTTACGTTCCGAAGTAGAAAACTTCATGTCTGTACCTGTGCATTGCACTCTTAAAAGAACTAATTAGAGTGCAAGCATCACATTATAAAAAGGATCTCAGCATCTCTTGAATTAGATTCAGATCATTAAGTAAGAGAGAGAGCAATTCGAGGTTAAAATATTGGAAACCATTGTTGAATAAGAATCAATCAGAAAATAAGACAAGCAAATATGACATTATAACAATAAAAATAGATGAATCAGCAGGATGCTCAGTCAGAAGCTTAATTAAATATTAATAGTGATAATATTAACCTAGTTAATGCCAGAACTGCTTCCGGCATCGCAGCTGTGTGAGCTTTCTCTCGGGAACCCACTCAATCTGTGGTTGTTCTAATGTGGTCTTCAAATTCTTCTCATTGGCCTTTGGATTGGAAAAGACTGAGACCAATGTTTAATATTTGTTGCAGGTGTTGCAAAGTACACATGAATGCTGATGGTTTGCTAGAGATTTCTTCACTTGCAAAGAACAGGAACACCTGGGACACATTATATAGGATGTCCCCCAAAATGTATGCTCACTTAACAGCTGATAGCTCAATTGATGTTTCTTTCTATTTTGACTTAACCCATTGGAACTAGCAATTATTCAAAGTGTGTATACATGTTTTTGAGACACCCTGTATTGATTGCTGATGTGGGCTTTTATTAAGATCATGAAAAAAATTCTTTTCAGGTTTTCTTAAAATAGAGCCATTCTTTAACAAATCTTTTTACATCAGGAACTTTAGGACAGTATTTCCTTTGATACATCTTCTCCTTCTGTGAGTCCCACTGCTGGAGGGCTGGCTTCTCACTCCTCCAAGCAGTGGGTTTTGTTGCTTCACGGGAAAGGTGTCAGAACACAGTCCCCAACAGAACACAGGGAGTCTGCTCAGCTTCGACTGTTGAATTAGATTTTAGATTGTGTCTACAACTTGCAAATAAGCTCAAATAATAGGCTTTGCTGAGAATAAAAGATATCATAACTTTCTTAAGCATGACCAGGCTCCAGTCTGGTGAACTCATCTGTTTCTTCCATAGCACAAAGAGGCCCCTTCCATCTATGATTCTAGGCATGAAGCTTACTGCATAGGAGGTAGATATGATGAGGAGCACAGCTTCTCAAACTCTCTCTGAGGAGGAGCACGTTGCTAAAATCCCAATACATCGTGCACCTATGAATTAGTAAACTGTAATGAAAATAAAGTATGAAGAAATAAAATAGGAAAACAAAAACATACTTTAAAAGCCCTACCGTTTTATTACATATAATGTAAAAAATATTACTTTACCTAGTTGCTATGTGTATCATAAACACTTACTCTCAATTTCTGTGTGTATCTTGTTGTGGGCTAGTGACGGTCCCCAGGTTGGCGTCTCTTTTAGTAGCACTGGTGTACAGGAATTGGAAATCCAGAAATCAGTACCCTTCTGCCCTAGAGATTTTAGAGAAGAGGAAGAATCAGATCCAGAAGACAGAATACAGGGCTCTTTTGTTCTACCTACACCTCCATCCCCCACATTGTCTTTGTAGAATTCTGCCCCACTGGCATCTGCTTCTACCACAGCAAGGGCAATGGCATGTCTTATTGGCAGAGGTAACAAGGGAGGCAGATGAAGAACTCAGGGGTGGCCTGCCTGTCCCTTGGCAGATGCTGAACAAAGCTGAATTGTGAGCAGTTGGTCTACTATAGGTCCCTTGAGGCAAGGCATCAAGTACCTGCATGATAGAGGCTGTGGGTTAGGTAGCCGAGGCCAAGATATAGATGGAGAACATGCAGAGTCTCAGAGGGGTCTGCAGTAGCAGTGTGACCCGTGGTAAGACCAAATCACTCAGAGATAGTAGGACGTGACTGCACTTAGAGAGGAGCTACAAGCTTTACCTGTTGCAAACTTTAGCAGCAGCTGCCTGCAAGGATAGGGATGAAATAAGTCACACTTGGTCTTTCCTGAAAGCCACCAGAAAGCCCAGAGCAGCCACTCTTCAGCAAAGAAAGGAGAGGACGATGCAAGGTATGAATCCACACAGCTTCTTAAAGCGGGGCTGGTGGGGACAGAACCTGCAGGACTGAACCTTTTACCTAAATCAGATAAAGCATTTGTTCCAATAGCCTATTTGTTGTATAAGACTAAATCTATGAGGCTGAACTAAAGCTTCCCCTCTTCTGGGTATTAAGGAACATCCAATAGGCTACAGAGAAAAAAGTTGTATTTTCTCTGCATATCTGGGCTGTAATATTTAAAATTGCCACCATTCCTTCCAAGAATGTGCATATCTGTGGGCAAGAGGACTGAGCCTTTGGTAAATTAACCACCCTGTGCTTGCCCTGACATCTTTCTTTAAATAAATGTAGGAAACAATAATTTTATTTATAGTTGTATAGTTTCTGGAGTAGGCAAGGTCAGCAGAAAGATTTCCAAGTTTCTAATCTCACGATTACTCATGTTCTTTAAGAACGTCTGAAAATGACTAAATATTGATCATCTGCCTTCCAGTCAAGTCATTTGGCCTTTCCTCATGCCATTCATTCAGAGCTTTCCTATAGTGAAAGTCTATTAGCAAAAGGGAAAAGGGGGGATTCCCAAGGTCTTTGTTGGCTCTCAAATGACACAGTGAAAACCTCACTTTGAAATAGATAACAAAAGTACTACTAAAGGGACCGATTCCAGATTTGATAAATGCTCTTCCTCAAGCATGATACATCTCTTTCAACCTCCAGGAAAAGAAGGGGGGGACTCATTTGTTTTCATTTATGAAATTATCTCAAGATTATTTTTCGAACATAATCATTTTACAAAATAGTGTGTAAAAGTTGTATGAGAGACATTCTAAAAAATTATTTGATACTTAAAATTTATAGAAGTTACAATCCCTGAGCAAATTAGTAATGAAAAGATTTACAACCCAAAGGGGAAAGGAATTTTTTATTATCTGGACAGACTTAAATGTAGTTAAGTAACTACTCAAACATCAAGACACACAACCTTTAGTAAGGCCTTCTAGCACAGTAAACATCAAACTTCAATATGCAAAAGAAGCACTTGATTCAATAGTCCAAGGTGGGACCTTAGATTCTGCTCCCACCTGATGCTAATGGTGCTGGTCCAGCAACTACACTTTAAGTAGCAGGAGGTAGAGAGGACTCTCTCGGAGCTTTCTGTGATGCAGAGCTACGTTTTTATGTTTCTGAAGCCAAACATTGACCAGCGGAATCAAAGGACCTTGACCTAAAAAGTTAGAGTAGGGACTAGAGTAGGGAAGAAACTTCATTTCCTTATCCGTCTATCTTGGCATATTGCTTGGAGACCTTCCTGAAGGAGGAAAGGTTGAACTTTCACTCCCTCAGTGTATTTCCTCTGTGCCTGCATTTCCCATTGGCCTCAGATGAACTCTACTGATTTTCTCCAAGGCAGAGTTAACTCCCTCTCCGTTACTGATCTAGGTGGTCACAGAAAAGCAGCCATTTTAACAGGTCTGATGCCAGATTTTTAATGCCTCTTCATGCAGGAAGCTGGCTGTCATAGGGTTCTATGGTCTCAGTGACAGATCTTGGAGAAACCAATGACTACTTTTGATTTGTTCAAATGTGTATTCTATGACTCATGATACCCAGTAGTCTGTTTTGAATTGGGTTAATATTGCCTGCCATAGTGTTTGATACTGGCTTTTCACACTCCTTTTCTTTTAAGCATTTTACATACATGTTGCTATGAACAAAGTAGAATGATTAGTTCACTCACTCACTCACTATTTTATTCATTCCTATTTTGTTGAGAAAACAGTATATGCCAGGTAGTTGAAGTAGAAATTGATAAAAAATGGTTCATGCTCTTGAGGGGTGATTCACCCTGGGATTAAATTTTAGCCAAATGTAACAGAAAAAACTTAAAATTTTTGGTCTAGAAAACACATTCCTTTTTCTCATTTAAACCTGCGGTGTGCAGTTGTTAACATTGCTTCCTCACCTTGAGAAATCAGAGACGTCTTTGCAAGTCTCTGACTTTTTCTGTAAGGTTACCCGATGGTTGTTGCAGCTCCAGCTCCAGTCATTGTGCTCATATCTCAAACAGTAGGAAAGGAGAGAGTAGTGCTCATTCCAAGAAATAAAACTGTCAAATATCTGCACTTGACTTCTGCTTATCATTGACCAGACCTATGTCACATAACCTGTCCTTAACTTCTAGAAAGATTATAAGAAGCCTATAGTTTTTGTGTCTTTTATTTTAAACTGAGCACAATTAGGTCTCCAACAAAATCATGAATGTTAGGAAGAAGTGGAGAATGAATATTAGGTAGGCATTTAGTTGCATCTACTCAAGGAACATAAGGTCGTTAGGACATATTGTTGATTCTACCTAATTTTGCTTCTAAGGGCTACAGGCTCTTTTTAAATGCCTCCAATGAGCAAATCAAGAGTCGCTGCTGGTTAATTCTGACCTTCCTAGATCATCTGCTTGGATATTTACTGGAAAAATATCAAAAACATTACATGTGTTTAGTGGAGGAGGTTTGTTTCATTGTGTATGTGAAGGTTCAGGCAGTGTTTCTCTTCTGAATTGCTGGTGTTAGTGGTGATTTTTAGCTATGCAAGATTATTTTTTATAAACTTCCTCTATCTGTAAGCAGGCCAGTGCATTGCACAAAAGAACAATTCAGTATGTTGTTTTCATTTTACTGTGAATATTGTTTACTTTCCCTGTCTTGATCCAGACAGAAAGCAGCATGGAGAAACACTGATCTCAAGGGCATACACTTGCTGGTGTTTTACTCTGAAAATGACAAACCAGTTAGATATATTAAAAAATAGTCCATATTTTATATTTCTCCTTCACCACATTACAGTATCAACTTCTCACGTTCCCCTTGTATAGTACTGTCCCAACTGACTTCAAGGTAAAAATAGTTATTGGGAGTTTTTATTAGCTTGCACATGTTCTTGCTGTAGCATTGGATGATTCAGCAGATGTCTGATTAAAAACAGAAGAAAGCAGACAAGAAGGGAGAGAAACTGACTTGATGGGCCTTGACTAATAGTTCAGCAAGTGCCAAATCACAGACATTTAATATTTAACAATAGAATGGTCATAAAGTCTTCCTCATCCATCCATTTGTCCATCTATTCAACAGACATTTATTGGAGGGTAAACAGTATTTACATAACATTCTTGAAAAACCTAAATCATAATAGGGGAGATGATATAAAAGCATATTCTTGTTGTAAAAGAAAGACAGAGATTACTACAGTTTGAGTTGGGTTGAGTATCAGTGAAGGTTGGTGGAGTGTGACCAGGGAAGGCTTAAAAGTGATAGAAGCAATAAAATTCAAACCTGAAAGATCTGAACATGTTGAGATTGGGAGGTGAGGTGAGGAGGATGTTTGCATTTTAGTCAGAATAGCATGAGCAAACATCCTAAGCAAAGAAACAGTGGAATATGTATAAGAAACTGTGGACTATTAATTTGTCAGAAGCAAAGAATTTAATAATTGGAGTAATCAGAGATCATTTATATTCTACTAGAGGCCCGGTGCACGAATTTGTGCACGGGTGGGGTCCAGCAGGGCCGGCCGTGGGGTCTAATGCTGGAAGCTATATTCCCCCAGCTGGATCTAATTATACTTTAAGGATGGCCAAAAGAAAACCCACAACATAACTGTTTTGCATTTCACGTGCCATGAGATGAAGTTGTTTATGTGTTGTTTGCAAACGTATATCAAAATGGATGATGGCCCTTTAATGATTTTTGCGTTCTTCCCGGGGCTCTGCCCTCAGCTTCCCAATATGATCTTCATGTCTGTTTGTTTAAAAGTTTTTGAATGTGCCTACCCTTTGCTGTTGCTCCTGGCAGCCTGCAGGTCCTCTTTGCTGCCCCTTTTAAAGAGAGATTGAAAGCTCACCTAATCTGCAAGGTACTGCAATTTCACAAAATCCCCATCCAGCCTCTCTACATTCCTCAGCAAAGGGCTGCCATCCCGGATGCTTGGGTCGCCTTTTTGGCTAACTTGGAAGGTCCCCTGGGGCTGCAGGCTGTGAAGGGAGAATTCCATACCTTGGCTGCAGTATTAGCAGAGCCCTCTGGAGACTCGGGTTGGGGACAGAAGGAACTGATAATTATTTTCTTGTGCTTTCACTAAATGTACATGCACCAGGGAGCCAGGCAGTGATGTAGGTGTGTTGGGAGCCACTCAGGGGGCGGGACCAGCCCAGCGAGGGGCCTTGGGCATTTTGTGGGCCAGCCCTGCCCCCGATTGGGGGGGGGGCATTCAGGAGCAGGGCTGGCCAGGGTGAGGGTGAAGCGCCGCAGGTGGTTTGCTGGCCGGCCCTGCCCCTGATGGGAGTGGGGGGCACTCGGGGGCAGGGCTGGCTGGGACAAGGGACCGCTGTCGTTCCAGTCGTTCCACCATTCGGTTGCTGGACTTTTATTATATAGGGTTACTTTCTACTTTCTCGGGAGAATCTTTCCCAGGTCTCCAAGGTGTCTGGATGCCCTTGCTCTGCCATCCCACGTATCCTGTGCTTATTCTGTCAGACCCAAACAACTAGAACGTATGGCTCCAAAGTCTGGTAGGGGCTGTGTTTTTCAAACTGCAAGTTGTAGTTTGAAAGCATTTACCTATTTTTCACAGTTACTATTTCTTTGGGACTACCCCCCTATTTATTCTTTCTTGTGTTCTTCATTTCTTCTTGTATGATGAACCTTCCATCTGGAGTCTTCTTTCTGCTTGAAGAATCCCATTAAGCTTTTTATAGTGACAACAGAATTCTTTCAGGTTTTGTTTGTCTGCAGACATTTTCATTTTGCCTTCATTATACAAGACTGTTTTCCCTAGATAAGAATTCTAAGTTGGCAGTTACTTTCTTTCATCGCTTTACAGATGCCATTTCATTTTCTTCTGGTTCCCAACACTTCTGTTGAAAATTTTGAAGTTAGTTGGTCTTTTGTTAACCCTTTTGAAGGTAATATTGTCTTTTTCCTCTGAGTGCTTTTAAGAATTTTCTCTTTGTTTCCGGCTTTCAGTAATTGTATTATAATGTGATTTCTTTGTAGTTATTCTGCTTGGGTTACAAAGAGTTTCTTAAATTTCTGGCATCTTACATTAATTTTGCAAAATTTTTGGCCAGTTAGTTCTTCTCTTTAGGATGTTCAGTTACACGTATGTTAGATATATTCTCTAAGTCCCAGGTGCTTCTTATGTTCTTTTCTGTATTTTTTTCTTTTTGTCTTGGTGGGTACCAATTTGGATATTTTCTATTGATCTCTCTAGGTCATTAGTCTTGTATTCTGCTGCCTGTGGTATTAAACCCATTTATTGAATTTGAATTTTTAAATATGGTTACTGTCTTTTTAAGTTCTATGATCTTAATTGAATCCTTTTTTCAGATTATAGTTCTCTGGTAAATTTCTATAAATTTAAAAGTTAAATTTAAATCTTTTTTTCTGGAAAATATTAATTATTATTACTTTGAAGTCTTTGTTTGATAACTTTAGTGCCTGGATAATTTATTGATCTATCCTCATTGTCTATTTTTGCTCTTGGTCTTCAGTCATTTAGCTCTTTGTACAGGTATGCCTGTTAAGCTTGGATTGAATGTTGGACATTGTCTATGAAAAATTGTAAGAGATTTTAATTTTCTCTAATGAGATTTAAATTTTCTTTTGGAAGAAAGATATAGTATACTTGTAAGCAAGTTACCTAGATTCAATGAGGGACTGAATTAATTTGAAGTTATATTTCAGGATTTGTGAGAACTGGTATATTTATAGTTTGTGTTTATGCTTAGGGCCTAATCTTTTAAGGATATTCAATGAAATCTTGGAATATTTGCCTTAACAGGATATAAATTCTGTTTTTGGTCTCCCTATCACCAATGTACAGTTTTAGGGGTCAAATACATGCATAATGTTGGACTCAGTTTTCTTTAGAATACTGGGCCTTTCAGTAATGACTTTCTTTGCCAACCACAACTCTTCATTGTCGATCTCTCACCCCAGTGAGACTGCCATAGACATTAGAACACTACTTTTTTTTTTTTACATACAACTGTTAGTTTTTATTTCATAATCATAAACTTAACTCTGCAATCCAGCAAGACTGGGAAGGAGTAAGGAAATTATGGAACCCAATAAACTGGCAAGAGCACAAAGATTATAGAACATTCCAAGCAAATCAGGGTGAAGGAACAGTCCTGTGGTTAAGATAAAACACAAGTCAAATTCATTAGAGTTGCCCACAGTCAGCAATGGTGATCTTCTTGCTGGTCTTGCCATTCCTGGACCCAAAGGGCTCCATGGCTGTCATAATATCCATGACTTCTTTCACATGCTTGCCATCCAACCACTCAGGCTTGGGAGTGCAGATGAAAAACTGGGAACCGTTTGTTTTAGGTCCAGCATTTGCCATGGAAGATGCCAGGACCTGTATGCTTCAGGATGAAGTCCTCATCCTCAAATTTCTCCCTGTCTGGATTTGCTGCCTGTGCCACTGTGGCGTGTGAAGTCACCAGCCTGGCACCTAAATCCCGGAATAATTCTGCGAAAGCAGGAACCTTTATAACCAAATCCCTTCTCCCCAATGCTCAGAGCATGGAAGTTTTCTGCTGTCTTTGGAACTTTGTCTGCAAACAGCTCGAAGGAGACGCGGCCCAAGATCGATGTCAAAGAACATGGTGGGTTCCCCACAGCTGGTCACGGGTGGCTTCAGAGCAGCGGCGCTGCAAAGCAGCCTGGAACACTACTTTCACTGGCTTTCGTGTCAAGAGCTGTGCGAATTAGCAAGTACACAAGAAGAAAATGTAGCGGCAAATATAGAATCACTGCAATGCACTCTTCTTCTCTCTGCATCTTATACTCCTGACTGCTTTGGTTGTTCTTTAATATCTTCACACCCATAGATAAGTTTTGATTGCCTAATTGTAAGTGGCAGAGCTATACACACTTCATATAACACTTCATAAGGTTAGAGAAGCAGGAAACCTGCTATGTCTGTAATATAACACCCCGTGGTATCTGGCATCTTGCGCTTGTTATATACTTCTGAGATGTAGGAAAATATTTTCCCCACCATTCAACAACATTTCTAATGTATTTGGAGTTACCTCTTATACTACCAGAAAAACATGAAAAAGAACTCTTTTCTTTAATTTTTTCCTACCATTTTTATTTAAAACACTAGAGGCCTGGTGCACAAAAATTTGTGCACTTGGGGTGCCCTCTCACAGTCTGGGACCCCTTGGGGGGTGACCACCTGCTGGTTTAGGCCCGCTCCCTGGGGAATTGGGCCTAAGCTGGCAGCCAGACATCACTCTGGCAGCCCGGGAGCCCTCGGGGGATGTCCACTTACCAGCGGGGAACAGGCCTAAGCTGCAGTCGGACATCCTTAGCGCTGCTGAGGAGGCGGAAGAGGCTCCAACCACCACCTGTGTACTGGCAGCCGTCAGCCTGGCTTGTGGCTGAGCAGAGCTCCCCTGTTGGAGCTCACTGACCACCAGAGGGCAGCTCCTGCATTGAGCGAGTGTCTGCCCCCTGGTGGTCAGTGTGTGTCATAGTGACCAGTCATTCCAAGTCTTTCTGCTGTTAGGGTCAGTTTGCATATTACCCTTTTATTATATAGGATAGAGGCCTGGTGCACGGGTGGGGGCCGGCTGGTTTGCCCTGAAGTGTGTCCCGGATCAGGGTGGGGGTCCCACTGGGGTGCCTGACCAGCCTGGGTGAGGGGCTGATGGCTGTTTGCAGGCTGGTCACACCCCCTTCAGGGTGGGGGTCCCCACTGGGGTGCCTGGTCAGCCTGGGTGAGGGGCTGATGGCTGTTTGCAGGCTGGTCAAGCCTCCCCCCCCCCTCAGTGGGGACCCTCACCCCATGGAGGTTTGGCCAGCCTGGGTGAGGGGATGATGGCTGTTTTCAGGCTGGCCACACCCCCTTTAGGGTGGGGATGCCCACTGGGGTGCCTGGCCAGTCTGGGTGAGGGGCTGAGGGCCATTTTCAGGCTGGCCAAGCCCCCTGGCGACGGAAGCTCCCAGCCTCTCTCTCTTTTTTTTTATTCTGGGATTTATTTACCTTCTATAATTGAAACTTTATTGCCTTCAGTGGAGCTCAGAGCTGGCTCCTGCTCATTCCAGCTCTGTGGCCACGGTGAGCTGAAAGCAAGTATTTGGGGTTTATCTATCTTCTATAATTGAAACTTTGTTGCCTTCAGTGGAGCTCAGAGCTGGCCGGGAAGCTTGGCTTCCTCCATCACTGGAGAAACCAAGCCTCCTGCTTGCTTCAGCTCTGTGGCTGCTGGCCGCCATCTTGGTTGGGTTAATTTGCATGTAGTCTCTCTGGTTGGCAGGTGGGCGTGGCTTAAGGTGTAGCAAAGGTATGGTCAATTTGCATGTTTGTCTTTTATTAGATTAGATGTAATAAATATTGTGAGATGCTACTTAAAACTAAAATAGGAACAAATAAGCAAAACACAATTATGATAAATAACAAAGCACTTTTTCTATTTGGAATATGCTTTTTTCTTTCAAAATGAATTACTATTGTTTTTAGTGTCCTTCCTTAATTATAAAGGGTAAGAATTCTTATTGGTTTTCAAAACTAAAATTTTAGCAGAGTTCCTATATGAAAATTTCTGAGACTTTTGCCAATTTAGCTAGCACATTAGATTTGTAATTTATTTTCAGGGTATGTTTTCTTATGAGTTGTTTAAACTTTTGCACAACTTTTGGATCACTTTACCATGTTAATAGCATTCTATTTTGATCCCAAGGTTAGTGCTATAGCTCCAATAAGGAACACAGATTACATTGGGCCTCATTTAAAAGTCAGTGCTTTTTAAAAAAGGGTTTTATTGTTTTTATAAACCATCCTGAAATGAAGATAATAATTCTTTAATTCAGCCTTGTCATTTGCTATAAACACCAGCTGCCATAATTGTAGGTATTCCCACATGGGGGATTTTTACCAACTGTTAAGAAAAAAATATTTTAAAAGGAGCACAAACAATCTGGAAGTATGAAGCAAAAGCATACAATGCTTGTGCAAATACAAAAATTTGAGTTCATCTATAGCTCACAATTTATATTTATTTCTGTCTGATTACTTTGGACTTTTAGTTTCTCTTTTATTATATCAAAATATATTTACATAGAAATGTACACTTGAAATCTGTACAATCTTATTATACAACTAGAGGCCCAGTGCACGATTCCTGCGGGATCGGGCCAAAACCAGCTCTCCGACATCCCCCAAGGGGTCCCAGATTGTGAGAGGGTGCAGGCCAGTCCAAGGGACCCACTGGTGCATGATTGGGGCTAGGGAGGGATACGGGAGGTTGGCCAGCCAGGGAGGGACCGTGGGAGGGCTCCAGGGCATGTCTGGCCCATCTCGCTCAGTCCTGATCAGCTGGACCCCAGCAGCAGACTAATCTGGTTGGAGCGTCTGCCCCCTGATGGTCAGTGCACGTCATAGCGAGCAGTTGAGCAACCTTAGCATATTATTAGCATATTATGCTTTGATTGGTTGAATGGAACATCAGACGACAGGACACTTAACATATTGGGCTTTCATTATATAGGATGTCACCCCAATAAATTTCATAAAAATATATTTAAAATCAGGAACACTAGGATAATACAGAAGTAGTTGATAATTAGAAAAAAAACTATACATTTCCAGAAGAGGAGCAGAGATTATTTTCAAATTTCACTAACTCATGTGAAAGGAATTCTCTATTATGATGTTCCTTACTGATGTGTAAAATAATGACAGTATCACAATATCCATTGTTAATATACATTTTGTATTAGGTTTATACAGAGTAGTAACTTAAGAAATATATCATATCCCCTCTTAACATAGCTGTTAACATACTCATTTCCCCTCCTACAATGTTCTCTCCCCACTGGGATCCTTATTCTATGCATAGTCCGTCATCTACCCAGTTTATCCTTGACTTGCTTTGTGTCACCTGTCCCAACATCTAAACCACCAAATCCTGTTAGTCCACAACATCAGCTAGCTCTGCTTCTCCCTATCCACACTGCTACTCCTTAGTTGATAGTCATCATTATCTCTTCCTGGATAACTGCATCAGCCTGGTCTTTTGCCTTTAGTCTCAACTCCCTCCTCACAGTTCTCCCCTTGCACCCCCAGCCAGCCTTTTAAATGCAAATGCAAAATTCCTTTTCTTCAAACACTTCAGTGATTCCCAATCCCATCTGCAGAACACCCTGAATCCTTAATGTGGCTCATATGTCCTGTTGTGCTCTAACAGCATTATCACTTCAGCCTCATCTCTCACCCTTTCCACTTTAGACGCTATTCGTTTTTAAAATATGTCAAGTTCTCTTTAGTCTCAGAGCCTTTGAAAATGTTCTTTTAGTTTAGAAACCCTTTTTTGCTGAACCCCTTTCACCTTCCCCTTAGGTCCCACTCATCTTTTAGGGGTCACGTTGAACATCACCACCTCTGTGAAGTCTTTCTCAACCACCTCCCTTTTAAGTCTGGATTGGGTTTCCTCATCTGTGCTTTGGCGTCACACTATACTTACATTTCATTGTTGTTTGTTCACTAGTGGGTAACCCTCCCTAGACAGTAAGTTCCATAATGTCAGGGATTGTATCTGACTTGTTCATGGTTTTAGCCTCAGAACCCAATGTAGTTGTCGAGCATATATAGGTACTCAACTTTATTGAATGTCTCGTTAATGTTAAATTTCTTGTAGCTATGTCTATAGTGACTTAATTTTCCCAAACAAAAACTTAAAAATATGATCGTAAAGATATGAGCATCCTCGTGGAGGAAATGGGATAAACTTTTGGAAACTAGAACTGCCTGAGGCACTCTGAGACATATTGAGACCCTACTTTTATTCCCTAAATTAACAAAATTGTGAGGCGCATGGTGTTGAGACTCATACAAAGTTCCATTCTACTCTGACTGGTCACTAGCTATTATGGACTGAAAGCTTGGATCTTCCCAAAATTCATATGTCAACACCCTACCCACAATAGGATGGTATTAGGAGGTGGTGCCTCCAGGAGGTAATTAGGATTGGATGAAATCATGAAGATGATGCCTCATGAATGGGATTAGTGCTCTTATAAGAGTATTGAAAGAATTTGTTCTCTCTCTCTCTGTCTCTCTCTCTTTCTCTCTCTCTCTGCCATCCACCATATGAGGAGACAAGAAGTCAGCAGTCTGCAACATGGAAGAGGGCTCTCACCAGAACCTAACCATGTGGACACCAT
Source organism: Myotis lucifugus (assembly GCF_000147115.1). Taxonomy (NCBI): domain Eukaryota; kingdom Metazoa; phylum Chordata; class Mammalia; order Chiroptera; family Vespertilionidae; genus Myotis; species Myotis lucifugus. The sequence goes on along the minus strand of NW_005871269.1, from coordinate 1,670,567 downwards.
GATCTTGCACTTCCAGCCTCCAGAACTGTTAGAAATAAATTTCTGTTGTTGGGAATCCACCAGTTTATGGTATTTTGTTATAGTAACCTAAATTAAGACAGAAATTGTACCATTATCAGGAATTGGCTCATGTTTATGGAGGTTGAGATGTCCCACAATCTGCAAACTGGAGACCCAGAAAAGCCATTGGTGTAATTCATTCTGAGTCTGAAGGCTTGAGAACAGGGGGAGCCAATAGTATAAATCTCAGTCCAAAGGGATGAAAAAGTGATGCCCAGCTCAGCAGACAGGCTAGAAGTGGACGAATCCTTCCTTTGTCTGAGTTCTGGTCTATTTAGGCCCTAATGCTTTGGAAGGTGCCCATTCATATTGGGGAGGGCAACCTACTTTACTGAGTCCATTGATTTAAATGCTAAATAATTCCAGAAACACCCTATCAGACACACCCAGGAATAATATTTAACCTGCTACCTGGGCATCCCTTGTGCCAATTAAGTTGACACATTAACCCTCACTAGGGTTATGCTAAGGGAAAAATAGCGTGTCTTATGAGCCCCCAAAATAAATTTTTTAAAGATTAGCCCTAAACTTTTTCAGATTATTTTTGCTCTTGGTCTTTCAAAGAGTGGTAAAACAAAGTTATTGAATATTTGCTGGGGTCCAATCCCAGCGGGTCCAGGGGTCCCCAAAGGTGTGGACGGAGTCGGCGAAGAAGGAATGACACGAAAACAGCCTTCAGTTGATCAGCAGCCTAGTCAGGATCTCTAGCCAGGATCTCCAGCCAAAGTTCTGGTCGGAGTTCTGGTTAGGAACTGATCAGGATCTGATGTTTATTGTCTTGTTACATCCGTATTTATACCAGCCGATTTTAATCCTGTCAATTTCTATTACAAAGGTTAGGGCGTTTCTTATCTCCATTCCAGGGAGTAAAGATTATGTAGCTTAACTACCCGCCTGGCACTTAATTAAGGGGTTGTATCCCCTCCCTAACCTCAGGGAAAAATCCCCACCTGGGGAAACAACCTTTTTGGAGAGGTGATCTTGGTTAAAACACATGGCGCTAAAGAGAGCAAACATATTAAGAACAATATGCTATATATGCCAGGTCCCTTGAAACATATGCTGTGCAGATGTTTCTTTCCTGCAGCGACTGTGTCAAGCAGCAAGGATGGACCGGCTCCCGGCAAATATTTGCCAGATAAAACAACTTTTGGGGAAAACTACACTACTGTTCCATGTTACTAGTACTGATGACATTCCCTTCTTCCTACAACATTTCCATCCTTCACCTAACTGGCTCTCTCTAAACCAGTGGTTCTCAACCTTGGCTGCACATTAGAATCACCTGGGAATCTTTTTAAAATCCTGATCTCTGGGCCTCATCCTCCGGAAATTCTGTTTCTTTGTTATGGGGTGGGGCCACAACATTAGTAACAAAGAAACAATTTCCAGAGGATGAGGCCCAGAAATCAGGATTTTAAAAAGATTCCCAGGTGATTCTAATGTGCAGCCAAGGTTGAGAACTCCTGCAAACTGTCAGTCCTACAACTGGTTCTGACATGAATGTTGGTTGATATTTTCATTTACATTAATGAGCAAGATAAAAATGAAGCAATGAAGATGAATGTCAGGACCTCACTCATTGGTCAATAAATGATGCGAGTGACTTCTTTGCTGAATGTGGTGTCAGTTTTTAAATCCTGAAGAAATATTTCCTTAATTTTTTGTGTTATTGACAATGTAAACCACTACAGACCTAACATACTTCTAAGCTTAGTCAATATTATAAACATCTTTTCCCAATGCATTTTTAAATCTAGACACCTATAAAACAGTAAATCAAGCTCTGGTTCAAAGAATTTTCCCATTTCCACAGTAGAAATAGTCCCATCGTGGCCAATCTCAAGCTACCAACATGAAGTCACTGAACAGAGTTGGGAGAGAGATGTGCAGTATCATAGCATTGTATAGTATTTCTGCTACACAGGTGCAGTAAATGTAAATAGCCTCAAGAACAGGTAATTTTAAAAAAAATATGTTTTTATTGATTTTTTAGAGAGGAAGAGAGAGATAGAAACATCAATGAGAGAGAAACATCAAGCCCAAAACCTGGGCATGTGCCCTGACTAGGAATCGAACCAGGACCTCTTGGTTCCTAAGTTGACACTCAACCACTGAGCCACACAGGCCAGGCATAGATAATTTTTTAAAATACAATAAAATATTTAGAAAGTGATTACCTTTGAATGTAAGTTTATATAATTTATTTATTTAAAAATTTTAAATAATGGCTCTATTTAGAGTAGAAAAGTGGTTGGGGCTGGAGGTTGAAATAGGGAGAAGCTGGTAAAAGGGCACAAACTTTCTTATAAGATGAATATAGTCTGAAGATCCTAATGCCTAATGTGGTGATTATCGTTAGCAACACTGTGTTGTATAATTGAAATTTTCTGAGACTAGAACTTAAATGTTCTCATAAAGAAAGTAAAAGTGAGGGGATGGATATGTCAATTAGTGATAATGGGAATCCTTTCACAATGTATACATACATCAAATCAGCACATCAGACACTTTAAATAACTTACATTTCAGTTTGTAATGTCTCAAATTTATGGATTATAGAACACTTTTTTTCACATGGAACATATGAGCATCCTATGGAATACAATTTGGAAAATGTAGCAGAAGGTAACCAAGCATAGATGCCATCCTCTATACCAGTGGTTCTCAACCTTCCTAATGCCGTGACCCTTTAATACAGTTCCTCATGTTGTGGTGACCCCCAACCATAAAATTATTTTCATTGCTACTTCATAACTGTAATTTTGCTACTGTTATGAATCGTAATGTAAATATCTGATATGCAGGATGTATTTTCATTGTTACAAATTGAACATAATTAAAGCATAGTGATTAATCACAAAAACAATATGTAATTATATATGTGTTTTCTGATGGTCTTAGGGGACCCCTGTGAAAGGGTTGTTAGACCCCCAAAGGGGTCTCGACCCACAGGTTGGCGACCCACAGGTTGAGAACCACTGCTCTATACCATCAAGGGGAGTTCATTCTATTTATCTCCATACACATTTCTCTCCACAGGCCATGGGTAAGTGGCTTTGTAGCATTTTTAATAACAATAATAACAACAACAATGACATCGTTTAACACTTGTTTAGTGTGCCAGGCGCTGTTGCAAAGTGGCTCATTGAATTTTACACATTTTTATTAACTAATGGTATTTGCTGAGTTATTCCCATGGCAGGTGAAACTTTTGAGGCTCTACCTTACTCATGCATTTTTAGATGAGCTTCAATGGGTAGTTGAATTAAGTGGCTACTATTAAGTTTCTCAAATATGGCTCTTTATCTACACCCATTCATTTCACCTGCACCCACTTAACTAGCACGTGGTGTTTTAACTATGACAGGTTAACTGTCTTAAATATAAGCATATGTTAAACTTAGGGTGAAAGTAAATATTCCTGATAATAATGTTCTAAATTTATTTTTACTAGAAATAGTTATAAGGGAGAGGAAGGGATGAGTGATTTCAAGGAGATGATAGATTAAAGAGGGAAAGGAGATGAAAGAAGACAGGAGTGTAGGAACACAAAGTGGTGATTACGATGCTATGTGTTGATTTGGCGGAATAATGAAATTATGGACTCAGAGTTGGAAGGGATCTCAAGGGACAGTCTGGAGGAGTGCCCAGCCCTCAGGCAGCTATGATGATCTCATTTCACAGATGAGGCAAGGAGGTGCAGAAAGCTTACACAAGCCGCCTAAGGCCCATAGAAGTCCCTGTTGTAGCTTCTCTTGCTTTCCCCTTTCCCTTCAACTAGGTTGAAAGCCTTTAGCTCCACACCATACATTTAAAATATAGTTGGGAAGTAAAAAAATATCTTCCCTGGAAAAGAGCCCCAGGAGTCAGCTACGGAGAGTCTTCCATGTGATTCTTTCAGGGAATAACTTTTTACCCTCAAGCTGTAGAAAACCCCTTCTCCCCAATAGTTGAATAGAAATATGGGGAAATAGGAAAAGCCAATCAGACTAGCCCCAAAAGAGTTTTCTGAGTGTGAAGGGCGCATGCCTTGGATGGCTCAGGAAGAATGGGGTACTAATGGGCACCAAGAAAGTTCAACATATCTATGAAATACATCAGTGAGGCTAGCCTCAGATGAAGATTAAAAAATAAAAAATAGAATGCAACCAGTTTCTGAATATTAATTTTGTATCCTGCTACTTTACTGAATTCATTAATCAGTTCTATTAGGTTTTGGTGGAGCCTTTAGGGTTTTCTATGAACAATATCGTGTCATCCGCAAGTAATGACAGTTTTACTTCCTCTTTTCCAATTTGGATGCCTTTAATTTCTTCTTGCCTGATTGCTGCAGCTAGGACTTTCCCTACTATGTTGAATAAGAGTGGTGAAAGTGGTCGTCTCTGTCTTGTTCCTGATCTTTAGGGAAATTTTTGTTTGTTTGTTTGTTTGTTTGTTTGTTTTTCCCCTCACAGAGTATAATGTTAGCTGTGGATTTGTCATATATGGTCTTTATTATGTTGAGGTATATTTCCTCTACTCTCACTTTGCTGAGAGTTTTTGTCATAAGTCGGTGCTGGATTTTGTCAAATGCTTTTTCTGCATCTATTGATATAATCATGTGGTGTGATTTTTATTCTTCATTTTGTTTACATGGAGTATCAAGTTAATTGATTTGTGGAGATTGCACCAACCTTGCATCCCCAGAATAAATCCCACTTGATCACTTGCTAGATTTAGTTTGCTAATGTTTTTTTGTTTGTTTCTTTGTTTGTGGTGTTTTTTTGTTCGTTTGTTTGTTTGTTTTTGCTGCAAAAAGTTTTATGTTTCATTTGGTCCAATGCACGGGAGAGGGCTTCAGGGTGGTTAAAAGAATGGCTAGTAGTTTTGGGGAGAGGCTCAGGGAAAAGCCAGACACCAGGGGGATGCAGAGGGGCCCCTCAAAGGCCTCTGAGCTCCTCAGGCTCATACTTATGCTTGAGGGTGAGCCTTTCCAAGAGATACTCACCCAGCCCAGCCTGGGGGCCGCAGCCTGCAGAGGTGAGTCAGGTGTAGCCCATCTTCCTGATGAGTTTCACCTCCTCCCCCAGGAAGTGGTTCTGCAGGAAGTCACAGAGCTGAGGTCTGCGCAGGGAGAACCAGGGCCTGCAGCTCCCAAAGGGCCTGGGTCAGGCTCCTCTCCGAGGCCAGGGCGGCTTCCATGGACCTGAGTTTTGCCCCCTCATCTGGGGAGGCTTCCCCACGTCCTGGAGAGAATGCGGCCACCGCGCTGGTTTAGCAACTTTAAGACGCTCAGCACCCTCGGCTTCTTCTCTGCCAACTCGCAGAAGAAGCGGCCCGCGCCCTCGAGAGCCAGTCGTCTAGGTCAAAACAGAAGCCCAGAGAGAGGTAGGTGTGGGGGCCTGCAGATGCGGGTTGGCCAGGTGGTTGGCTGCAGCCTCCGCGTTGGTGGAATAATTCTGACGAATTTGGGAGCTCAGGGCTGTTTGGCAATAAGGAGTGAAGGTAGGAAACAACCCGGTGTGTTGGCTGGTCTGGAAGGTGGTTCTGAGGGTGGTGACTGGGTAGGACACAGGAGAGTGGCCTGAGGCTGGAAGAAGGGGCGTCCCTGAGTCTGTTCCATCCAAACACTGTTGAAGCAAGAGACAGATCCGGGGCCCACCCAGGGCACTGCCTGGTTTGCTAATGTTTTGTTGAGGATTTTTGCATCCATGTTCATCAGTAATGTTGGCCTACAATTTTCTTTCTTTGCAGTGTCTTTATCTGGTTTTGGAATTAGGATGATGCTGGCCTAGTAAAATGAGCTTGAGAGTTTTCCTTCCTCTTGAATTTTCTGGAATAGTTTGAGAAGGACAGGTGTTGTTATTTGAATGTTTGGTAAAATTCACCTGTGAAGCCAAGACCTTTGTTTGCTGGGAGTTATTTGTTTGCTTGTTTGTTTGTTTTTATTACTGCTTTGATTTCATTGGTTGCAATCAGTCTGTTCAGATTTTCTGATACAATTTGATTCAGTTTTGGAAGGCTGTGTGTTTATAGGAATTTATCCATTTCTTGCAGGTTGTCCAATTTGTTGGCATTTAGTTGTTCGTAATATTTTCTTACAATCCTTTGTATTTCTGTGATGTCTGTTGTGATTTCTCTCCATTCATTTCTGATTTTCTTTATTTGGGTCTTCTTTCTTATTTTGTTGATGAGTCTGGTTAAGGGTTTATCAATCTTTTTTATCCTTTCAAAGAAGCAGTTCTTTTATCTTTTGTATTTTTAGTCTCTATGTCATTTCCACTCTAATCTTTATTTTCTTCCTTCTACCCACTTTGTGCTTTGTTTGTTCTTTTTCTAGTCCCTTTAAGTATAAAATTTGATTGTTTACTTGAGATTTTTCGTGCTTCTTGCGGTTGGCCAGTATTGCTCTGAATATCCCTCTTTGGACTGTTTTCCCTGTGTTCTATAGATTTGGGGTTGTTGCGTGTTCATTTTCATTTGTCTCAAGGTGAGTTTTGATTTCTTCCTTGATCTTATTTGTAACCTATTCGTTGTTTAGTAACATGTTATTTAGATTCTATGTGATTTTCCACTTATGTTCTTGTAACTGATTTCCAACTTTATACCACTGTGATCATAGAAGAGAGAAGATGTTTGATAGGATTTCAATCTTTTAAATTTAATGTGACTCTAACAGCAGCTGTGTAAAACTTCCATCAGTAAGATAAATAAACAATATTAAGGTAACATTTTTTAAATAAAATTATAATTTATAAGCTCTCCAGTATACCAAAACGGCCACATCCAATAGCAGTACATCAATACCAAGGTCATCATGGGCAGTGTAGTTCCTGGCAAGAGCTTTAACTTTATCTCTTTTTCCCCACTCATGGACCCATATCAGCATGTAGCTGAATAAAAGTAATGTCACTCCAGTTTATTAAACATATGTAAATTATTATTGTTAGTAATATAATCTACATAAAGCTGAGCCTCCCTGTGGCTCTTTCTCTTCATGGAATCACATTCAGAGAAACATTAGTCTGACATTCAAAATAACTGAGAAGCAATTTAATTCTTCACTTCACTTCCCTTGAAAATGTCAAAAAAAACTATATCCATATTTTATCCTTAAAATAAATCCTTTTCCTCATCTCTATTATGTTCAATTTTTCCCAAACATTCTCAGATGCCCCTATCTTTCCTCTACTGTTGCTCCCAAAATTCACAAACCCAGTCTGATTAACTTTTTATTTCTCTGTCCTTTACCTTCTAGCTTAGCTCTTTATTTTGTAGATTAATTTTGCGTCTCTTGCTTCTATTAAATTTTAAGTTTCTCCTTTATCTGTATTTTGTGCAACAAAGGGACAGTGGTTCCAAAAGCTGATTCTGGGAACAAGAATTTTTTTTTTTTTTTTTTTTAGAATTGGGGGCAGGGAGGAAGAGAGAGAGCAATTTTACAAATCTTATAGCTTAATATTTTTGTCACAGTAACAAATTATTTGCTATGTACCTCATAAATGATCTTAACTCATTGTTTGAGAACTTTGATATATTCTTCTGCCATGTATATTTTTTACTACAGTAAAACTTTGATATAGTGGACTAATTCAGGTGAGGTGGTGTCTGTTAAAGCCGAAATTCTGTTACATAATAAAGTAGGTTTTCTGAATGCATATGTTAAACAATTTACTAGTTAGTTAGTTTACTTGTTTTTATTTATGTAGACACGTTTGTGTAATTAAAATTAAGTATGTATAAAAGTTTAATTTCACAGAAACGTTTTCTATGTGTATTGCTGTAATTTTAAATTTATGCTGAATAGGTATAGTCAATGCCTGCATTCACCAGTCACTATGAGTTAACAAATGCACACGGCTGGGGCATGGCTTAACGCATGTGCAAACATCAGCCAGCACACATTAAAACAGCTGCAGAAAGTAAGGCCACGCAACAGCAGCACCAATTACCGCGCACAATGCAGTGTGATCACATGCTGGTCATTCTCGGAACATTGTTTGAGTGGTAACTCTTGTATTTAAATATGTAGACTGTAGTTGTAGTTATGTAATATTTATTTATGTTGGCAAAATTACCACAGTGTTTTTTCCAACATATGGCCTGTTTGCTAAAATTTGTGTAAAAATAACAGTGAATTAATAACAAAAAAATAACCTGTTAATTTAATTATAAGAAAATCGTGGTTAAAAGCATTTTATGTCACATGACATACAGCCCGGAAATTTTGTCCGTTAAATCCGAAGTCCATTAAATCGAGGTCTGCAAAATTGAGGGTTTACTGTGTTGTAAGGTAGTG
>NW_005871269.1:1595841-1662113 GCF_000147115.1 Myotis lucifugus | reverse complement strand
TCCGGAAATTCTGTTTCTTTGTTACTAATGTTGTGGCCCACCCATAACAAAGAAACAGAATTTCCGGAGGATGAGGCCCAGAAATCAGGATTTTAAAAAGATTCCCAGGTGATTCTAATGTGCAGCCAAGGTTGAGAACCACTGTCTTAAGGTAAATGACTAGTTTCCTAATCTATTAAGAAAATCTAATGACAACTTTCAAAACATGCCTAATTTTAATTTACTTTTAACTAAGACATACCATACATAAAACTTCACTTTGTGAAAAAGAGCTATGACTCAGTATTTTAAGTATATCTTTAGTCAATCAAAAGGAAGAGTAATCCTTTTAGTTTGGGGCAGACACCACATGCTACTGTAGCAATAGCAGCTGTTGGAACTAGACTGGGGTAGGACTATTAATTTAGAAGTCAGTAATTATCCCTTTAATAAGTGGATTACTAATAACATGTTACTGGTAATTTAGTGTAATTATAAAAATGCTGCATGATTTAACTTATGAATACATAAGCCATATTATTCAATGATCCACTTAAAATTGCACAGGACTAACCAATCATCTGATTTAATCAGTGATACACACTGTATATAAGAAAGGAGTAAAAACTATCAGGCATAAGGGATTAGCCAGAAATTGTTGACTATTTAAAAACTCCAGTTCATTCTACTACATTCCAGTTTGGAGGTTTTGGTATGAAAATAATGTTGGCTACAAAACTTGTTTTACAGACTTAGATACAAAATCTATTTCAAAGCGCTTGGGGTCAAGTGAATTGAGCACTTTTCTGATAATTCTGGAGATCAGGGTCCTCTGACATTCTGCCATTCAATCTAGATCAGCTAAAAGCCGACGCTTAACAATTGTACGCTTCAAAAATAACGTCACGTTTGGAATCACAGGTATGAGTGTAAAGGTATTTTTTTTTTTTCTAAAGTAGATTTTCATTTATCCAGGCAAGGAAAATACCCTATAAACCAGGGGTGGGCAAACTTTTTGACTCGAGGGCCACAATGGGTTCTTAAACTGGACCGGAGGGCCGGAACAAAAGCAGGGATGGAGTGTTTGTGTGAACTAATATAAATTCAAAGTAAACATCATTACATAAAAGGGTACGGTCTTTTTTTTTTTTTTTTTAGTTTTATTCATTTCAAACGGGCCGGATCCGGCCCGCGGGCCGTAGTTTGCCCACGGCTGCTATAAACCTTTAGTTAAGAACTCTGACTAGGTTCAAATTTCAGAATCATGATTTTTGAAAAGTGCAGTTGCGTGCTGACACAGCTATCGTGTGTACATTCAGAAGAGAATCCGTTGGTTACACTGGCAGTTTTGATCTGGGATTAATCTAGATTTCCTGAATGTAATTCCCATAAGAGCAGATGAATGTGTACATTGACAGACATAGAAGCTCCGCTTTCTAAGAGACATTCCCGGGGAGACAAACGTGAAACCAGAGAGCCCTGGCAGACAAAGGCAGCTCATGCAGAATCCTCCCCAGGCCATTGCAGGAGCTGCGCTTTTTACCAGGAGTCAGACTTTTCACCCTCCCACTTCAGGTTTGCTTTTCCCAGAAGAGTAGCCTTAATCCCCACCAGGAGGAAAGAGATTATTGTAAAGCAAGCCCTGCTGGAGCATCTTCAGAGCCACAGAAAACACAAATAAGCAAAGGAAGTGGCAAAGAATAAGGTCCTTGGTGCCCGTCATGGTTTATTTCATTAATTTTTATCAATGTTAGAGCTGAGGAAGCAAGAGGGAGAGAGATAGAAACAACCATGAAGAGAATTATTGATCCGCTGCCTCCTGCACGCCCCCTACTGGGGATGGAGCTGGAAACCCAGGCTTGTGCCCTGACAGGGAATCAAACTGCACCTTCTTGGTTCCTGGGTTAATGCTCAACCACTGAGCCACACCGGCTGGGCCATAATGGTTAATTTTGTATGTCAACCTGTCTAGACCATCATGGTACTCAAATATTTATTAAAAAATTATTCCAGATGTTTCTGAGAAGGTATTTTTCAGGTGAGCTTAACTTTTTAAGTCAGTAGACTTTGAGTAAGCAGATTACCCTCGATAATGTGGGTGGACCTAACCCGACAGGTGAAGACTTGAATACAAAAAGAGAGATCTCCTGGGAAGAAGACTATCTTTGGACTCAAACTCCAAATCTTCCCTGGGTCTCTAGCCTGCAGCCTACCTTGCAGAGTTTGAACTTTTCAAACAATCACAAGCTAATTCCTTAAAATCAATCCCTCATCCCCACAGTTAGGAAATGGCAAAATTGGGTTTTGAACCCAGGCAATCTGACTTTGGCATCTGTGCTCCTAATCAATTCACTAGAGTCCCAGAAATGATAAAATCCTTCAGGAAGTTCAGCAGAGGAAGCCATTGATGTGTTCCACAAAGAACACGGAAGTAGCTTTTAGAATCGTATCTTTCGGCATGCCCATAATGTTAGGACACTGAGCAGGGTGTTTGGGAACTGCAAAAATAGCCTGTGATATTTAGGGCATTTCTATACTAAGTCATAAGAACATTCAAGGAAACTTTCATTTCACTGTGCGCGAGTGAAGTTGTTGTTGTTGTTCCCCTAGGCATAGCGTGAAGCTTTATGGGTCACTCAATATTAAAGTTGCAAGACTTTGGAGAACTCTTCATCTAAATCTCTTATTTTGATGGAGGGCAGGTGGGGTGGGGGAACTGATGCCCAAAGGGTTGAATTGCTTAAAACTACCCAATTAATGAAAACCTATTTATTAAAGAACAATGTAACACATATAACCAACAAATTAGCAGCAGAGCTGGAAGAGGAACTGGGATCTCGTCTTGGTTTCATTTCTTTTAAAAAGGCCCCGTTCCCATGGTGAGCCCTCTAGCGGCCATTTTGTGCATGACAACCCCACCTCCCTCCTCGAAGTGGCTTGTATCAAGGGTAGGAATTGACACACTGGTTCAGTCTGATTCCTGAAAATTTAAACTCAATAGAGAGACGATTTTTTTTTCTTATTTTGGGGGCTGTATTTATAGAACATAAGCTCTGAAGTTGCAGGCTGGGACTTTTCCACAACGGAAAAGGAGATTTATAGCGATACTAGCTGCTGTAAAAGGTAAATTTCCAAATCCCAATTGCTCAGCAGAATGGACTAGAATTTAAGAGGATGGAGCTCTATTTCTCAGTCATACCGAGTCCACGGTGGTTGAGGGTGGGGTGACAGCAGGAGGGAGGAGCATGCAGGTACTCAGGGCCCAGGCTCCCCTCGTCCTGTGGCTCCCACCTTCCTCCAAGGGCTCAGTCCTCATTCTGCCATCAGGTGGGGAGAGAGCATAGAGAGTTGCATAAGAGGGTCTTGTGGACCAGGCATTGAAGTGGAGGCCAGAACTGAGCTACACGGCTACACCTACTGGGAAATGTAGTCTAGATGTGTCCCCAGAAGAAAAGAACAATGGATTTTCTGAACAAGCAGCCGGTAGCTGCCCACAGAGAAAGCTAGTCAATAGAGAGCAAGAAGAATGAACAGATGGGTTGAGGGGAAGAGATGAAATGGAGAGAATATCTTTATGGCTTTTCAGATTCTGGTGTCCCCACTGCATTCCCTCTGCGGAAACCAGCTGACATTGGCTTCTGTAGTTTACAAACAAGGCAATCCTACCACTCACACGCAGGAGGGCTGTAACCGTGGGGAGGAAACATGTCTCCAAACTCTCCATCTCTAGGAATGTGCTGTGAGTTTCATTTACTTCTACCATTTCCATAATGACATTAGCCGCCCGGAGATTAGTGTTTACAATTCTGCTAAAGCCCTTCATAAAGATGCTGCCGCTGAAGTCAGCATTTAAAAAAGCAAACCAAGAACAGTGCGAGCAGGCTGTGCCGGAAAGAGTTGGTTATTATATCACACACATTGATTTATAGGTTCAGTTTGCCTTTACCTAAATGTCTAGTTATTTAACAGCTGTTATGAATCAGCCAGATAGAGGATTAAGCAGGGGTAGGGGTGGGGGCAAGTAGGTGAAAAAATGCTTTAATCTTAGGCTACAATAGAGACAAGTTGAGTCAGGTCTCATCTAGTAATTTTGGCTCCCCGATGCGTCTTAAAGGAGAGCATTGTTCAGCTGGAAGGTGAGACAGCTCAGCTTAGACCCCTGGCCTGAGTTCACAGTAACCCCGTCAATGGCTGAGATAGGCAATGCTGATTACGGATTAGAAAGCAACGTATCAATAGACGTTGGGAGTAGCTGGCTCAGTCGAAATAGTTCTGACTCGCTTTGGCTTTAAATAGACAACTTACTCCAAAAGTTCGGATAAGGACGTGAATGTTTAACAAGATGCAATATAAAGTATCACATACGTTACCAAACAAAGATCAAGACGGAATTCAGTCGGGGCGGTTTCTCCGCTGATTGTGTCCAAAGTTCATCAAAGTCTTGGATCATAGTCAGGGGCATTTACCAAGTCGGGGTATCTCTTTGTAAGAATGTATTCCGCTGAAGGCAATAGAGGACTCGCTGAGAAGTCTGAAACCCTCTTCTGAGATGAGACAGAGAAAAAGTTACTCTTTATGTATAAACCGAGTGTTGAGGCGACTCTCCACTCTCTTCTCTCCCAGCAGGAAGGATGGCCCTGACGGGTCTCCTAGGGCAGTGGTTGGCAAACCACGGCTCGCGAGCCACATGCAGCTCTTCGGCCCCTTGAGTGTGGCTCTTCCACAAAATACCACGTGCGGGTGCGCACGTACAGTGCGATTGAAACTTCGTGGCCCAGGCTCAGAAGTCGGTTTTCGGAAAGGAGATAGAGGAAACAAGTATACAAGACGAGTGTGGATGGGAGAGTTGGAAGGGGCCGACCTCAGCGAACGTACCTCAATCAGATGGAGGACGTTTTTAGCAAAGGCCAGCTTAGGAGTACCCTAATTAAGTTAATAACAATGTACCTACCTATATAGTTTAAGTTTAAAAAATTTGGCTCTCACAAGAAATTTCAATCGTTGCACTGTTGATATTTGGCTCTGTTGACTAATGAGTTTGCCGACCACTGGCCTAGGGGAAGGGATGCGGTGCCGGTCCAGTGAGGCTCTGCCTCTGTGTCTGGACTTGCCCTTGCCTTACTCACTTGGGTCTGTGCTCAGATGCCTGTCTTGCTCCAACCTTGGCCTAAGCATTAAACTTGTTCAAAGGATGTCTGAGTGTTTCTTACTTGATTTTTCCACTAGGTTTTGCTTCTCTTTAAAATGCTCTGCAAATTTCTAGCTCTAGCTCTTTTACCCGAACTTAAAGACCACCCTCCCTCCCCCAACACACACGCTGGCAATGATTTTGGAAGACAAAAAAAATGGATGCTCTCTGTACAGACTCATACTTGCCTTAAGGCTAAAAGCCTCCCCCCTCCTCCCCACTCCTAGCCCCTGCCACATAGCAGAAACTCCGTGGTTGCGATGTAATCAGTTTATGGCCAACATGGAGCAGGAAAGGGCTTTAGAAAAGAATGCCACCACCACCACTACTGAAATTATCACTCCACTTACATCCACTACACTTTATAAGTCTCTTTACAGCTACTTGGTAAAGGTATTTGCTAAAATGTACCTGTGTGGATTATCCCAATGAAAACACCAACGCCCGAGAAGGGAGCGAATAGTGTGATTTGCCCAGAAGTGTACAGCTGACAGTAGCCATCTCTTCGCACGCTGAGATGCACAGCTCCTCCTTCCAGCCAAACTTGGTCTCCACATCTAGCTACAGAAGAAGAGGAAATCTCAGTCTTAGGGGTACCTTGAGGCCCCGAGTCTGTGAGTAAAAAAGTATGTAGGTGTAAGAGCAATATGAACTGTACCTGTACCTTTAATTAGTTTGCACTCCAGCCACAGGGCCTTTGCACAGGCTACAAGAGCGAAATACAAACAGCTCGAAGGACAGATCTAATTGAGTAAGGCAAGAGCAAGTCGGGACACGGAAGAGGACACAGGCCTTTACACAGAAATGCTTTTCTACTGCTACTCATTTTACCTTGTAAACTCTCATCTTTTTTTTAGATCTCAGCAGTCAATTTCTTTTCTGACCTCCTGACTGGTGCGATATTGCAATTATATCCTTTTGTAGCTCCATGTACTTTGCCTGCATAGCACTATGACTCTTGTACTTATTTGTGCTATTCTCTTTGATTATAATTTATCTGTCTCACTGGAGTCATCCCTATGAGGGCAGGACTGTGATTTTACGCACTGGAGTCCCCATCATAGCACTGTGCTAACCAAGTTAGCATTTGTAATAAATGCATAAATAACTGCTTTTTGATACATGATCCAAGATTATTACTAGGTCACAGAGTCCAGACAGCAAGTATAGCATAGAGAGCAGCACCCAAGCGAATCACATCGGCTAAAGATTTTCACATATAGGAAAAGGATGCGACCAGAAGACGTTTCTCACTTGGTTGTTGTGTAGTCAGTGTTCTCCCGGGTAAAGGAAGGGTGGAGGCTGGAGTGAGCTGAGGGTGATTTTCCAAGACAAGCCCCAGCGGCAGGCAGTCCTGCTGAAACCAGAGATGCACCGGCTTCCCTCCAGCCTCCGGCGTCTACGAAACCCATTAAAGGGCCTTTATTAGGCACCGAGATGTCTCTTCTCTTCCAAAAGAATCTTTTATTATTGTTGTTATAGCTAGCTGGCCAGGTTGTTGTCTGTGTCCCTCAAAAGCGATCTGGGAATTGAATTTCTGATAAACTACGTTCTAAATACACTAGGGGACTGTGTCTTAACTTGGGATTCATGAAAAAGCAAACTTCATAATCTATGAGTTCGTAAGATTATATCCAAAATGTGGTTAATGTGCAAATATGTGCATATTTTTTCCACCAAAAAATCATTCTGAAGCTTTTAATTAGATTGCAAAGGACTTTATAAGTTCAAAGAGTTTGCCATTTCTAGGGGAACATATGGAATCCTATAGCAAGTTTCTTTGTAAAGCAAAGACTAACTTACATATTATATTGATATATAATAATTATTGTTTGTGTATTATTTATATAATATATTAGTATATTGTTTTGTACACAGTCATTAGAATAATTTCTACCTAGTGTAATATATCAGCATATTCATGGAACTTGTGTGTGCAGGAAAATAAAATAAATCTGAGTGTTTTTCACAGGGAAATTTAAAAAATTATACTTACGTTTATTAGAAGTAGAGTATTATTATTATTACTAGAGGCCCGGTGCACAAAATTTGTGCACTGGCGGGGGGTCCTTCAGCCTGGCCTGTGCCCTCTTGCAGTCCAGGACCCCCTCGCTCCTTACTGCACGCCTGCTCGCTGCTCCTTACTGCTCAGCTCGCTCCTCCTTAGCACTGCCGCGGAGGTGAGAGAGGCTTCCGCCACCTCCACTGAGCTTGCCAGCTATGAGCCCAGCTTCTGGATGAGCATTGCGCCCCCTTTGGGAGCGTGCTGACCACCAAGGGGCAGACGCTCAATGCAGGAGCTGCCCTGGTGGTCAGTGCACATCTTAGCAACCAGTTGTTCTGGTCATTCCGCTGTAACGATTGCTTAGGCTTTTATTATATAGACTAGAGGCCCGATGCATGAAATTCGTGTAAGGGGCTCAGCCCTTGCAGCCGTGGCAGCTTGCCTCGGCCCTTGTAGCTGCGGCTTCATCCGGAAGGACGTCCAGAAGGTCATTCGGCTGTCTGGTCTAATTAGCATATTACGCTTTTATTATTATAGATATGCCTGCAGGATCAGGCCCGAAACCGGCTCTCCGACATCCCCTGAGGGGTCCCAAATTGCGAGAGGGCACAGGCCAGGCCGAGGGACCCCACTGGTGCATGATTAGGGCCGGGGAGAGACGTGGGTGCTTGGCCAGCTGGGGAGGGACCGTGGGAGGGCTCTAGGACGTGTCTGGCCTGTTTCACTCAGTCCTGATTGGCTGGACCCCAGCAGCAAGCTAACCTATCGAATGGAGCATCTGCCCCCTTGTGGTCAGTGCACACCATAGTGACTGGTCAGCCAGTCGACTGTCTGCCCCCTGGTGGTCAGTGCACATCATACCAAGCCGTTGAGCAGCCTTAGCATATCATTAGCATATTATTTGATTGGTTGAACAGCTGACCGGTCGACTGGACACTTAGCATATTAGGCTTTTATTATATAGGATTATTTAGACCAAATTAAAATTTTAAACTGTAAGCTAATCAAGTTATATTTTATATTTAATACGTAACAGCTATTTTTATTGATTAAAACTATCAAATTGAACAGTCATCTTATAATAATATTGTGTAATCACAATATTTTATAAGTATGAACTTAAGATCATTAGAAGTGACAATTTTAGTAAGCTTTTCTTGTTTCGTCTGTACCTAAAAATGTCGATTTAGCCCAAATTAAAGAGTTTTAGCAGTGTGTTGGGAATAGGTGTGGAACATGGCTTATCTTCCTAGACCAACAGTGTTGACTCCATGTTAAGTAAAAATATCCTAATATTAAAACACCTACCAGTGTATCAATGACAAAATTTGCATTAATTTTTAATATAAATCACAAGACTTCAAAGCAATTTTAATCTTTCAGTGAGTCATCTCTGTTTTATCCTCTTCACTCTAGATCACTGAAGATATTTTGGACACAATAGTGAATGTTAATGAAACTCTATATAAAAAAACAATCTTTGTCTTGAGGGTTTGAATGCAGATAGCACAGTGAATTTTCTCTAAACAAATATATGTGTTTTTAGATGGATGCCATTTTAAAGAAATTTATAGTAATAGATATATCTAGATTCTTCAGAAATCTTACATATATTGATTTATTGTTATATACAGATAGCTATTGATAAGGGAAATGGGGGAGAGATTTTAATTTGAAAGCCATATTCTTGTGCACTGATTTCTATTCTCTTCTATTTCTCTCCTATCTATTTAGAAGAGGCATTCTTCTTTTTTTTCCCAACACCTAACCTTTGGGTACCTTTCTCCTTTTCCACATAAAAACACAACCCATCAATAATAATAAAAATAACAATGACGCCCTAGCTGGTTTGGCTCAGTGGATAGAGCATCGGCCTGAGGACTGAAGGGTCCCAGGTTTGATTCTGGTCAAGGGCACATGCCTGGGTTGCGGGCTGGTTCCCCAGTAGGGGGCGTGCAGGAGGCAGCTGATCAATGATTCTCTCTCATTGATGTTTCTATCTCTCTCTCCTTCTCCCTTCTTATCTGAAATCAATAAAAATATATTTAAAAAAATAACAATGACTATCATCTATTGAGAGTTTACTATATTCTAGGCACTGTGCTAAGCTCTTCTATACACATAATTTCATTAAATCTTCACAACCACATTTTATGGTAAATACATATTTTTTAATAAATGAGGAAACTGAAATAATGAACTTTCCCCAAATGACACAGTTATGTCCAGGAAACTGGATCTCATATTCAGCTCTGACTCCAAAGTCTTTTAACTATCACCTTCCAATTCCAACAAGTTTGTATCTTCCCAGTGTCTCACAGGGAAATTTTTATATATTTATTTATTTTAAGTATGTTTTTATTGACTTTTTTAGAGAGACAGAGGAAGGGAGAGGGAGAGAGAGAGAAACATTGATCGGCTGTCTCCTGCACACCCCCTAGCGGGGATGGAGCCCGCAACCAGAGTATGTGCCCTGACTAGGGATGGAACCAGTGGCTGCTCTGTGCATGGGATGACGCTCAACCAACTGAACCACACTGGCCAGGACATCACAGGAAAAAGTTTTTTATAGGAACCAGTCTGCATAGAAACTTTATACATTATCTTCTTGTCAATGGCACCTGGAAAGCAACAAGTGGGGAATTTTTCCACAAGGAGGCAACATTTGTGTTGCATCCAGAATGAGGAAAGCTCACCAGGAAGTATAATGGAAGAAGTGTTGGAAAGCAATACCAGCATGTGTAGAAGTGCAGAAGGAAAAGTGAGAATTGGTGTGCCTGAGGGAAAAGTATATGGTACCAAGCAGAAGAGATGAGGTGGAGAAATTTAGAGGACTCATTTATAACAGGACTTGGTTGCCATGCTAATGAGCTTGGGCCTTATCTTAGGACTTGCTTATTCTAACCCTGGTCCTCCTCATTTTAAAAGTGATGTAATTGATCATTCTGATCTCAGAGGACAGCCGAAATCCAAATTGATAGCATACAAAAAGATCACAGCACAGTGCCTGGGTTAAATAAAAGTGCAATGAGTGTTAGCGCTTGTGTGTTAAAATTTTTATTATTACCACTTACCCCATTATCAATGCTAAGGATTACTGCCAAATTTATTTCTTTAGCCCATTCCTCTCTCCTTGTCCAGACCATCTTTTCAACTGCTGATTCAAACTCTTCACTTTGTATTCCAATAATGGTTAGTATTCATTTAGTAAATCAACATTATTTACTGAGTATCTACTACGTACCAGTGTTATGCCCTGGAGATATGTTGAGTAAGTCAAGGACAGTCTAGGGGAAATACAGACATACAAACAAGCAATATACCATCATGTGATGTCTGCTATCATAGAGGTAATGCCACTGGAGGGGGATAACTAACCAGTCTTGCAAGTGGGGATCAGGGTCTCTAACGTGAACCTCATTCTAGGCCCTAGCACCACACGTGGCACAAAGGAGGTCCTGAATAAACATTTGTTGCATGAAGTGGCATCAAAGCCAGAAATTAAGAATGAAAAAGTATTAGCAGGTAAATGGGTTTAGAGAAATAGGAATTATTTTCTAAGACTGAGAAATGTACAAAGGCTTATAGGCTAGAGAGGGCCTGGGGTGGTCTTGAGGCAAGTATTTCAGAATGGCTAGAGTAGGGCTCATTATAGGAGCTCAGTAAACATTAGTTCTCTTCCTTTCTGACAATCATTTAAATTCACCTGCAAGGCATCATTACTCCTGTTTTACAGCTGAGGAAACTGAGGCTCAGAGAGATTGGTGATTACAAAGTCCTACCGCCTGGTTCAGCTTCGGGGGCATGCAATCTTTGCCGTAGCATATACCCTAAATTTAGTTTAATACGCTGCTGACATTGTTTTGAGATTCTTAAACATTTTATCTTTGAATTTATTTTTTGTAAGTAAAGTCCAATTGGACAATGGAGGATGTGTGTGAGCAGACAGTATCCATGTAATATGTGTGTACTCTGTTCCTTGCTACCCCGTGAGCACAGAAACCTGGTGGGGGATGTGTGGAAGTTCAGTAAGTATAAGGTAAACATGTTATGGCTACAACTGAGTAAGCTTTCTGTTCTGTTCAGACCAGAATTTTCTTTGAATACACACACACACACACACACACACAAAGGGCAGTTGTGTTCTAAGAAACACAAATAACCAAGAACCCTCCTATATCCTTCCATACCCATGTTATTGTCCATTTATGCTGAAAATGATGACAGAGAAGGAAGGGTAGAGGTATGGGAACCCATAGTTCCTCTTCTTTTAAGTCCTTCCTTAGCAGTAAGTTGAAGAGAGTGTTGGTAGAATGTGAGTTTTCAAGAAATGAAATAATGCAGCTGAGTTAGTTTTGCACAACATCTTCACTGTTCTGGTAACAGTGGAATATATAGTCATGGATAAGCTAAATGCCATTATATTTGTGCTTTCAGCTTGTATTGCTCAATATAAATATAAATGGCAAAATTCATGCTAATAATTCAAATTGATATTTTTCTTTACTTCAAACAACATTAAATACCAAATAAAAACACCATAACAAGTTGAGAGAGAGAGCCTGCAAAGGCAGTAAGAAGCTCTCTATTATGGCACCTTTAATGGACAAGGTGCTCTGCATTTTCATTTTGCACTGCGACCCGCAAATTATGTAGATGACTCTGCCTTCGGCTAATAAGTGGCCAAGGCACAATTTTTTAAAAAATGTATTTTATTGATTTTTTTACAGAGAGGAAGGGAGAGGGATAGAGAGTTAGAAACATCGATGAGAGAGAAACATCCATCAGCTGCCTCCTGCACACCTCCCACTGGGGATGTGCCCACAACCAAGGTACATGCCCTTGACTGGAATCGAACCCGGGACCCCTCAGTCCGCAGGCCGACGCTCTATCCACTGAGCCAAACCGGTCAGGACCCAAGGCACAATTTGATCCTAGATTTTCTGCATCCAAATAACACACTGTACCACCCTTTTTCCTGTGAAACTCACAGAATAGTGGTCAGTTAATGATGTCCATGTATCTATCATTCACTATTTCTAGTACCGTGGCTTCTGTCTTTGAGGGAAGGAAGTACATTTATTAAGCGTAGCAGATATTGAAGGGCACGACCCCAGTTCCCTTTCATGACTGAGACGTTCATGCCCCGTTGGCTTATGAAAGCTCGAAAATGAGTTCCTTCTCCAGAATGCCTTTGGCCTAGGGACTTCTTCCCCCAATTTAGTACAACGCTGAAGGGTCATCCCAACCAGAGCTTCCCACGTGACCTTTGTTGCTACTGAATCAATTTCTCCTTCTGCTCAACCCTGCTTCCTTCACTCTCTCCTGGATATGACTCCCCGGGGACACCTTCAATTAACTTTCAGCACAAAAATTCCTGTGTCTGAGTTTCTTCCTCATGAACTCCAACCTAGGCCATCAACATAGTGAGCACTAAATTTGAACAAATGTGCCCTACATTGTTCAAGTCACCAGTTTACAGTGTCTAAATTGGCTAAATGTTTGGTTTTAGTCATAGCTGCAATTACCTTTACTTCTATCCACACCCAATGAAATTCTGGTATTTTAGTGTTTTACTCTGTGGAGGCAATTTCTGTATACTTGCTATCAGAGCCCTGGCTAAACTAGAGAAACCACAATTCCTAAGCAAGCCATGAACCCCCATTAGACCTACTTTAGAATGACATTCTTGCTCTTATAAGCATTTTCCATTTTCCTCACTCAAGGAGAGAGATATTAAAGGCAATCCTTTAGGGTTAGATCAGTTATCTTCCTAAATCTTTTTGTTGTTGTTAATCCTTACCTGAGGATATTTTTTCTATTGATTTTTTTTTTTTTAGAGAGTGTAAGGGAGGGGGAGAGACAGAGAGAAACATCAATGTGAGCGCGACACATTGATTGGTTGCCTCCCGCATGCATCCCAGGCTGGGGCACAAGCCTGCAACCGAGGTACATGCCCTTGACCGAAATCGAACCTGAGACCCTTCAGTCCGTGGCTGACACTCTAACCACTGAGCAAAACCAGCTAGGGCTCTTCCTTAATCATTTGAAAGAAATTACTAAACACTCATATCTCTTTTTCACTTTAAAGTATTTTCGGGTTAGGTTTACTCCAAAGTGTTTAACTTGAACTTTCTAAACTGTCATTTACATGACTGTTGTTTAATACAGACTTATTAAGGTGCAGGCTAGCTATAAAAATCAGTCTTACTCATGTGATTTAAATTAAATTAAAACACCAAATACCCAAATGTCCCAGGCACAAGTTGGAAGTGTCCCAGAACAAGTTGGCTGCTTACAATGGCATTTCTCATGAGTGAGTGTAGCAGTCCAACTCATTTGGGAAGCATGAGGCTGACTAAACCCTAGCTTTTGGCTGGCAGAATTAGGAAGATAAAAATATAATAGTTTTTGAGTCATCAGCCCATGGGCAAATATATTTCATAATGAAGAGAAAGCTGTCCATATAGAGGCTATTTAATAATTTTAAGCCTTATAGATTTCCCAAACAGTCCATATCAATTCCCAGGGATTAGTAATTAGCAGAGGGCAAGTATAACACAAATTTAAAGAGTAAATATCCTTTATTTTTATTTGATAATGGGCAATACCCTTTCTGTCTTCTCTTTCTCCTTCCTCACTTGTACCACACACAGCACATGGATACACCAGTTATCTTGATTCCTCAATGTTACCTGTTAAAAAACCTAACAGGGTAAAAAAATAAATAAATAAACAAAGCATAATAAACCCACCTCATATCAAAAGGCAGCTCTGAATGCCCAAAGTGGGCCTGGGACGATTGTTTATAGCAGGGGTCCTCAAACTACGGCCCGAGGGCCACATGCAAATACAAATATTGTATTTGTTCCCATTTTGTTTTGTTTTTTTTACTTCAAAATAAGATATGTGCAGTGTGCATAGGAATTTGTTCATAGTTTTTTTTTTTAAACTATAGTCCGGCCCTCCAACAGTCTGAGGGACAGTGAACTGGCCCCCTGTTTAAAAAGTTTGAGGACCCCTGTTTATAGCATGCTGGTCCAGAGCTGCATCTTCCTGAGTACAGTGGCAGCCCCTGGGCTGTGAGTTGTTGTGCTGAGATAGTCGTTCTTGTCACGTGTTGTCACACAAGATAGTCATCCACGTGGCTTGTGGCCATTTATAGAGCAACATGGACTCTCAGCCAGAACAGGAGCCCCAAGGCCCAGAGTTATTCCACTCAGATCTTGGCTGGGAAGAGACCAAGGCAGTTCCAAGGCATTCCATGCACATTAGTAAATTAACTACCAAAGCAACCCCTTTTATAGGGATACAAACAAAAACCCCTTCAGAGCCTCGCAGGGCAGGCCAAGTGTGAGAAAATAAGGGAATAAGGGTCACTACTGAGCTCTGGAACCACATGAAGGGACGGCTACTACTCAGCGTTGTGCCACAATGAGGTAATGGACCTCTAGTGTTGGCAAATCTTATATTTTCCTAAAGGTATTAGAAATCCAAATGTTATTTTGATTCTACTTTTTAATGTTAGCAGCCAATTATTTTTTTAAACCAATGCATTGACTAACAAAACACATCTACCTACCAAGTTGTCACCACAGCTACCAGTGGGCCCTCGTGACCTCTCTGACCTTCTTCCTGCAGCTTTCTACTCACTCACTCCGTCCAGTTTTTCCTTGAACATGTAACCCACTTTCCTGTCTTGTGACCTTCTCACCAGCACCTCCTCAGCAGAATGGCTTTTCCCTAAAGTCACATAACTCACCCTTCACTACCCTCAGGTATTGTTTCAAACGTCCCCTTCTCTCTGAAACCTTCCCTGGTCACCCTATTGGAAATCACATCTTGTCCCCATGCTCCCTGTGTCTCTTCCTGCTTAATTTTTTTTAAATATATTTTTATTGATTTCAGAGAGGAAGGAAGAGGGAGAGAGAGAGATAGAAACATCCATGGATCGGCTGCCTCCCTCAACTCCTCCACTGGGGACTGAGCCCACAACCCAGGCATGTGCCCTTGACTGGAATTGAGCCCGGGACCTTTTAGTTCGCAGGCCGATGCTCTATCCACTGAGCCCAACCAGCTAGGGCTCTGCTTAATTTTTATAGAAAGCACTTACCATGATATAACATATATGCATTTTATTTGACTTTTTTTCCTTGCTGTTTCCTATGGTGGAATGTAAACTTTTTTTTTAAAATATATTTTATTGATTTTTTACAGAGAGGAAGGGAGAGAGATAGAGAGTTAGAAACATCCATGAGAGAGAAACATCGACCAGCTGCCTCCTGCACTTCTCCCACTGGAGATGTGCCCGCAACCCAGGTACATGCCCTTGACCGGAATCGAACCTGGGACCCTTCAGTCCGCAGGCCGACGCTCTATCCACTGAGCCAAACCGGTTTCGGCGGAATGTAAACTTTTAAGTGCACTAGTAAAGCCAGAGATTTGGTTTATTTTGTCATGGTTTTATCCCCAGTGCCTAGAACAGGGTCTGGCACATAGTAGGCACTTGATAAATGATTTTGAATGAATTACTGAGTGGATGGATAAATTTGCAGGCCATCTTTGGTCTGTGGTCTAGGCTTCTCATTTGTGACTTCGGATATATACTGAAAATCTCATGGGACAACCCCAAGGAAGGAGACATGATGAAGTTTGGGCAGTGAACATCTGACCTCTTACTTTCTGAGAAATTCAAGTAATCAAATTAAATAATTCACAGTCACACAGAGCATTTCTATTATAGTGTTCTTCACAGGCACAAGTAAAGCACATCCAACAATGTCAAACTTAATCCCATGATATTTTATTCACTCCACTGATTAGATGCTTATCCAACACTGACAAAGTTCAGAGTTCAAACTACTTACAGTGTTGAGCTACTAGTACAAGTAGATAGTGTCTAAAATTAAGCATAGTTCCTTTGCTGGTTAGGAAATGAAAATAAAATGAAGATAAAGAGGCAAGGGGAACAAAGGTTAAGCCTGATTTTTGTGAAGGAAGGAAGTTAATGCACAGAGATGACATTTTCTCTCAAAGTCTTATCTGCCTCTTTACTCTGGCCTACATGATTCAAAATTTTGGATGCTATTGTTAAGAACTCAGTTCATTTCTATCTTTCTCACCTATGTTTTTGCTCAGAAAAGTTCAGACAGGGCCAACTAAATTTAAAAAATAAAATTCAGGTTGTGTGTATTTCTTAATATTCTCTGGCCTACAAACAAACTAAACCACTAGCACCCTTCAGTCTTAAGTATGATCAATATCCACAATGAGGTAAAAGACATAAGACAGCTGAACATATATTTAATTAACATATCAGAGATACCCTGGAACTTGGCATATTTTTAATAGGAGCAAATAAATGACATATACTTCATGAATGGGTAGTACATTTTGTAGTTTATTGCCACAGAAAGTAGTATACGATGAAAATACAAAAAACTGAAAAGAATGAATTTCTAGATGGAAGTGTAAGGACTCCCCACCGATTATCTTGGCTGCCCGCAGTGCCAGAGAGGGCGATTGGCAGGAAGGCTCTCAGACGTCACTGGCAAACTTCAGGCCTGCCACCCGCCAGACTCTGTGCCTCTTGCTACCACCAGAGCAACAATGGCGCCTTCTCTCCCGCCTTCCAAATCTCATGCAAGTGTCTTCAAAGCCGACCACTGGTCTAGGATATGTCGTCTTCTGGCTTCTAGGCCCCGCTTCCAGGAGAGCGCAGAAGGCAGTAGGAAGTATACTGAAATACTAACAGACACCTGGCCCAAAGGTGAGGCCAGTAGCTACGGTAGTGCCCTTGTCTGCTTTGTAGTGCCAAACTAGAGCCATTCAGACCGGACCAGATGGGTCCAATATGACCCATGTGTTGAATTTTCTATTCTTATAAAAGAACCAGGGATTCCTGGAACTATCAATGGGTTTAACAATCTTTTCTTCATTCTCTAAATAAGACAATCACACAAATGCATAAGAGTTGTCTTTTTACTAAAATTAATTGTTTCCTTTAAACTGTTAATTCCACTGAGAGGTCTTACTGTATGTGGATACCTCTCATTGGCATCCTTGCCAAGAACAGGGAGTAGTGGGGAAAGGTTTTAAATAGAAGGAGAGAACTAGTTTATTGACCTAAGGCAGACTGACATTGTACCGAGACCAAGGTCATCTTAGTGAAACGCATACAACAATATAGACGAGCAATTTCCCCTCCTGCAGTTCTCAAGCTTTCCTGCCCTGTGACTCAGTTTCCTACACGCAGGGGCTGTTGTCCCGGTTGTCAGGGTAGTCGGGGGAAGGAAACTCTTGCTCACCTTTGCTGTGTTTAGAATAACCACCCCACATCAAAGGGATGACTCACTCTGACCACTTGCCAGCCCTGAGCTGCTTCCTACCTCCCACCACCCCTGCTGGCTGTGCTCCTCTTGGCTAGAGAGTCCTTCCACCAGCAAGTCCAGGTTTGCGGAGTCTGGCACACTCACCTCCTGTATGACGAGGCTTCCTGAGGTGGGTTGCTCTGCAGGTTGGGGCCTGAAGGTGGCCACCAATTTGCCTGACCTACAGTTCAAGGGTGTATGACTCAAAGACAAGAAGCTGGGCTCCTGCCTCTGTTCCTCAAAGAGCAAAAAGGGAAATGGAATCATTTCTTTCCTTCCTCCTGGTAACAGTCAGCATGTAACCTGAAAAGGTATGATTACCTATTTTCATTGGTTTTATAGGAACATGTTGCTGCTGGAAACTCCAGAAGCCACCGGGTTCCTTTTGGTGAGCTCAGCAAATTTACTACAGCGTGGGGCAGATGGAGGGCACGCAGAAAAGATTTATTCCTGGGGGATATGCCTCTGTCTGGATGGGAGGGAGCCATCTTAGGGTAAATGACTGCACTTTGGACATTCTTAGAGAATTCACACTTCCTTTAATAAAATCTGCCAGATTCAATACTGAGGAGAAGGTGGTTATGGAAAAATAAATGGCTTAGCAATGAACAGAGATGTGTTTGAAATTAGGAACTCTGGGAAAAATCCCTTAAATTCTTACCCCCCTAAAAAACTGTGCTGAAGGAGTTTGGAGTGAGATTGGCCTGTGCTACCGCTGACCAGCCACACGACTAGTCGTGATTTACTTCCTAACGTTCAGTTTCCTCATGTAGTAGAGTGAAATTTTCCTCTTAGGCTTGTTGCAAGGATTAAATAAGATAAAGTGAACAATGTTCTAAACACACTAGCATTCAATAAATTTCAGTTTTCCCCAGAACTTGTTTGCTAACTTGGAAAAAAGGGAAGAATGAAACACACCATACTCTGCTGTGAGGGATGTTACAGGCCAAAGGAAGCAGTACGGAGAAAGTGTCTCCCGAATGTGAGCCATTGGCATTATCTCACCCCCATTCCTTTTCTCCGGTGTCTGAATACGGGCTTGCTCTTGTTATCTTTGGCCGTCGTCCTTGGCCTCTGCATGTAGATTTAACAGACCAGCACTCAGAGTGCTTGTGGCATTTGATTACTACCATGAATAATGAGGATGGCAACCAGTATGTGTTTAAGAAGCATTATCCACAGATATTTGGCCATTGAATGCTCACTGCGCCAGCTTTCCTGAATGCTAAAAATATCTAGGGCAGCGGTTCTCAACCTGTGGGTCGTGACCCCTTTGGAGGTCGAATGACCCTTTCACAGGGGTCGCCTAAGACCATCGGAAAACACATATATAATTACATATTGTTTTTGTGATGAATCACTATGCTTTAATTATGTTCAATTTGTAACAATGAAATTGGGGGTCACCACAACATGAGGAACTGTATTAAAGGGTCGCGGCATTCGGAAGGTTGAGAACCACTGATCTAGGGCTGTGGCCGGCAAACTGTGGCTCTCGAGCCACATGCGGCTCTTTGGCCCCTTGAGTGTGGCTCTTCCTAAGCCTTAGGAGTACCCTAATTAAGTTAATAACAATGTACCTACCTATATAGTTTAAGTTTAAAAAATTTGGCTCTCAAAAGAAATTTCAATCGTTGTACTGTTGATATTTGGCTCTGTTGACTAATGTGTTTGCCGACTACTGATCTAGGGGAACTGAGATCTACATGTTGGGATGGTCCCAGGACTGACACTTATTAAAACCAGACCCTCCCAGGGCTGTATTGGCAGTAGAATGACTTGCCCTTGTTAGAGCAAAGCTGGTTTGGACCCATCTTTTCTTTCAGGCAGCCAGCTAAGCCTTTTCAGGCCTGTCCTGCTAAACAAAAATGCTTGCGGGGCGGGGCGGGGGGGGGGCGTGTGTGAATGGGTTTATATATTACCCAGATGACCTCATTATTACTCATAGTTGATTGGAAAATTTCCAACCTTCTCTACTTGGTCCTAGCTACCTAAGGGATTGGAACTGACATCTGCTATCAAAACCCATCTGCAAAGAGCGTATCTAAATAGCATTAGGTTTCATTCCACTGACATTAAATGGGAACCATTAGTGACAAGGGGTGGTGTACAGTAGGAGAAAGTCCTTCTGGCCTCAGAAAAAGGTAAATTTAGGGTTAAATCCTAACTAGTCCAATACTAGTTGTATGTCCCTGGGCATGTTAACCTCAGAGCATCGCTTACTGATCCATAAAATAAATGCTATATCTCTACAATGTTGTGAGGAATAATAAAGATTTTTGCACACAAGACTTCCCAGTAGTAATGTGTTCAATCAGTGACAGCTATTATTAGTATTGTTTTCTCAGTATTCTGGACTTTTCTAGCAAAAGGGAATGTTCAGAAAACTTGACCAGTTCTTTACATGTCCCTATGACACAAGGTTGCTGTATTAAACAGAGAAAATGGGTGGGAAAGGGCTTTGTGAAATTTTCCAATCAACTATGAATAATACAAAGTTACTTTAGTTGTTTAAAGAAAAAGCACTTGAGATCCAGAAACACTGAAGGTTATACCAAATAGAGTGACTACTCTTTCATTGTTATAATATAGGACAAGAAGAAAAAAAAGTATTCATTTAATGCATAACTGAGGTTCATTTTTTTACATACTCATATGTATGACTGTGGCATTCTAAAATAAATTTTGTTTGGTGGTGGTTATCTATGTGTACCTGTGTGTACACATATGTGTGCATATGCACACATTAAAGATTTTTATTTGCCCTGGGTGGGTAGCTCAGTTGGCTGGAGCATCATCCTGTGCACCAAAAGGTTTTGGGTTCAGTCCTGGTTAGGGCACATAGCCAGGTTTTGGGTTCGAAATAGATCAATGTTTCTCTCACACTGATGTTTCTCTCTCTCTCTCTCTCTCTCTCTCTCTCTCTCTCTCTTTCTCTCTCTCTCTCTTTCTCTAAAAATCAATAAAAACATATCCTTAGGTGAGGATTTTTCAAAAAGATTAGCTGGCTGAATAATTTTCATCTTATTGATTCAAAGAAGGATTAGGACACAGAAGGAAAGAAGAACAAAAGTAGATTTTACTTTTAATATCTTACTAAAAAATTTTCAGGAAAATCAACCATCACAACAGGAAAATAATGAAGCTAAAATATCTTAAAATCACTAGCTGGATGTATTTACACATAACACCCAAGATTCACAAGGCTTAGAAAATTGCTCACATTAACCAAGTAATTGAATCTTTCTTTACCTCTGAGAAATGATTAACTTTTTAAAAGTTGAATTTTTTTATTAATCTGAAACACACACACACTTATTTGGAGGGCATTTATTCTCAGTAAGCTTTCTTAATTAAAATTCCAGCATTGGGATTGGCTGTGGCAACATAGGCAATGTGACAAGGTTAATAGATTACTTGGGTAATTTGATCTGTAAAGATAGCTGATGTAGGTACGTAACTCGGTACCCCAAGTTTTGTGGTAAGTTTTATTTGCCTGCCTTGCCCAAGTAATTACATCAAATTTCCACATCACCTGGCTGTGTAGGCATAGTGAAGGTATTTTAGCTTATGCTCAGCGGGTTGAGAAAGCCTGACTTGCATAATTAGTATTCTGCCTTTAAAACATCTATCTATGAATGCTTAACTGCATAATGTGCCTGAACTTGTCTTCTGGAGTTTCTTATGTGGGTTGATATTTACCATCCATAACTGTGGCACTTTATGAGCTTACCTAAGAATATACTTCCTTCTTATATTCCTCTCTCCCTTCCTCTCTTTTTCCCTTATTTCTTCCCTTCCTTTTTATTTCTCCCAAATATTTTTCATAAAATCATCTAATGCTGGAATTTGGTGGAATCACAGCAATTGGACTATTCACAAATTTCATGAATTCCCATACTACACTCATGAATTTTTACATATCTATTTATTTAATTATTTGTAATAAATAGGACACCATCCTGTGCACCAGAAGGTTGCTGGCTTGATTCCAGGTCAGGGCACATGCCTGGGTTGTAGGTTGGATCCCTGGTGGGGGATGGGCAGGAGGGAGTCAATCAATGTTCCACTCTCACATCAATGTTTTTCTCTCTCGGTCCCTTTCCCTCTCTCTCTCTAAAATTCAATAAAAAATCTTTTTTAAAAACCTTAGGTACTTTCTTAGATGCATTTTAAAAAACTATACTTAAAAATCGTATATTTAATATGCTGATTATATTTTCTTGATAAATAATAGAAGAAATGTGCAACAAATAAAACAAGTTTATACACGTACCACCTAGATTTATTTGCTTTAAGAAATACTGCTCTAGTCTGGCCTTCAAATGAGAAAGCTGAGGCCCAGAGAATTAAAGTGATGTTTTCTAGAAGCAGTTAGGAGCGGAGCTCTATGTTGAAAAAGTGCTTTTTTGGATGCTTACATCCAGATCTTTGCTACTACACTACACTGACTTATGATGTTAGTTACCTTGAGGCAGGGCTTGTAAGAATCACTAACTAACATATGAGAGAAGAGCCATCGGTGGCAAAGTCATGAAAACAACCCCCTTCCTATTTATTTGTGCTCTAATAACTCTTAGGCCACCAAGGGACCAGAGATACTTCAAGACAGTGGTCCTCAAACAAGGGTACTAATACAGGAGTTTACAAAGATGAAAAGAACATGGATCCTGCTAAGGATGTTTTCAGAGCTACACCTTTCCTGGGAATCCTTCCCTGGTTAAGACATCCCTATTCATAACTGCCCTTTTGCCACCTTACAGAAGTAAGTCACAATTTTCATCCATTGCATTGCCCTGGAGTGAAAACACATTAACAGTGACACCAAACACATGGGTACCTGAAAAATACTGTGCCATCCTGGTATAAGTGTGAAAGAGTGAAATTTCATGTGTGGTTAACAAATCATAGGTAGTCTCTAATTCTTTGCTTTCCACAAAAATGAGGACGAAAGAAATTTTAAGTTGCTGGATTTATAAAATTAATTTTGCATGATAGACCAATATATAAATTTGGGCACGAAAGTTGTTTAAAGGTCCAACAAATAAGTGTCACAACTATAATAAAAGTCCTTCCAAATTTACTAACAAATAAGGTGTTTTAGCACTGACCTCAATTAAAATAACAAGAATAGAATTAACACTAAATCTATAATTCAGTCTATTAGTAAATAATATTCATATACAGATCTATTGGGGAAAAAATCTAGCTCAATCCATCTCATTAAAGAGATAGATATCCCAAAAGAGGTATTTTTAAAACATTACTTTTAATTTAATATGCTTAGCAATATTTTAATATGATTTATATTAAACATCCAATGCCGCAATCTATTTTATTCAATTTTAACTAATAATTGTAATATTACTCAGGAGAAATATTTTTTAACATTAGTACCTATTAGGAAGTTTAAAGAATAAATTTAATTTATATTTTTTCTGCAAAGGACTATAATAAAATTATTAAGAAAAGACTTTCAAGAATAAAATTATATTAGTTACATGAATAAAAGTATATAAAATTAGAATAAAATCTGGTGAGGAAGAGAAAAAGAAGTTCAAAAAATAAAAATATTTAAAATTTCTTTAATTGGTAAATAAGAGCTTATTTAAAAACTGTTATTTTTTTAGACTGCTGTTTTTTTAAGACGGATGATAATAGGGAATCTAATCACCGTTGCATTGATAGTCCATAAGCTGTATTTAAAATTATAAAACAATTTTATTTTTAAAAGTTGATATTCAAACTAAGTTGGAAATTACATAATTGATAATTATTTTTATTTTGGACACATTTTAGATGTCACCATAAAGTTTTGCAAGGGTTTGTCAATTTTCGAATTCCTTTAGGGAATACACAAACAGGAAGTGTGAGGCTGCAGAGTGCTGCAAGGACTAGTCTCTGCCTCATACTCGTTTCCCAGAAATGAAAACAGTAAAGGCCCAAGGAGCATTCTGTCATCTGGATCCTGCCAGTGTTCCTGGGACAAACCTCCAGATGTCCAGGACCCAGGCGAGCGCGGAGTCTCTGTGGCTCTTGTGCCTACCTGACTAACATCTATAGGAAAGTTCAAAACCAGATAGAGGAAGCTGCACTGGTTATAAAGCAATCTTCTCCAGCCCCTGTACCACTACAGAACGTGCTTCTGTATTTACCAGAAAAAATAAAGTGGTTCTTTTTCATATTCTTATTAAAGTTGGAACAATCCAAGACAGATAAGATTAGAAATAATTTGAATAAGAAAAACAGCAGCATGCATTTAAAATGGATGCATATATGTAAAACAAATGTGCACTTTTAAAAGTTGGGTAACCATGGTATTGTTTAGTTATTAAATATTTGTAAATTAATTTAGTGTTGAAGTTACTGAAATTGTCTTTAAACAGTTGATTCCGATTAGAATTTTCACTCTGGTACTAGTTCTAATATCGCAGGAAAATAAAAATTATTTATGTTCTGTTCCAGCAACATCATGTCATCCAAAGCTTATAATTAGAGGATATACATGAAGTTTCCTTTAATTTTCTTTTCTAATTTTCCTGTGTGAGTGTTTTGCAAGAAATAAAAGAGAAAGACAGGAAGGTGAAATTTCCTCATACATTCAACATGATTGGGCTTTTAAATATAAAAGTATAAAAATTGCTAAAAATGATTTTAGTGAAATTAGTAATTTCAATCAAGACATAACATTTCAACACAGTTGAAGGATCAGGCAGCTTTTAACTTTATCTTCAGAGCAATATAAAATACAGATTTTATACTGTTCTATTAACTCTTGACTATATTCAAAAGTGATGGACTTCTCTTTTCCCAAAAGTATTTATCCTCATTTGGGGATAAATGAAACAAAAATTAATGAAACCTAACACTCTGTGAGCACATTTGCACAAGGTCTTTCTACAGAGCGAGAATCTGGGAAAAAACCCTATTATCAGTGCCAATACACTCATTTGTGGTGTCCTCCTATCTTCCATAATTACCATTTTGCCTTATGTCACTTATATTCCACTCCAAAATGTTTCAAAGAAGCCATGGAAACCATTATCATTGGAAGGAAAATATTAGGAAAAAATACTTTCATTTAAGAAAATGTGCTTCTGTGCTAGGCTTGTAAGGGATTTATTATAAACACCATATTGCTTGGAAAATCAGAAACATAAAGATCTAAGCAATTAGGAGAAATGTCATTCTTGAGTATGAATTGCTTTTTCAAATTGAAATAAGTCTTCAGATAATGTTGATAAATACAATTGCCAGACAATCCCCAGCTGTTTCACTTTTATTACCGATCAGGATGATTTTTTAAAAAAAACACACAACTAAATCCAACATTTCTACTGCTGTCACAAAGGTAAAATACCCGAAGATTGGGTTTGACACATTTTGGAAAAAAAAAATCCCAGGATTCAGCCATAGAATATGACTTGATAGAGAAGATGGATGAGTAAGATGACAGATTTTGGATATAAGCTTAGGTAGGTGCAGCCATAGGATTCAGGTCAGTGACTTATGAGACAGGAAAAGGTGAGTAACATCTTGCCCTTTAGATCAAAATCATGCAGCTCTTCATGCCTCATTCAGTGTTTAGTATATTTAGCTGTGATATTTACAATAACTGTGTTCCAAGTTGATTAACGTTTAATCACAACTGACTAAGCAAGTAGGCATGAAAGACAGAATAAGTCATCACTACTACTCTCTTATGCGTATCCTTACAATACTCAAGGATTTAGAGACTCTACAGCTAGTTTTATCTTACCTATTTTATCAAAGATCAACTAACTTGAAGTAAACTGAAACTGTAAAATATATTTATTTAAGAGCCTCAGGTGTTGTCTAGAACTCTGCTAAAGTTTTCACCCAGCTAAGGAAGGGGCTGCTTTCTCTAAGTCACAAACACTTCTCAGGACCGAAGTCTACTCCGAGCTTGGCTTTGACATTTTGGTCTGAGGGGAAAGCCTTTGTCCCAGGTGAATGGGGAAGAAAGGCAAGAAGGCTGTGCCTGACCTGTCCCTCCGTCTCCATGTGCAACCAGAACAGAAGCGCTCAGCTCCCCTCTGCAGCCCTGGGCGATCTCCTCATTTTCTGCGGGTTTAGGCACGTCTGGTCTGCAGCCCAGGGTTCGGCAGGCTGTGGGACAGGAGAATTTAACAAATGAAGCTCTTATCCTTTGCACTGAAATACTATCTTTGATTATGAATAGGAATTAGCTGAATCATTTGGATGATTTAAGGATGTAAATGAAATATCCGCTTAAATATCAGTGTAAGTACCAATGACAACGTACAATCTGCAGCCTACTTAGAACGGGGGAAAAGAAGACAGCTCCTTTTTACAGTTGGATGTTTCAAGTTAGATGTCCAATATTTTTTGAGTAAAATATCTAAATATGTGGTATTTTGTTTTGTTCTGTTTCAAGTACTATAATAAAATAATGCTCTTAAATTTGGCTCAGCTCCACGAGGTAGGAGTAATTAAAGAGTGACCCTGAGACCCATTCTGGGCAACGATGAAACGATGTGAACACTCACAGGCTGTGTGAGGCTCACAGCCCAGAGAACGCAGCTCTGACAGATTTCTTTTCTGTCTTCTAATTAGGCTAACCCCCTACAGATATGAATTCAGAAATAATGGGAACTGGAAAAAAGAAAATGCCACCTTTTATACAATAGTAGTAACAATTCATTGTAAGACTTTTATTGATTTAGGTACAATTTACCTTACGAAGCCAAGACCCTCCTGGTAATAATGGAGAAAACCCAATTCCTTGGAACACTGAACTCAGAGCTTGATAAAAAGTTACTTTTTTATTTACAAACTAGAGGCCTGGTGCATGAATTTCGTGCATGGGTGGGGTCCCTAGGCCTGGCCGGTGATCAGGGCTTTCTGGCCCAGTCCTGATCGGGGCCGGGCTGGCTGGGGCCTGTCGGCTGCTGGCCACCAGCTGGGGGAAGGGACAGGGGAGGGACTGTGGGAGGTTTGCTGGTTGGGGGAAGGGACTGGGGAAGGTTGGCTGGCCATGGAAGCACACTGACCACCAGGGGGCAGCTCCTGTGTTGAGCGCCTGCCCCCTGGTGGTCAGTGCGTGTCATAGCGACTGGTCAACTGGTTGTTCTGGTTGTTCGGTCATAAGGTCACTTAGACTTTTATATATACAGGTAGTCCTTGGGTTACGTTGGACTCGATGTTTGTTGTTTCATGGTTACGTCGCCATTTCCCATTTATAAAAAAAAAAATTCCGTCATTTCAACATATGTACATATGTGCTTTATTATTTATTTACCACAAGTAAAGGTCAGGAATTGTTATCTTTCTTTTAAATTTTTTTTTTTACTGTTTCACTTCATTACTGCTGTGTATGTGCTCCATGTGAGTGACATAGGTGTTTATGTAGGTGGGTTCTGACTTAAGGCAAAAATCCTGTTACGTTGCGCTACAGGAACGGATCTCCGACGTAACCGAGGACCTACTGTAACGATATAAAACCTCCAATTCCCCTTCTCCTTGATCACATTGTGGAGAGCACTATAATTGTCACATTAGTTTCTCACATATTAGAAATGTGACAGTATCATTCTGACATTCAGTAAATGCCCATGTAAGGATTTTTCAAGAGGTTGTTTCCTCCCAATTTCAGTTAGTTTTACATTCAATGTTCTGTTTAGCAATACATTTCAGTGCAGAGAGGAAACTATCCATTTGCCTGGACTGCCATGTCTCTTGGTTACCCCTCATTGGAAATAAGTGTTCTACCTGGTTCATTCGTCCTGCCTTTCAAACCATTTTGACAAGCCTATTGCTTTAATCAAAGTACAAAAACACTCTACTAAATGCAGCAGAGTGAAATAAGAAAACCATTTTTAAAACCATTGCTATTTGTCAGTTAAAAGAAATGTGGCAGGTTTGAAACTTCATGATGATAAAATTTTTCATCTAGTAATTTTAATAACTGATGTGCTCATTATGATATTATGTGATTTAAATTTTGTTTTTAAGGACATTTTTGCAAAGTGTGGAGAGAATGAACAAACCAACATTTATATTGCAGTTTTGGTTCTATATTTTCCTATTATTTTGGATTTGGACATTCATTCCTTTTATAACTTAGGAAGGAGACATTAAGTTAGAAAAGTTGTGTTGCAGATAGGCACATAGTATATTTCTACTCCTCCTACCCCCTATGGCCATGCTTGTAAAACAACAGAGTGCGAGAAACATCAAAAATCATCTGGTGGCCCTCTGTCCCTTTACAGATGAGCACACTGAAGCTCAGGGAGCCAGCATAGTTTTGTACAAGGGCTTCAATTTTAGAGTCAAATAGAACCAGGCTTGAACTCTGTCTTAGTCACAATGTAAACTTGAGCAAGTTACTGAAACTTCCTGAGCCCTGGGGTCCCCCTGTGTGAAATGGGGATGGTAGTCATTCGTGGCTAGGAATGCCTTTTAGGATTTCATTAAAATGAATAATAGCGTACATACATAAACACTAGACAGTCCTTCTTAGTCCTCTTCCCCTTTTTAAGGCAGTAAAGTACGTGAGTGACAGAAACCTGCTTTGAATTTTGAGCACAACAGACGTCTATTTTGTGTTATTTCTACCACAATTGCAAATGAGTCCCCAAGGAAGCTTTAGCTTCTGGAATGGAAATCTCTCTCTATTTCCTGCCACTTTCAACCATGTAAGTTTTCCCTGCCTCACTCTAGGCTAAACTGCTGAGGAAGAGCAACAGATCAGTAGTTCTGGGTGGTAGGATCCTGTTCAAGGTCGCTCTTTCTCGTAATGCTCCCTTGTTCTCCAAGGACTAGTGCCAAACTTACTTCCTAACCACCCGTGGACCTTCTCTAGGGCCTTTTAAATTTCTAGTTCAATGCATATGAGTAATGATGTTTAGATAAATGAGAAGGCAGAGGAGAAATTGCAGACCTGAAAGTCCAAAAGGTTTCTGCCAAGATGATGATGATGATGATGATGATGATGACAACCAATAAATAATCAACGTTAGTGACTGAAAGAAAAGCCCAGACATACTAGGATGCCACAGGAGACTGTGGGGTTATGACAATAAGTGCATTACTTAATGAAGTGCCAGTGTTTACAAAGGCCATATGTTTAATTTTTTATAAATTATAGAAGATTTAAGATTATCTTTCTAAAGACATTATTTCTACTCAATTGCATTTTACTAAATTTTCTTTGGAAGAGAGAGAGGTTGGCTGGGAAATAAAGCGAATAAGATCGGTATTTGGCACGGGAAAGAGCCTGCTTTCAATATGTTGAAACCTATAAGAAATCTTACTGATATACTGAAAACAGTTGTACATAAAATGAATACATAAATACAAGGCTCTGTGTGAGGAGTTTGATATTTGGCAGTAAGATGGGCCAGCGCACATCACTCTTCTACAGGAGGAATTATATTGTCAGGGCTTTCTGACTCATTCTCATTCTTCCTCATACTGTGCCCTAAGCACAGGTGTATAAACATTGAGATGAGGCACGATGGGACAAAGCACACCCTTTAACTTTCTCCTCCTGACCACACGGAACAGATGGAAGCCCCACTAGCGGCACAGTGAGGTGGAATCCTAGTTATTTGAACCCAAACCAAACACAGGTAAGACAGAATCAGGGAAATCTTTGTCAGTAGCAGGAACTGCATTTAGACTCTACACTGATTGCAGGAGATAGTAATCTGAATTTCATTAAATCCGTATTTCTCATTCGGTGGATATTATCCAAAGATCACCTCTAATGCCTTTGCCTGGGGTTTTCCCCGAGCTGCATTTTCTGCAACAGAATAAAATGTGAAGTAGCTAACTTTAAGTCTAAGCACTTACTAAGATAAGAAGTTTTTATTTATTGAATTTAATAAATACTCCCCCTTTTAAATAAAAGTCATCTGCAATAAAAGAAAAAAATAATAGAAACTAAGCGGTAAGGAAA
This sequence comes from Myotis lucifugus, assembly GCF_000147115.1. Classification (NCBI taxonomy): domain Eukaryota; kingdom Metazoa; phylum Chordata; class Mammalia; order Chiroptera; family Vespertilionidae; genus Myotis; species Myotis lucifugus. The sequence goes on along the minus strand of NW_005871269.1, from coordinate 1,632,627 downwards.
AGGAGAAAAATGCACGTGGTAACCGTGGAAGTGAGCTTGACAGCCATGGTTAATTTTAAAATTACCCTCTGCTATTCCTGGCAGCCAAGACAAAAGGTAATCATTTAAAAGTTGCATACTTTGCATCATACACCAAAATTCATTTGAGAGATATAAAATAAACTAAAACTATGAAGTTTATAAAAGAAAAAAAACACAGGAGAATTTCTTTGTGACTCAAATATCTTCTAAAATGCCACAGAAAATAAATAAAAAATTAAATAGACCCTCAAAATTATACAAAAGATAATAAGAAAATGAAAAAGCACACACTTGCCGAAATAGTCCATCACATTACACATGACTAGTAAAAGATTTATATCATAATATATAAAGATCTCATACTACTCAATAATATAAAAGCAAACAGTCCAAAAAATATAGTTGGCAAAAAAAAATGAACAAAATGGAAGATATATGAATGGCCATGAAATACATGAAAAAGTATTCAACATCATTAGTCACCAGGGAAATGTAAATTAAAATTACAATGGGATACTACTTTATACGCATTGGAATAGCTGAAATGTAAAAACCTGACAGCATGAAATGTTGGAGAAGATTAGAAGCTCTCCTGTGTGTAAAATGTTGTACTCACTTTGGAAAACATTAAACCCTCTGATCTACTAAAGGACTTGGACAAGAATGTTCATATCAGATTTACTCAAATAGAATCAAACTAGAATCATCAAAACATTCATTAGTAAGAGAATTCATAAACAAATTGCAGTATATGCATACACTGGAACACTACTCAATCATAAAAAGGAATAACTGTTAAACATGCAATAGTGTGATAAACATCAAAAACATTACGCTGAGCGAAGCAGAAGATAACCAAACGTATATACTATATTTTCCCCTTCATATGACGTTTTAGAACAAGAAAACTCATTTTTGGTTAAAAAAATCTAAATGATTTAGTGTTTCCTATGGGGAGAAGGGGGCAGGTTAACTGGGAAGGGCATGAGAACTTTCTGGAATGATGGAAATGTTCTTGATCTTATAGGGGTATGGATTACATGAGTGTGTATATTTGTCAAAATTCACCAAACTATATACTTAAGAGTTGTGCATTTCATGCTGTGTAATTTAAAAAGGGACAAAGTTTTCTCTTATTCAATTGTTGAAATAAACAATGCTCCATCTACAGTTTGAAAGGAAATTAGGGAGCAGATTTGTGTCTCAGGTACCACAGGGCTCCCAGGCATCCCCCAGTAAGTCACCTTCTTTTTTTTCCTAAGTATATTTTTATTGATTTCAGAGAGGAAGGGAGAGGGAAAGAGAGATAGAGACATCAATAATGAGAAAGAATCATTGATTGGCTGCCACTTGCATGTCCCCTACTGAGGTTCAAGCCCGCAACCTGGGCATGTGCCCTTGACTGGGATCGAACCTGGGACCCTTCAGTCCAGAGGCCGACGCTGTATCCACTGAGCCAAACCAGCCAGGGCAAGTCACCTTCTTGTTGTCATAATCTCTAGACACTTGATCTCAACTAATCTCTCCCCCTTGACCACCAACACTGGGGACCAGCAGCATTTGCAGCACCAGAAGCTTATTAGACCTGCACATTCTAAGGCCTCACTAAACCAGAATCCTTGAGCCGGGACCCAGGAATCTCTCTTTAACAAGCCCGCCGAGTGATTGTGACACCCACGTTCATGCATGAGACGCCTTGCTGCATTATAATCCAAGGGGGTGAGGTTAGGAAACGGACACCATCAACAGACCACCAGCCAAGGGCCTCAGCCTTGAGTGCTGAGTGAGCACACAAGCCCTTGATTGGGAAGAAGTGCTGCCGAGCCAGCTGGCAGCCCCTGTGCAAAGCACTCGTATTCTGGGCACAGGGACTCCACTGTGTGGCTGCCAGAGCCTCCGTCTCAGAGAAGCGTCAGGGTCAGCCAAGAAACAAATGCCACTTCTTCCACTTCCTTTTCCTCCTCTTCCCTGACCCAGTGGCACCGCTGACCTGCCCGCCAGAATTAATTGCCGGCTGGGAGAGAAGGTCTAGTGTTTTGGATTTGGTTCCCGAAGGAAAAAATGACTTACTTCAGCGGGTGGGAGGTGGGCTTTCAGAGGGCAGAGGGACTGCAGGGCAGGGAGCCCAGTGACCCGCACTCTGTGAGAGCGTCCAGCTGGCCTCCAGGATGAGCTGCAAGCAGAATGAGAAATGACCAAGAAACAGCTCGCCACGCTGGGATTTATGGCACAGCCAGGAATATTTGGAGAAAATGTAGGAACCTCCCAGGTCCTGCACCAGCCCATGCATACGTCTGAAGGGTTGTTGCTTATGCACCCATCGCATGGAGGTTAGCAACATACAACATGTTCACAAGTCTAGACCCATGTTTTGCAAATAGAGGCTCAGTACGTTGTCTTTATTTTTTAGCGTCCTCGTTCTCTTTTGGATACTTAAGGCAGACGTCAAAGGAAATTGTGGTCTCCCAAAGCATCATAGATCACCTGGGGGGATATAAAGTTACATGAGAAATGCCATCTCTCTCATAGGATTGAGAACATAAATATTGAGTAAAGAAAAAGCAAAAATTTTATTTCCATTAGAAAAAAATTTAAAAATAAAAGGCAAAGAGCTGAGAAGAGCCAGGTAGGCCTGGCTTTGTATCCCCAGTTTAACCACTCTTAGTGAAGTAACCCTGGATAAGTTTACTTAAATTTTCTGAACTTTATTTTCTTTATTTGTAAGAAAAATAAATATCCTTTCACTTAGGTGCAGATTAAAAGAGAAAAATATATGTAAAGTACATAGTATAGTATAGACTTCTGGTAAGTACTCAATAAATGTAATAATAATAGACTAATAAGTAACACTAGTTTAAATTTCAGAGAAGATAAATATTTATGTATACACACTTCATACTTGTAACTATATTTTATCTTTTAGGAAGATGTAGGAGGGTATGCTCCTTATAAGAGAATTTTATTTCAGGTAACCAGGGCAAATCACTGTCAAAAGTTTATAAACAAAATAAAGATAATGATAAGTAAGCGTACTTACCTAAAATAAATTCTTAATCAGCATAAAAGAAAAAGCTTTAAACTTCCACTTATTAAAGAGGTGTAAATTGAATACAAAATCATTTATTAATAAGCCCTTATTGTGTGAATACTCTTTAATATGCAATTCTCTGTGTTTATGCACTCTTTTACATTATAAAAGACAATGGAGAAACAACACATGAAGAGATATTTGCACACCATGTTCATTGCAGCATTATTCACAATAGCCAACAGATGGAAGTAATCCAAATGTCCACTGATGGATAAATGAACAAAGAAAACATATCTATCAATTTATATACAGATATAGGTATGTATATCTATATAGAGATGCACATCTATATATAATATATAATGAAACATTATTCATCCCTTTAAAAAAAGAAAATTCTGTGTTGCATGCTACAACATGGGTGAAACTTGAGGACATTATGCTAAGTAAAATAAGCCAGACACAAAAAGACAAATACTCTATGATTTCACTAATATGAGGTATCTAAAGTAGTGAAGTTCCTAGAAACAGAGAATAGAGCAGTGGTTGCCAGAGGCTGGAGGAGGGGAAACAGAGCATTGTTCAACAGGTAGAAAATTTCAGTTTTGCAAGATAAAATGGTCTGGAGAGCCATTGTACAACAATGAGAATATACTCAACACTAATGAGCTGTACACTTAAAATAGTTACGATGGTAAATTTTGTTATGTGGGTCTTTTTTTTTTACCACAATTTTAAAAAAGATACTGGATTGCCTTCATCGTTGCCCATTTTAATCTTAAACAAAGGATAAACTAAAAAGGCTGCTCTTTTTTGGGTTAAATTTTTGCCTGGAGCCTGAGATGCAGTGTTCATCTTCCTCTTCAATTTAGAGACGGTTTCAGTCACAAAAAGAATTAAAATGAATCATGAAAACTACTATTAGTCTTTCCTGGCATTTTAACATAATCTCCGTGTTTAACATGAAAGAATCATACTAAGTGAAGTTCGTCTTTAAGTAGAAAATTAATTAGAATCGGAAATACAGGTGGCGAGAACTTCTTGACATTCAGCGAGTTCTTTGCAATTGCTAAGAAAGAACGTGCCCGTTTCCCACAATCCAGTCCAGACTAGTAACCGACTTGGATGAGTGACCTATTATGATAAGAAGAAGTCTCTGGTTACAGCTCTTACAAAACTTCAATTTTTTTTTCTACACAACAGGCATCACTCTTGACAGTCCTGCTCCACAGGAGACAGAAGCCCTTACAATTTGCTATCACTCCATCGGCCCCATTCTCTGCGTTAGAGGTCAGAGGTCCAGAGGTTATAGAGTAGATGGGAACCTTTGATGATATTCAGAGGGAGAATCCAGCCTTACCTGCAGAGAAAAGCTGAGAGAGTTATTGCTTTTTAAATATTTTAGATAGTTTGTTTTTGTTCCCTATAGAAACACAAAGGGACAAGTGCGCTGTATAGTGGAAAATTTGATATAAGAAATCATTGGTTCCAGAACTTCTTTTCCCTAGTTTTTTTGAGCCTGTATGAAACTCATCGAGTGTCCAAGTTTTCATTTCTTCATTCTATAAAGTAGGCCATGGCCAGATTCAGTACCACTTTTAGATGCTGCTCTTTGAAGCCTTCCTTTGGTTGTGTCCTTTCCCACAGGGCTAAGAATGAAAGGAACCAAGGGGGACTGGGCCCACCCAGACCTTACATATCCCTCTTCAAACCATCGTCTGATACATGGGTTCACAGAGTTCTCTGTCTCACATGGACCTGGCCCCATTCCTGGACTGCATAAGCATGTTATCTGGTCTGTACTCCTGGGCGGGGGAGGGGGAGGAGGGACAGACACTGCAATGCTGTAGAATACACCCCAGGTCTATGAAGTGGCCAAGTAGGGTTTATTCGCATGGGTTGGAGTGTCCACATACAAGTTTCAAGGGTCCTTTCGGTGCAGGATTGAGCAGGGAATGACAAAAGAAAGGGACAGGCCGTTGACTGGAGGTCTTCATTTGCATTTTTGCTTGGGGCTTTACAAATATGGGCAGGTTTGGCATTATCTGCCTCTCTTATTGTATAGTTCATTAGATACCAAACAGCCCTTCTTTCTCAGACGTAGTGACAGACTCCATTAAGGAGATAAGGAAAACCATGCCTTAGAAATGATCACAATCTGACAGGGGAGTTCTATCATTATAAACATACTAGAGGCCCGGTGCACAAAAATTTGTGCACTGGGGTGGGGAGGGGGTGGGGGGTGTCCCTCAGCTGGACCTGTGCCCTCTCACAGTCTGGGACCCCTCGGGAGATAACCACCTTCTGGCTTAGGTTGGCTCCCCGGGTAGCAGATGGCAGGACCGGATCCCATGCTGGGTCGCAGATGGCAGGCCCGCTGCCCACCGCACAAGGCAGGCCCGGCGGGCGGCAGGGCGGGGCGTGGGGTGGGCAGAACGCAATCTGCCCCACCCCGCCGGCCGCTGGGCCTTGCACACGGACTGCAGGCCTGGCGGGCGGCGGCTGGCGGTGGGGCGGGTGGATCGCACTGTCCCACCCTGCCTGCAGTATGCAAATTAGCCGCCATCTTTGTTGGTGGTTAATTTGCATATTGCGCTGATTAGCCAATGGGAGGTATAGCGAAGGTATGGTCAATTACCATGTTTGTCTATTATTAGATAGGATACTTTCAACACAATGTGTAAAGGGCTATAAATCCCCACCTTCTTCTTCTCTGTATGAGCTCACATGACAATAAACCCCACATCATTAGAACAAATGCCAATTAAGACCATGCTGGGTGGCTCTTGACTTCTCTGCTAGGGAAGTCAAGAGCCTCCAACTCTGGAGTCATAGAGGTGGGTTTGAACATTTCTCTGCCATCTACTCTTTATGTGACTTATAACAACTCTAAGCTCAGTTTCTTAATTTGTAAAATGGAGATACAGCTCTCTTTCTCCTATGCAAAATGGAATTACTGTGATTACATGAAATAAAATTCATACTTAGCATAGTATCTGGGCTATAGTAAGCACTCAATAAATGATAGCTATGATTTTAAAAAACTGAGCTATTTTTTATAATTCTATCTTGCATTTTCCAAGAGCCAAGCTTTTAACATCCCTGCACGCTTTTAATATCCCTGCTTGGTTAGAAGCAACTTCTTTGAGGATATAGATTGAATAAGGGATTTTTCCTTTCACACTTAGCATGGTTCCTGGCCTGATATGTTTTGAATGAGTTCAGAAGAGAGCAAACACCATTTTCAAAGGTGTATTCAGTGTCTATGATCACTTACATTCAACTGAAAACAAGGCAGTGATAGGAAGTTCTTTGATGGCAGATGCAACATACAGACCTTTACCCTCACTACTTACCAAAGTCTAAACCTGCTAATAAGCCAGAGTGATCTGAATTCTTAGCTCTTCCAGACTGTGAATTCCAGTTAGGAAATTGACAATAAATCCATTTCTGTGCATTGATTGGCTTTATATATTCAACGTCCATGGAGTCCATGAGAATCTTCCAAGAAATAGCATTTAACTGTGTTATCAGTTGAATATTTATTAAAAATATGACTACTTATCAGCTTTTTCTGAAATGGAAATAAAAGTCACCAAGACTAAGAAAAACCAGAAACTTCTTTCCAAGTGGCTATTGTTTCCCTTCTCACTCTCTGCATATCCCTGGACATGTATTAGAAATCAATGGGAAAATAGGATTTAATGTTCAAAATTTCTTTTTATTTTCAACTTCTGGTAAAAAAACAACAACACTTGAGTGGTATATTTCAGAAATGTAGGGAATCAGATAATTTCCAGCTTGATTTGGTATAAAACTCCTGGGTCTTTTATTTTTCCTTGAGAAAAATGTAATTGTCACTCTGTGATCTTTCAGAGTTGATGTTTACACAGAAGAAATCTGAAAATAATCTGATTTTAGCTTTTTTCATAGTAAGTTGTAATAGGTGTTTTTTCCCCTTTGCTTTGATGCTTGTAGATTTCACATAATTTAAAATTTTGTCACATTCTGTCCTAGCTTTGGATTTTGGGGCACTAATTTTCACTTAACTAGTCTATGATATAAATGAAGATGAAGGGAACCTGAATCAGAGCTGGAAGCAATCCTATAAATTAAAAGCCTAATATGCAAATTGTCCCCCTGACCAGGAGTTTGACCAGGGGCGGGGCTGGCAGCATCAGGCGGCTGGGGGAAGGGAGGCACCCTGCCAGCAGCCAGCAGCCGCTAGGGACCCTATCCGTGCATGAATTTCATGCACTGGGCCTCTAGTACAGTTTATAAGTAGAGGAGCAAGCTTGAAGAGGGATCCAAGTGCAGGGGAAGGTATATAACCATTATATACCGTTCTGTATGTATGTTTGCAGAAAGTGGTGTAAGTTTCAAGTCATGACACATTCTGGGATGAGAAGGAGAGTACCTGTGGCCAGCAGGGAAGTGACTGGGAACTGAGAATCACGGGAGAATTTCTCCATAGGTTGGAGTCAGCAGAGTGGAGCCCTGGTAAGCTAGTGGGCATTGATATGTTAAAAAAGACCAGGAGGACTCAGTGGGGGGCTTCTAGACCTCTGTAACAGTCAGCGTCTGAAGAGTGCCTAATCATAGTTCCTGAGCTGTCTGGGTGGATATAAGAAATAGGTGGGAGCCCAGCCAGTGTGGCTCAGTTGGTTGAGCATCCTTCCATGCACCAAGAGGTCTCCAGTTCTATTCCTGGTCAGGGCGCATGCCTGGGTTGTGGGCTCCATCCCCAGTAGGGAGCGTGCAGAAGTCAGCCAATTGATGATTCTCTCTCATCGATGTTTCTGTCTCTCTCTCTCCCTCTCCCTTCCTCTATCTATAAAAATCAATAAAAACATAAAACAAGAAATAGATGGGAGGCAGGGTAGATTTGGGTTAACACCGGCAATCAGGACAGAAGTATAAGTTCCCTGAAATTAATGGCCTAAAATGTTTTGTTTTGGAAGCTCCAGAATAATAGCAACTGCACTGAGTCCTAGGAGGGGCACAGACCTCAGGGTGCAGTGTCAGCAAGTGGCTGGTGTGCACACCCAGCTCGGAGTAGGCAGAAGCTGACAAAAAACTTAGTGGGAAGAGTGGACAGTTTTTAAGTGCTGCCTGTATACGGGGTGCTGTGCTAGCTTCTTTGTGTGCCTTACTGTTTAATCCTCATGGCCCCTTTATAAAAGGTGGGAACTGTAATCCTATTTTAGAGGTAAAAACGGAGGTTTTTTTTTAGTAAGAGACACTTGTAAAATGTCATAGCCTGGTACATATGTATTTCTTGTCACTTAACTGCTGTTACTAAAATTATTTTCAGTTTTTGATAATTTTATAAGTATTTTATTGGAATTTCTCTAAAAGAGATTCAGGGGTCTCCTCATTGTACCATCTTCACAGAATTCTCCAGTATATTCCTTTTTCTTTTTCTTTTTTTGCAATGCATGCAGTGAAGTCAGTCTCGATACCCAGAACAACAGTTCTTGAATATCATTGTTCATAAGAAACACGTGGGAGCATGTTAAAATTTATAGACCATAACAAAGTAGTGTAGATCTAGAGTAGCATTCATCTCCACGTAGCCATGGCCCCTGTTCCTCCAGCATCATTTATCATAAAATTGAAGGTTTAGTCACGGAACTGCCCTCATTGCCCCTCAGTGCTGCAGGCGGGGCAGGAAATGAGGGGAGAGTAGGGAAGCCGAAGAGATGTAGGTCAAGGAGGAGCCATGGGATGCGCCTACACAATGCTGCTTTGACTGGCAAATACTGGATTACAAGGTCAAAACCAGGAGGGTCTGGAACCTCTCCAAGCACAGCAGATAAACCCAGAGGCCAACTTTAACAGAAAAGATCTATTAGTAAATTTAATATTTTATCTTTTTAAAATAATTCTGGGTCAAAGGCTAATCATTTATTCACTTAAGTAAAACCTGGAGGTTTCCTAGGGATTTCTTCGTTAAAATAATGAGTAATATTGATTTCATGCCAGAAAAAAAAGATATACCATTAAATATTTATTTATTCTAAAAGTGTTTTAATGGATAATGTAATTTTAAAATAATGAGTAATATTGGAGTCATGCCAGAAAAAATATACCTTTAAATATTAATTTACTTTCAAAGTGTTTTAATTGATAATAGAAGTAGATGGTTCAGGTTAACACATTTTCTAGTAGCAATTACTTGTTTCTGGGTACAAATCCAAAATTTTCAGGTAGAATACTTTTTACTTATGCAGACACACATACTTCACTTAATGTACCTCACTCACTATAAGAGATTGATTCCTGAAAACTTGCTGGATTGTAGACTTCTAGAAATGAGATCATATTGAAAACTTGCCATTTGCAGAAATTCCATAATTAATTCTTTTGTGGAAAATAAAAAAAGTAATCGCCCACTAATTGATCCATCTTGGCAAATCTAGACTTAATTGTGTCTATATACTTCAATGCAAATGTTGGCAGCATTTGGAATACTGCAAAGTGAATAAGGACAAGTAAAAAGAACCTGTGGAATAAAGAATTTTATAGCAAAAAATAAATCATATGCAAAATTTTATTTGAACAAGACACTCTAAAAATAATAAATCTTTGTAATAAATCAACATTTACAAAATAAGATAACTAAGTTATAACAGCAAAGTATAAAAATCGACACAATAACTAATTCCATAATGTGTTTCTCATGACAAAGAGTATACTGTTATTTAAAGACCAGGACAATTCCACCAAAAAGAAAATAGCTGAGGGTTCCAGGTGTCAAATTAATGAAGGACTTTATCAAAGAAGGTGGGTTGGGTGCGTCTGGCTTCTCTTTCATGGAAACTGGCAAAACATCACTAGTCCTAATCCTACAAATGTAGATGTTTAAAGCAGGTTGAGGCAGCAACATTTTATAGACCAGCATGAAAAGAAAAACAATCACAGGAATGATATAATTACAGGGTAATAAAAACATAAACACCATTATAGCATTAATTTTGTATTTGAGTTTTTTCCATGGTTGGCTTACCAGCTTATAAAGTGCAAGATTTTGATTGCAAAATCATTTAGATATTTTGTCATTTATCCATCTTCATACACACACACACACTGGATTTGATCATTTTGATATGAGTTTGGTGTAATTGACCATTGAAAAGAAACGAGGATTTAGAAGGATTTTTTTAAAATCAAACCTAGAGAGAGAGAAAAAAGATAAATATCTACCACTTTGACTTCTTAGATACTTAAAATTAATATACTATCAAGATAACAGTGCTGCCCTAGTCAGTTTGGCTCAATGAATAGAGCGTGGACCCATGGACTGAAAGATCCCAGGTTTGATTCTGGTCAAGGGCACATACCTCGGTTGTAGGCTCTTCATCCCCAGGCTGCGTGCAGGAGGCAACCAATTGATGTGTCTCTTTCACATCAGTGTTTCTCTCTGTCTCTTCCTCCCTTCTGCTCTCTCTAAAAATCAATGGGCTGAGGGGAATATCCTTGGGTGAGGATTAACAAAACAGAAAAAAAGAGTAACAGTGCCTTTTTATTGACCTCTTGAAGCCGTCCGTCCACATGCTCTCTTTCAGCTTTTATTAAAGCGCAGGCTTATTGGGAGACAACTGTGCTATCGCGGCAAGTTCCTTAAACCCTCCGACATTCAGTTTCTTCACTTGTAAAATGAAGATAATAATGGCGACTTCAGAAGGTTGTTTTAAAAAGGTAACGCAGAGGACAGTATAAAGCTCAGTATGTGATGGCTACCATTCTAATGCTGGAAGAGGAAGCCTGAGTCAGAAAGGAGCGCCTCTTTTGGATCCTCTTATACAGCCCCTAGTTAATGTGGTTGAGAACCAGCTCTTCATAGGAAAGTTGGCTCACAACTTCCTGACATCAACAACAGTAACAAAGTGACCTCAATCACTGTATGAACGGAAGCATGACTCCTTTTGGGGAGGGGTGTGTGTGTGTGTGTGTGTGAGATGTTGTGTTGTGTTGTGTTGTGTTTAAATAGAAGTAAGCATTTTAATAAAAACTAAATCAGCCCTCGCCGGTTTAGCTCAGTGGGTAGAGCATCGGCCTGCGGACTGAAGGGTCCCAGGTTCGAATCTGGTGAAGGGCACGTATTTCAGTGGCGGGCTCGATCCCCCAGTGGAGGCCGTGCAGGAGGCAGCCAATCGATGCTGTTCCTCTCTCATTGATGTTTATCTCTCATTGATGTTTCTATCTCTCTATCTCTCTCCATTCCTCTCTCTCTAAAAAGTCAATAAAAACATATTTTTTAAAAATTAAATCAAATTTTTAAAAATTTTTATGTAATGTTTTCTGTGACCGAGGACACCAGTAAATCTTGAGGGGCTGTAGAACAGCAGCCCACGCTCTGGCCTCACGCTGTGGGATGGGCCTTCTGCTCCTTATCTGCAGAGTCCCCTTGGGAAGCCTCTGGCTGTGCTCCCGACTCTCAGAAATCCACTCCGCCTCAGTCCAGTGACCTGATTTGTCCTTCTTGGAGTCCCCGAGATACCACAGATGAATACAGATCAACGTTACTCCTGCAACCTGCTTCATTAAAAAATAAGCATGTGGTCAAATATGTTTGGGGAAGGTCACAGATGAAAGCCTTCCTTTTGGATAGTCACACTCGGTGGTGGAATATTACAGGCTTTGAGAGCCTGTTAACCTCAATTTCTCCAAACTATTTGCTCACTTAAGTTTTTTTGTGTCACTTTATTTGGTAGCCTGCATAATCATTATCTTGCAGAACATACTTTGGGAAACACTTCTTTAGACGTAACTCTCTTGCTATCACAAAGTTTGCATTGATTTTAATGCAAAGGCATTACTATTCTAATATAGCATTTTAACAAACATCTTGAATTTTTTACTTATTTGAATATTTTCCATACATTCACACTTTACACTATCACTTTTTCTTACGTAAAGGTTCCGAGGTGCCTAAGGAAATGGAACAGAATGGGTTTCCTTTTCTGACTTCTGTTTTCTCTACATTTTGTGGCCTGTGTATTGAGTTTTAGCATCTCAAATATTCTTGAGGTTAGATCTGATGGGGGGAAAGACAATTCTAAGGAACAGGAAAACAGAAACTAATAGTACTAATATTTCAAAATATATACATTTACAAACATTCTTTTATCCATCAGGCATAAAGGAGCATGAATCCTCTATGCATCCACACCCCTATGCATCGTACTCAAAGGTAACCTGAATGTGAAGAGTATAAAATGCTTACATCCTCACCCTTCACATTCTGAGCTGGTAAGGAAGTCATAAATAGCAAGGCTGCCTGAAGACTCACAGTTATGCCCTGATAACATCAAATTTTATAGTAAATGTGAAAAAGGTATTCACAGGGTGGGGCAAAAGTAGGTTTACAGCTGTGAGTACTCGAAACACAGTTTATTTATATATGATTTAATATGAATAACTATAAACCTACTTTTGCCCCACCCTATACTAATGCTTCTCAGAAACATGTTGAACTTTGTTACTTCACTATAGTAGCCACTTACAATTAACCTACAGACATGGACCTAAGTGATGAAGACATTCCATGTCTAGCTCCCTTCAAAATGGGATACTCTAGTCATCATTGCACTATGTCATCATCACTATTATTATTAGTGGGCTAGGTAGAAGCAAGTTTTCCTCACTGGTGGCACGATGAATGTAAAGGACATTCTACAGAATGTCAAATAAGAACCCCCAACCTAAATATCATATGGTGTCGATTATCTAAAATGGTCTCAGTAGAAAGCTAAAGAATCCAAATGCAGGGGGAAAATATTTAAAGGCAAATCTAAGGGGTAATAAACACAAAGAGATCAAACAAGCTTCCCAGGAGATATTGTTTGAACTATTGGCAATTTTTCCCCTGGACCTCTGGTTTCTAACCACATTCTACCCCAGCAGAGCAAAGAGCAAGGACATTCCAGTGGAATTAACTCATGATATTTCTGAGCACAAGAAGTGCTTGAAACAAGTTTCTGGTATAAGTTGCATGTTAGCTGAACAATCTATTAATTTATCTTTTAGCATGTAGTTCAGATAGTTTCCAAGCTGGTTTGTTTAAAGAATAGTGTCCATAGTCTATAAACCTATATTCTAATCCAATGATTCAGAATAAAAGAAACATTCAGTTGTAGAAAGACAAAAATGCAAATATAGACATACCATGTATACTTGTATTAAGGAACTCATGTTTTTCTTTGAGCAAATAATTTCACTTCTCTGGGCCTCAATTTTTGTATCTGTGAGGCAATAAAGTTGTACTGGATAATGTTTAAAATTCTATCTTTATTTGCGTGATGGAATAACTATTTTCTATCTTTTCTCTCTCTTTGTTATAAGAGTAGTTATTCCCAAACACCAGTGTACAGACTGGCTTTATTGAAATTTTTTGGTGAGCTTTGTAAAAATATAGGATTTTAGGCTCCATCCAGAGATTCTGATCCATAGGTCTAGGGTGGGGTTCGAGATTTTGTATTTTTTCAAAAGTGATGTTCATCCTAACATGTAGCCAGGCTTGAGACCCACTAACCTAGACTTACAACAGCCAGGTGTACAATCAATATTTCTCATTTGGAGCAAATGACTTAGAATATTTCAGTTGCTAATAACAGGAAAACTGTGATGTGATTTATTCACTGAGGAAATTTATAATCTCAGAAACTGGAAGCTTGGAGGTTGGGCATGCTCTATTTTTTAGTTTCACTTTTGTTTGATTTGGCAGCTCTGTCTACCTCCGTCAGGCATTTTCAACCTCAGAGTTTTAACAGGTCTTGTTGCCTCTTGTGTTTCTTTGGGGAAAAAAGAAATCTTCCCCCATTGCTTTCCTGCAGTCTTTGTTTTCCATTTTGTTGGCCAGAATTGGATCACGTGCTCATTTATAAACTGTTACTAGCAAAGGTCATAGCATTCCCAAGGTCAGTGGGCTCAGGCTTGGCTGCACATTGGAATCACTGAGAAAACAGTGACCATTTGAATATCTAGATCCTACCCCCCGAGTTTGTGATTTAATTGATCTGGGGTGTGGCCAAGGCACCCAAAGTTTGAAAAGTTTTCCAGGTGACTCCAACGTACAGCCAGAAAACCACTGTCTTAGATTAATCATCTGGAGATGGAATGTTGCTGGGCAGTCATGACCACTGAAATCCTTGAAAATCCCTTAGACAGAAAGGGCCTCTACCTTATACCAGTGGCACAATCACTTGAAGCCTTACAGACTTACCCAAGGTAAGAACTAGAAAGTGCCAGAAACATGTGTTTTTTGACTCTTAGTCTAGTGTGCTTTCTACCATGAGACCCCCACTTCTGTGTCTAAAGTCAATTTGGAAAGGAGGACAAGTCATGCAGAAAGCATTGCAGTTTATCCTTGGTGATTCCAACACCATCTACATCTAAATGATCTCAACTAGAACTTGATAGAGCCAGTGAATGGGAACCAATAAGCAAGGTATAGGGATTCAACAAACGGGACTCACATCACAGGGATGGTAAAAGGTAGATTAAAATCATAGAAAATTTTTACTTTGCCATGATAGACCGTGACATCATCACATTAAGAGCGTGTTCTTTGATATGCATGGAGACAGTTCTCCTGCTTTTAGAAAATCTCTTCTACAAAAAATCTCTTGTTGCTGAAACAGGGCAGGCTCTGTAAGAGAAGAAGACTTTAGTAAAGAGGGAAGGGAAATATTTGATTTTTTTGCATGGACTTTAAAATACACTCCTTCCCAAAAATAGTCACAGAATTTAGCAAACTGGCATTTAACCAAGAGAACATCAGTTTGAGTTATTTATAGGCCTGAGATCACCAAGTGGATTTTCCTAACTATACATTCACATTATGTTTACAACTGTGAACTTTTTCAGTTTGCATTTTATAACCATTCAAGTTCTTATAAATGTAAATCAAAATGCCTTTCTTGGCCCATTAGCTGGAAAAGACTTTGTTTTGATTTCATTATAGATGATAATTATAATCAAAATGTGAAAATTCTCCTCTCAGATTTCAAAGGAAAAAGATCAAGATAAAAAGTTACAATTCCTGAGGCTAGAATGATTTCATTAAAAGAACTATGATTAAAGTTTAACAAATCAGAAATAAAAAATTAAGGTGGTTATGAATGAATTTGCTTATTAATAAAATCCTTATGTTAAATCTAAGAGGTACCTCTTTGAAACTTGAATAAAGATGATTTGGGACTTCCAGATTAAATACTATTAAGTAGCTGGCATAAAAGTTTGACTTTCTGTTAGTTTAAAGAGGATATATAGCCCTAGCCAGTTTGGCTCAGTGGATAGAGCGTTGGCCTGTGGACTCAAGGGTCCCAGGTTCGATTCCGGTCAAGGGCATGTAACTTGGTTGTGGGCACATACTCAGTAGGGAGTGTGCAGGAGGCAGCTGATCGATGTTTCTCTCTCATTGATGTTTCTAACCCTCTATCCCTCTCCCTTCCTCTGTAAAAAATCAATTAAAAAATATATATAGCATATACAGGTTAAATATACTTTTTTGAGGAAGTGTGTTAGATAAATTCCTTAATGATTATCATGCTACCAGCTATGAAAAATGACTAAAGACTTATCATTATGACATACTTTCATTCTTTCCAATTGTATATCATATTGTCACTATCAGAACAAAAAATTTTGATTGTCATGATATGATTTTCATATCCTTACATTCTAAGATACTCGCTGTTGGTCTCACATTGTTCCCTGGAGAGGAAACCATCCACCTTATTCAACAAGTTACAAACGGTAGTGGAGCACCAACCATGAGCCAGGGGCTATATCACACTCTGGCAATATTTAGATTAGGAACACAGACTCCCAGCATTTAGTACTTCTTATCTAGTGGGAGAAACAGTTGTCAAGAAAGCCACCTATGACATCTATGAAAATTCAGTGTTCCTCATAACAAAGGTAAGCATGGCATGCTATGGAAACACAGGCCGAGAAAAAATATCAAATAGAGCCCAAGGGTGGGGTTAGGTGGGGAAAGGAGGACTTTTTGGAAGATATAATGACTGCATAGGAGTTAACCAGGCAGTAAAAGATGAAAAAGTCATGTCAGTGTCACGAGGGAGCATCATGTGTAGAACAGATACAAGTAGCTAAGTGTAGCTGCCATATAAGGTTGCAGACACCGAACTGGTGAGATGGCTGAACAAAGTGTTACACAGAAATTACCTCACAGAAGCCTTGTAAGTCCCTACATTTTAGCCAGAAGGTAGTATCTTGAGCCTTTTCGTCAGACTTCTATACATCTCCCCGCTTATTATGATAAAGGGACCAAATCATTTGAAAGATGTTATAGTGAACACAGATGCCCTACTTGTACAAAATCGTAACAATCTGCTTATATAGAAAGGCAGACATGATTGATGGACACCTTTAACTGAGCACTTACCGTGTGCAGGCAGTGTATGCGGAGCCTTCCACACTTATTTCTAATGCTCGCAACAACTCCACGAGTGAAGTATTAATCCCATTTTACAGATGAGAATACTGAAGCTCAGAGAGAGTGAAGACTTTACATAGAACTGGCTGCTTCTGGTGAGATGAAAATCACAGCCCCTTAAATTGTATCATAAAGAATTATTGTGGGGTTTTTTTTGTCGTTCATGTATATTTCTGAGATTAGAAAAAAAAATAACGCGGAAGACTATTATATTTTCTCCAGCATCAGTAACTAATGCACAGCTCAAATATCTTCCATTCAGCAAATTAGTAAATGAGTCATCTTTATTCCTTTTCCCGGGCTAGAATCCAAAGAAACTTCTCATCATTTTAATATGAGGAGGGTGTCAGCTTGGGATTGAACTCTACCCACATCAGTTAAATGCATGTACATTCAGCGTCTGCTGACTCTTTAGTTGATTATAATCAGGTCTTCCAGTCACTACATAAGGGGAAAATACCTTTAGTACATAGTCAGAAAACTTTCTCTACTAACATCTTTATAACAGATGCATGGACAAGTGGCCCAATGTCTCCACAGGAACTTTTCTTGTAAGAAAGAACCCTTCTTATAAGATTATTGTGTTGATTAAATGAGAAAATATGTTTAAAGCAATTATCATTGTGTCTGGAAAATAATAAATCTGTAATATAAGGGAGCTGTTTTTACTGAAAACCAGTCAAGTCCTCTCTTACCTCTACCACCTCCCTCTAGTGACACCAAAACACACACACACACACACACACACACACACACACACACACACGTACGTTTGGGACTAAGAGTTCCTTCCTGAACAGAACCACTCACTATATTCACTGAGGTCTCAGGTTGGGAGAAGGGAGGGATCACCTCCACAGTTTGGTTCTATCAAGATAGAAAAATCTGTTAATAACCAGACAATAAATTATCAACACATATTATAGACACATCACTCCCTATCATCTTATTGTCAGTAAGCCATCTCTTTGTTTAAGAAAAGTAACTGAACCCCAGCCCTATTTCCAGATGAGGAATCCAAAACAGAGACAGGGTATATGGTTTATTCAAGAACACACAGCTAGAAGAGGCTGGAATGGAATTCGCACCGCCTGATGACAGGTCATTGGCTAATCTTCCTAAAACACAGATCTGAGATCATTACTCACTTGCTCAAATTTTCCTTGATTCTCTATTGTCAAATACAATTTAATATTTTCAAACTAGCATTCTAAGTCCTTTACAATACATTCTCAAGCTGTCTTTCCAGGCTCTCCACCACATCTTTCTTCCAAGTAACCAGAACCCAGCCAAATCAACCATTACCATCACCTACATAAGCCCCATATTGCAACACTTTGACACCTTTGCTCCTTCAGTTCTCTCCGCTCAGGCGCACTTACCTCTTCGCCACCTATCCAACTCATACCTTTTTCCCTAGTGGCAGCTCAAATTTCATCTTCTGCAAGAAAACTTACCTATATACCCAACTAGAAGTGATCTAAATTCCAGCATGTGACTTCTCCATGCTGTTTTTTTCTGTGTCAACACTATTTTAGCATACATAAGTTCCCCATATACTTCTATCTTTTTGCATTTGATTGTAAGCTCCTTATGGTTAGAGGCTATGTATAAATCATCTCTGCATCCCCATAACTTGAAATGGTTCTATATATAATAGATGATTTTTAAAATGTGTTTTTTTGTTAATGAAAGATTGAATGAGTCCTGACTCAAATATCCATATGCTCATTTGTTATCGATCAAAGTATGTCGATTTGGAAGGTTTGCTTATGTAAAAAGATGTCATTCTATTTTATATTGCACTAGAGGCCCGGTGCATGAAATTTGTGCATGGGGTGTCCCTCAGCCCAGCCTGCACCCTCTCTAATCTGGGACCCCTTGGGGGATGTCCGACTGCCAGTTTAGGCCCTGCGTGATCGGGCCTAAACTGGCGGTTGGACAATCCTCTCGCAATCCGGGACCACTGGCTCCTAACCACTCGCCTGCCTGATCGCCCCTAACCACCTTTGCCTGCCGGCCTGATGACCCTAACTGCTCCCCTGCCGACCTGATTGCCTCTAACCAGCTCTGCCTGCTGACCTGATCACCCCCTAACTGCTCTCCCCTGCCGGCCTGATCGCCCCTAACCACCTCTGCCTCGGCCCCTGCCACCGTGGCTTTGTCCAGAAGGACGTCCAGAAGATGTCCGGTCTAATTAGCATATTACCCTTTTATTAGTATAAATATTCAAGCATCTCATCCCCACACTACAGAAGGACACTTGTGCTCTGCATTCTTTCAAGAAATATTCGAGTGTACAAAGTTTATTGGGGTGCCCTAGGAAAAACAGCTATGAGGAACAAAGACCATAGGATTTGGCCAAAGGAGAAAGTCGAACTGTGATGGGATCACAAAAAAAGGACTATTTAGAGCTAAGCAGTCAGTCCTGCAGAGTTGAGGAAAAGAGGCCAGGCCTTTGTACACCACACATCATCAGTCAGTCATGTGACATAGGCAACATGCAGGGGAGAGCCTTGGGCAAGGCAGCTTCCTTTGAGACAGGTTCCAGGTAGGGGCTTAGCTTTCAGCTGTCAGGGGCATGTCTGACTCAATCCTGAAGGGGGAAGTCTGTGCAGGGACCCACAGTACCAACTACACTCACCCATCTAGACCTTCATCCCTGGTTACCATGCTCTTCTCAAGCTGTGTCTGCTTCACTTGTCCCTTTAGTGCAGTGGTTCTCAACCTTCCTAATGCCGCGACCCTTTAATACAGTTCCTCATGTTGTGGTGACCCCCAACCATAAAATTATTTTCGTTGCTACTTCATAACTGTAATTTTTCTACTGTTATGAATCATAATGTAAATATCTGATATGCAGGATGTATTTTCATTGTTACAAATTGAACATAATTAAAGCATAGTGATTAATCACAAAACCAATATGTGTTTTCCGATGGTCTTAGGCGACCCCTGTGAAAGGGTCGTTGGACCCCCAAAGGGGTAGCGACCCACAGGTTGAGAACCGCTGCTTTAGTGTGTCAAGAGATGTCCAGTGGATCATCTGGACGCCAAGGTCTTCCTCTCTGTCCCCATGTATCAGCAGCCCCACTCCTTCTGATAATCAGGGTCAGTGTTCCCTTGCCAGGATTGTAGCTCCTCCCCTAGCCTGCTGGTCTCCTGGCACAAGGATCCTGAAGAGTCTTGGCAGCAGCCATAGCTTAAAGTTCAATAAGACACTCGCTGTGTTCTCTGATGAAAGCTTTCGCCCACTGGAAGCAGGCACTCCAGATGGGCATTGGTAAGTAGAACAAATTGTCCAGGTGAGTCACGGGGAGTGAAGGTGAGTCAGAACCCTGCTTCTTCCCTACCTTTGTTCTACCTTTTGGGGAGACAGCACCATGTCTGGGGTGTTGATTTGGAGAATATACTACATTCTGAAGGATGATGCCCCATCCTTGGAATGTTGTCTCCAGGCTGGAGCCTCAGCTCCGCCTACAATCAGGTGGTTCGGTCCTATATCCCATCAGGCCGGCTGCTTCTGGGTTATTGCAGATGCGAGATGAGCTGTGGTCCTGAGATCACAGGCCCACCACCACACTTCCACTTCCTTTCCTATTGAGTGCGTTTCTTCATCTGATGTGATGTGCAAGATCCTACATCTGGACCAAATACTCTTTTGAATATTGGTGTTAGCCAAGGCACCCACTCACCCTGTGACTATAGCTGTGAGCTCAGGGAGATGCCAGTACAATGGTGCTTCTGAGTTTGGTATGTTTATCCCCTGAAGGGCCCGATTTCCTGAAACTCTTCTCTTTCTCCTCCCACTGGAACTTCCATTCCTATGTCCCATTCCCTCTGAGTCTAGATCTCAGCTAGCTGTTACGGGGAAAGCAATCTAGCAAACTGGTATGTGCTCACAGGCTAATAATAACTCATTTAATAAGAGGTTCGTGGAAATGGTCCCTTTAAGTCAAGGTCATGGTCTCTAATGGTGGATAATAGACACTGGAATTTTGGTGAGGAATATGCTTTTGATGAGGGAACCTGAGGAAGGATAGCATTTTAATTCCTCAAACAGATAGATATAAAGATACTATAATGTCTGAAAATGCTGTTTCCTCGGGGACATTTAATGGTATTGCACAGAACTTACTACTGTGCAATAATTCTGTGCAAGAGAAGGTCCAATTTCAATTTTTACTTTGGAAGAGTGAGTTTAACAGAGGTTTAACCAACCCTCTCCCCCCACCCCCGCCACTGTCACATTGTCTAATGTTAAAATGACTTTGCGTTCCTAGGATGAACCATCCTTGCCGATGAAGTATTTTCCTTTCCATATTATGCAGGGTTTAATTTGCTGATATTTTGTTTCACATTTAAAAAAAAATCTGTGTTCAGGAGTGAGATTGACCTTTAACTTTCCTTTTTCATACTGTCCTTTCCAGTTTGGTAAAGTACCACTGGCCTCAGAATGAGTTGGAGAGCATTCCCTCTTTTCTGAGTCTCTGGAAAATTTTGTATAAGATTGTAATTATCTGATTCCTGAATCTTTGGTAAAACTAACCTTCTAAAACCATCCAGGCCTACAGTTTTCTTCAAAGGAAGATTTTAAAATATGAATTCTACTTATTTAGTGGTTATAGAATAATATATATTTTTCTCTTTTTGAGTCAGTTTTTCAAATAAAACTTTAAATTTATTGGCACAGACTTATTCCTGGTAATTTCTTACCTTCTTAATCTGCTGTGTTTTAGGTATGTTCTTTAAAAATTTTAGTATTGGTGGTTTTGCTCTCTATATTTATTTTTTGATCATTATTAACAGTATTTTGTTGGTGTTATTAATATTTTCAAATAAACTCCTGGCTTTGTTGATTTTATCTATTATATCTTTATTCCTTACTTTATCAATTTCTGTACATATCTCTAATTACTACTTTAGCTGCTTCACACATTTGATTGATAGATAAATGTTATGATTTTTTTTTTACTCAATAGTTATTTAAAGGTCTTAAAAAATTTTTTCCAGATATGAAATTTTAAGTTATTTTTTTTGTTACTGAACTCTTATTTAATTCTGCTGGAGCCAGAAAGTGATCTGTATGAGACTAATTTTTAAAATTTACTTTGGCTTGCTTTATAGTTCAATATGTGGCCAGTTTTAGGTCCCCTGTGTGCTTAAAAAGAATGTATGATCTCCAGTTACTGGGTACAGTGCTCTATACATATGCATTAGATCAAGTTTATTATTATGTTTTTCAAATATTTTATATTCGTACTGACTTAATTGTCTACTTGATCTATCAATTACTGAGAAAAGTGAGTGAATGTCTCTCATTATGATGGTGAGTTTATATATTTATTTGATACTTTGGTCAAATTTTGCTTCAGATGTTTGAATTTACATTTTAAGTGCTCTATCCTTCTGGTGATTTGAAGCTTTTATCATTATACGCTGACCCTCTTTAACTCCCATCATGCTCTTCAGCCTTAAAATCTACTTTTGTGCCGAAGCCGGTTTGGCTCAGTGGATGGAGCGTCGGCCTGCCAGTGGGGGATGTGCAGGAGGCAGCTGATTGATGTTTCTCTCTCATCGATGTTTCTAGCTCTCTATCTCTCTCCCTGCCTCTCTGTAAAAAATCAATAAAACATATTTTAAAAAATCTACTTTTGTATATTTGTTTTTGGTAGTCATCTTAATATAAAGGCTGTCATTTTATTGCATAATCCATGTATTTATTATATTTATACAGTATTTTCTTTTCCCCTAAGTTTTTTTTAATGGACTATATGTTTTAGAAGTTTTAAATTTACAGAAATTTTGAGAAAATGAAACACTGAAAGTTGCCATAGACCTCCTCCCTCAGTTTTTCCTGTCATTGACATTTTACATTAATATGGTACATTTATTGTAATTAGTGAACTGACACTGATAAAACATTATTAATGAAAGTTCATAGTTTATCCAGGTTTCCTTAGTTTTTACCTAATGTCATTCCTGCTCCAGGGTCCCATCCAGAATTCCACATTACAGTTAATCATTGTGTCTTCATAAGACTAATTAGGAAGACTCCCTTTTTCCCCTGTTCTCTGGAAGAATTTCTTTGAGATTGGTCTTATATATGTGTGTGTGTGTGTATATATATATATATATCATATATATATATACATACATACATATATATAACATATATATTACCTATTACACATAATATCTATTATAGTATATAAAATATATGATAGATAATTCATAGTATATATAATATAATGTACATTAAAATATATTATATATTTAAATTTTAACAATTTATTTAAAATGTTTGCAGACTTGAATGCGATTTATCTTGGAGTTCTCTTTTTGTTCTGAGAGTTTTGAAAAGTTGCATTTTATAGGAATTTTCTAATTTTATCTAAATTGTCAAATACTTTGTTATCATGTACATAATATTCATTTGTTTTTGTCTCTGTAGGAGCTATAGTGACATCACCTATTTTTTCTTTCTTTTGTCAATTTGTATTTTCTCTCTCTTTTTTCTTGACCAGTCCTTGTAGGTTTTATTAATTTTATTGATCTTTCCAAAGAACAAACTTTTAGCTTAAAATTTTTTCCTCTATAACATGGCTTTTAAAACTATTTTTTTGTTTTTCTCTGTAATTTTACTACTTATTTTCTTCTACAACTTTGGTTTTGATTTACCATTCTTTCCTAACTTCCTGAGATGAAAATTTAGATAATTTTCAACCCTTTTTCTTCTATTTTAATATTTTTCTATTAAATTTTCTCTAAGCACTCCTTAGCTGCATCCTGTAAGTTTTAATATGCTGTGAGATATGATATGACTCATGGTGAGCCATATTTTGTTCTTCGTTTTAATTTTGTTCAAAATATTTCCCAATATTTAAAAACCCAATACTGTTTTTAATTCAAGAATTATTGAGATATATTTCTTAACTTCAAGTTACTTTCTGACCTCAATTCTCTGACATCATCTGGGTGTTGTACAATTCAATTCAATTCTGACATTAACTACACAATGTTAGCACAGACCCCCACAAGTTAAAGACTTAGTCCCACAAGCCTGCCCTATTTCAGATGCTCACTGGAAGTCCGGGGTTTCCCAAACCTACCTCCACTTCTGCCTGACTGGCTACAAATTCAGGGCTTCCCATAACACCCTCAGATGTGACCATTTGCTAGAAGGACTCATAGAACTCATGAAAGCACTATCCTGACAATTACTACTTTATTACATAGGATACAAACAGCCAGGTGAGAAGGTACATAGGGCAAGACTGGAAGAGCCTCGAATGCAGGCGCTTCTGTCCCCGTGGAGTCGGCCTGCAGCCACCCTCTAGGTACCAACCAGGAAGCTCCCTCGAGCCGTGTGTTCAGAGTTTTTAATCACGTTTGCATTATATGATCATGATGGATTAAATTATTGTCCACATGATTGAACTCCATCCCTAGTCCTCTCTCCTCCCTGGAGTAGAGGGATGGGCTGAGAATTCTAAGCCTCTAATTCGGTCTTAGTTTCTCTGCCATGGCCCGTTGCTCCCCTGACACTCTTTAAGGGCTCACTATGAGTCATCTCATAGCATAAACTCACGTATAGTCAAAGTGACTCACTATGAATAACAGGGGCCATCTTATCAGGAGATTCCAAGGGTTTTTTGAAGCTCTGTGCCTTGAACCAGGAACCAACAAAAAGAGATCAGATATACTCTTTATTACACAAGTAGTTGGGGATTTTCCAGTTATCTTTTCTCAACATTTTTTCTAGCTTATTTTCACTGTGTTCAGAGAACATCCTGTGAAAGAGTTTAGTTATCTAAAATGTTGAGAAATGCTCTTTGACCTAGAATATGATTTTTATTAATATTCCAAATGCACATGAAAAGAATGTGTATGCTGCAGTGCCTGGGTATTCGTAAGGTCAGATTTGTTATCAATTGTTTGTTACTTTACAAACAATGTGTGGGAAGTGTATTTGCTCTAAAAGCCAGTGGAAAAGACAGTGATGACTTTCACTATGATTGTGGAATTACCCATTTCACCTTCTGGTTCTCAGAACTTTTGCTTTATCCATATGGGGAAGCTATGTTATTTGGGAAATACGACTTTAGGATTCTGACATTTCCTTGCGGATTGATCCCTTCATTATAATGAAATTTCCTTCTTTCTTTCTAGCGTCTTGCTGTAAAGCCCACCTTGTTCGCTGTTAATACAGTGACACCAGCTTTCCTTTCCCCCCTTTTCGTCAGCTTCATTGAGGAAGCCACCATGACAATCATACTACAAAACAACTCCATCATCCTAAAAAGTTCCCTCTGCCCATTTAGAGTGAATCCACTGCCCCTCAACTGACCCCTGGCAATAACTGATGTGTTTCTGTCACTCCAGTTTTTCCTTTTTCTAATGTTTTATTTAAGTGGAATTATATTATATGCAGTCTTAATGTCTCCTTTGGTCTCATTAAGCATGATGCGTTTTGAGATTTATCCATGTTATTGGATGTACCAGTATTCCTTTCTATTTCTAAATAATATCCCATTGGATTAATATGACAAATTGTCCCAGATTTAACCCGGAGCTCCTTTTAAACTGGACTATGTCATTTTGCTATGTCCTTGTCATTCATTGATCACCTTCTTACTTTCTGGCACAAGATATTCTAGGTTCATCTTATACCTCAATTGACCCAGCTCTAGATTTTAACTTAAAATTTGATCCTAAATTTTAACTTAAAAATTTTGCCTTAGGTTTTTTTTCCTTTTTAATCATGAAAATCATATGCATTCAGGACCATCTATGTTGAGAGTCAAAGGCGACTTTGCCATCTCAGAGGTTTTTTGGTTTGGGTGTGTGTTTTTTCACTTCTACCCAGAGCTCAGTGTAAGACAGACATTTTCCTGTGCTATTTGCCTCCCTGTGGATATTTTCATTTAGTTTAAGCTATGATTTTTATAATAAAGGAGCCAGTATGTACTGGTAAATGTTTAGCAAATGACTGTCTGGGGGAAAAAAAGAGGGGAGCTGATTTATAACCTATGGTGGATTTCTGTGGGGTGAATACTCTCGTCACAGTTCATTTCAAGCCACCAATGTGAAGTCAGCCAGCTTGCCAATTTTCTGAAAATTTATCATTTGACTTTTGCAAGTACACACCTTCCTGTGTTTGGCTTTATGTGGGCAAGACTAAAGCTGTCTCCCCTGCACAACCCCATGCTTAGATCACAGCCCTCTTCCTCTTGCTGGCTTCTTTGTGTGGGAGCTCCTGGTCACAGGCCCTCTGTGTGCACTTAGGGCGCGTGGCAGTTTCAGCGTCATTTTTCCTTCACGGACTCATTTGTTCTGCTTTGTTCTTGGCCTCCAATGATTCTTAACTTCTTCCATTTATTCAAAAGTGTGTGTGTGTGTGTGTGTGTGTGTGTGTGTGTGTGTGTGTGTTTGCATGCATTCTCCAGAAATGAATAAGTCCAAATGACTTTCTCATAGCAGTTAATTCATCAAAATCCTGATCACACATTTTGGGCAATAATTTTAACAGATTTTACCAACTGGGCACATGGTAATATTTATCAAACATACTTTCTTCTATGAAGAAATAATTATTAAAAGAATGCAAAATATTTGCATTTAGCCCATACCCAAAATAAAAGTGCTTCAAAATATCAACAATTATTGCCCTAACTGGTTTGGCTCAGTGGATAGAGCATCAGCCTGAGGACTCAAGGGTCCCAGGTTCGATTCTGGTCAAGGGCATGTACCTTGGTTGCAGGCACATCCCCAGTACGGAGTGTGCAGGAGGCAGCTGATTGATATTTCTCTCTCATCGATATTTCTAACTCTCTATCCCACTCCCTTCCTCTCTGTAAAAAATCAATAAAATATATATTTTTTAAAAATGTTCTTTAAAAAAATATCAACAATTATTAACCATGAATGAATGTATGAAGTATAAAATGAATTCTACATATTGTCAGAATTAAAGGTTTTCAAACTTCCTCTATGGAGCCCTACCAGTCCCATTAATTTGTTTAATTTCTCCCTGCAATGGACAAAGGGGATTGAATAAGGGAGCTATTCTAGATTTCAACTTGTATTAAATTTATGCTAGTGGACTTTAGTTTAAGATTCTGTTTGAAGACTATTAATAGTTTGCAAACCCTTTTTCATCTCATATTCCATCTCTAAAGGCCCAGAGATGGAGCACCTAACAGAAATTAGGGCATACTGTAAAGAAACTGAGTTTCTGAACTGGGTCTCTGTTCACTTGGGCTGCATGTGCTCACATGTACAAACCACATCCTACAGACAGTATTACGACAGGAAGGGCTAGTGAATATTGTGTAGCGCATGTAGTGAAAACATTCCTGGTTCTTAAGTTGCGTGAAACTTTTGTATGGCTGCTGTGAACAGAGTGCTGCCCTGCAAATCTTTTTAAAATCAGCTGAGACGTATTTTGAGCATCTCATTTTCCCTGTTGACCTTCTTTGGAGTCTCTATCAAGCAGATAAATCTTCAAAGGGAAGATAACATGAAAGAAAACCATTAGCAGGAGAGAAAGGGAGGAAGGGAAATACACAAACAACCGTACTTGCTTCTAGAAAGTGAGGCGCTGACCAAGCTCCTTTCAGCAGCATAAGTACCACTTCTCTCTCAAGTACCTATAGAATTTTTTTTTTGGCTTATTTTCCAAGATTTCCCCATTTGATCTTTTAAATGGAGTCAAGTGTACAATTAAAACCGGGATTTGTAAGGAGTGTTTTTAAACAAAAGCCCTAGACATCTTATCTCTCACAGTACATCTGGGAGCCAACAGCAGTCTCGCCATAATTGGAAAGGGATACAATCTCATGAGGTTCTCTCTTTGCCTCATGAGCAACGTCTCTCCATGCTCACTCTTACTGATATCCATCTATCCAGGACTTTATAGTGCTTTTATCCCTCAAGTGTTTGCTGCATTTCACGTGATAGTTATTCCAAAACTTAAGCCCTTTCAGTTATTCAGTCCTATCAACTCAACATAGTGAGGAAAAGTCTGCAGGGGGGTCAAACCCAGTTGGAGAAAGGGAACTAAATATGCATGCATGTGAGTTTGTAGTAACTGTAGCTTTGATAAATTTGTGCTTGCTAAAAAAGAGGGGCGAATGGAAGACTGCTATCAGCATCTAAACCAGGGGTGGGCAAACTTTTTGACTCGAGGGCCACAATGGGTTCTTAAACTGGACCGGAGGGCCGGAACAAAAGCATGGATGGAGTGTTTGTGTGAACTAATATAAATTCAAAGTAAACATCATTACATAAAAGGGTACGGTCTTTTTTTTTTTTTTTAGTTTTATTCATTTCAAACGGGCCGGATCCGGCCCGCGGGCCGTAGTTTGCCCACGGCTGATCTAAACAGTAGAAAGAGATTTTTTCCCTTTGCAGTACTGATATTGGTCAACGTCCCTCATATCTCTTAAGTCTCCAAACCATAAACCTTGGAGTCATCATTGCCCTCTCCCTCTCCTTTTCCTCCAGCATTTGTATTAGTCAGGATTCTCCAGAGAAACAGAGCCAGCAGGAAATATCTATATCTATATTTATATCTAATCTCTATATCTATATCTAATCTATATCTATATCTATCTCCATCTGTGTATATGATAGACCTATTATATCTATATCTATCAATATGAGAGAGAGAGAGAGAGAGAGAGAGAGAGAGAGAATAAGGAAATGACTCACACAACTATAGAGGCTGAGAAGTCTCATGATCTGCAGTAGCAAGCTGGAGACCCAGGGGTTGGTGGTATAATTTCAGCCTGAGCACAAAAGGACCAAGTCCCAGCTTGAAGACAGGCAGAGATAGGGCATTCTCCCTCTGCGTTTTGTTCTAGTTGGACCCTCAGTGGATTGGATGATGCCCACCCTAACTGCTTTACTCAGTCTGCTGGATTCAAATGCTAATCTTATGCAGTCCAGCCTCACAAAAACACCCAGAAATAAAATGATGTTCAATCAAATATCTGACACCCCCTTCCTAGTCAACCTGAAGCATAAAATTAGCCTTCAGAGCATCTTATCAGGCACCCATCTGTGTACTCTGCTCTTTTCCCTCATGGCTCCTCTCTCAGTTCAGTGCCTCATATTCATTCTCATTCTCTCTCTCTCTCTCTCTCTCTCTCTCTCTCTCTCTCTCTCTCTCTCTCCTTCTCTCTCTCTCTCCCTAAATGATATCCTTTTGCTCCAGACATTTTTCTCTATAATCATTATCCACATTTCCTTGCCTTTAGAGTGATTTTTATTTTTCACTCTTTTCCCAAACCCTCCAATGGGTTTCCAGGGACTTCACCTGAGGGTGTGGTGCAAACCCCTCTGAGAGATCCAGTTTCTGCTCATATTTCCAAACGAACCACATGTCACTTTCCTTCATGTCCCCCTCTCCTAAGAGCCAATGTCCTCATACTTGGAATCTCTTCTTTTTTCTTAATCCACTTCAAAACTCTATTCACTCAAACCTTGGCCCACAGATACATCTCTGTGACTGTCTTTTATCTGCCTCTGCCCCATCTTCACCTTCAAGCAAAGACTCCTATTACTCTCTCCCTCTGCTATCACACAGTGTATTAAATTATCATTCTTTATATTTAAGTCCATTAAAATTTCTTCTTTAAGGGCAGTTATCAAATTTATCACTGTATCTCTAATACTTAAAGGTTTTTTTTAAAAATTGTAGACTCTCAATTACTGCTTAAATGTGTGAGCAAATGACTTGCTAATTTCCTACTGGGACATTGTGGAATATAACA
This sequence comes from Myotis lucifugus, assembly GCF_000147115.1. Taxonomy (NCBI): domain Eukaryota; kingdom Metazoa; phylum Chordata; class Mammalia; order Chiroptera; family Vespertilionidae; genus Myotis; species Myotis lucifugus. Next base: position 1,603,331 of record NW_005871269.1, on the reverse strand, counting down.
TGGAGCAGTGGTAAGATGGTTAGTCTAAGACTCATAAGTCTTGTGAGTTGTTAGACCCTATGCAAGTCACTCAGCCTTTCTCAGTTTCCAATTTTCATTAAATAAATCACTTATGGTTTCTTTTGCTGTGCAGAAGCTTTTTATTTTGATGTAGTCCCATTTATTTATTTTTTCCTTTGTTTTTCTTGCCCTAGGAGATGTATTGGTGAATATTCTGCTACATGAGATATCTGAGATTTTATTGCCTATGTTTTCTTCTACAATTTTTATGGTTGCACGCCTTACATTTAAATCTTTTATCCAATTTGAGTTTATTCTTGTGTATGGTGTAAGCTGGTGGTCTAGTTTTATATTTTTTCATGTGTCTGTCCAGTTTTCCCAACACCATTTATTGAAGAGACTGTCTTTACTCCATTGTATGTTCTTGCACCCTTTGTCAAATATTAATTGATTTTTATGATATAGGTCAATTTCTGGGTTCTCTGTTATGTTGCATTGGTCAATATGCCTATTCTTGTGCCAGTACCAGGCTGTTTTGATTACAGTGCTTTGTAGTATAACTTAATATCTAGTATTGTGATTCCTCCAACTTTGTTCTTCTTTCTAAAGATTGCTGGAGCTATTTGGGGTATCTTTTGGTTACATATATAAATTTCTGGAGTATTTGTGCTAGTTCTGTGAAGTATACCATTGGTATTTTAATAGGGATTGTGTTGAATCTATATATTTCTTTGGGTATTATGGACATTTTAATGATGTTAATTCTTTTAATCCATGAACATGGCGTACACTTCCACTTGTTTGTATCTTCCTCTATTCCTTTTTTCAAGAGCTTCTTCACAGCAAAAGAAACCACTCTCAAAATGAAAAGGGGATCCTCTGTATGGGAGAAAATATTTGCCAATGATACGTCTGAAAAGGGTTTAAGCTTCAAAATATATAAAGAACTCATACATCTCAAGAAAAGGAAGATAAACAATCCAATTTAAAAATGGGCAGAGGACCTAAACAGGCACTTCTCCAAAGAGAACATACAGGTGGCTATTAGACATATGAAAAAATGCTCAGAATCACCAATCATCAGAGAGATGCAAATTAAAATGCCAATGAGATACCACATCACACCTATCAGAATGGCTATCATCAATAAATCAACAAATGACAAGTGCTGGTGAGGATGTGGAGAAAAGGGAACCCTAGTACACTGCTGGTGGGAATGCAGACTGGGGCAGCCACTATGGAAAACAGTATGGAGTTTCCTCAAAAAATTAAAATTGGAACTCCCATTTGATCCCATGATCCCACTTCTGGAAATATATCCTAAAAACTCTGAAGCACCAATCAGGAAAAAAATATATGCACCCCTATGTTCATAGCAGCAATATTTACAATAGCTAAGATTTGAAAATAGTCCAAGTGCACATCAGTAGATGAGTGGATAAAGAGCTGTGGTACATTTACACAATGGAATACTATGCAGCTATAAAAAAGATGGATCTCTTACCCTTTGAGACAGCATGGATGGATCTGGAAAGTATTATGTTAAATGAAATAAGCCAGTCAGAGAAAGACAAATACCACATGATCTCACTTATTTGCAGAATTTAATGAACAAAATGAATTGACCAACGAAATGAGACCTGAGGCATGGAGGCATGGAACAGATTGACATATCTTGGGATGAGAAGAGATAAACCGAAGAACTTATATGTTTAGCACATGGACACTGACAATAGTGAGGAGAAGGTCTGGGGAGTAGGGGCTGGGCGGAGGAGGGTAATGGCAAGGGAAAAGAGAATGGGGGACATCTGTAATACTGTCAATAAAAAATATATTTAAAAAATTTATTTTGTGGAAGTGTTTTTAAACTTTGGGGAAATATACAAACATAAAAATTATACAGTGTCCCAAAGAAATATATACACACTTTAACAGCTGATAGCTCAACTTTGAAAACAAAATATATTTTAATAAACACTGCCTTTATAATTATTCAAAGTGTGTGTATACATTTTTGGGGACACCCTATATATTACTCTATGTAGGTTATTTTCTATACTTAGAAATGGAACCTGAAACTACCTAACATATTTTTAAATTTAGAATTTGAATCTTCCCATTGTCTTTCCATGGGAGGAACATGCCCTGGGCCATCTTGGCGGTCAGCCTGGCTAACAGTCTAAATGTTATTTGTTTTTTGATGAAGATAGAGTCCGTCAGACATGCCAAATGCACCGATTTTCATAGCCATGTTACCGCAGCCTTTGTCTGCTAGGGGAGCAGAGGGCGCTGTCTTTACAAAGGCTCTGGAGGAAGACTTCCTGGCGTTGGCCCAGTACCCAGCTGTGCGATTTGGGGTTAGTCCACTAACTTCCCAGTTTTAGTTTCTTCAGCTTTAAAATAGGGATAATATCTTCCTAGGATTGTTGTGAGAATTAAACAAGGTCAGACAAAGGCATCAGTTATGATTGTCAACCCAAAAACTCAGGCATGTAAGAAATAGGACTTTATTTTGATAACTCAATTTAATTTGTTTTTAAACTTTCCACCCCTGTTGGCTCTTTTGACACTTAGCCTCAGTCCTTGGCAGATTTCCCCCTTATTCTCTGAGGGTTTCCAGGCTCCAAACCAGTGCTGTTAATAGAAATACAATGCAAGTTGTATATGTAATTTAAATTTTTTAAAGCTAAAAGAAGCATATGAATTTGATATTTTTTCCCATCCAGATTAAAATTTTATTAAAAATTTAAATTTTATTCAATCACAGTTTACATTCAATATTATTTCATAAGGGTTTCAGGTGTACAGCATCGTGGTTAGACAATCACATAGTTTACCTAGAGTTCCCCCTGATCTTCTCAGCACCCAATACTAGAGGCCCAGTGCATGTCTCAGCCTGGCCTGTGCCCTCTTGCAGTCCAGAACCCCTCAGGGGATGTCTGCCTGCTGGCTTAGGCCCGCTCCCCCTGGCAGGTGGACATCCCTCTTGCAATCCAGGATCCCTCGCTCCTTACTACCGCCCACCTGCTCACTGCTCCTTAGTGCTGCTGTGGTGGCTGGAGCCTCTCCTGCCTGTATATTCCCTAAGCTGTACTTTAAATCCCCGTTATTATTTTGTGACTACCAGTTTGTACTTCTTAATCCCTTTACCTCTTTCAGCCATCTCCCAACCCCCTCCCCTTTGGCAACCACCAGTCCACTCTCTACATCTATACGTCTGTTTCAATTTTGTTTATGCATTTATTTTATTCTTTAGATTCCACATATAAGTGAAACCATGTGGTATTTGTCTTTCTCTGACTGACTTATTTTACTTAGCATGAATCTAATATTTAACAATACATTTCATTTTAACTCAATATGTCCAAAATGTTACCATTTTAAAAATGTAATCAGTATATAATGAGATATTTTACATAGTTTTGTACTAAGTTACTGCAACCTGGTGTGTATTTTATAATCATAGCACATTTCAACTTAGACTGGTCACATTCCACGTGCTCAATAGCACATGGCTCATGGCTAATATATTAGACATGCAGTTATAGACTCCTATGCAATCGCAGTTTGTTTGAGAGAGGAAAGGAGATGCGGGTTCACATCGGCCAGTGCTGAGATCCCCCTGTACCTCATTTCTGCTTCTGCTTTGATGTTTTATTTAATGAGGTGAAAGGAAATGAGGACATGTAGAGGAAAACAAGTTATTATCTCAAAATACCATTTTATCACATGTACTTACTCCAGTGCCTGTTTACTGTGCAAACATGAGCAGCTAATAAATGTTAACTATCATTATTGCTACAACAAAGACTTTTCCTCATGTTATCATATCTCTTGTTTGAGATTCATTTCCTTAATATATTCCTCTAGACCTATAACGTATGACTTACCAGAATAAGATAAAGAAGCTCTTCATCGAACACAACTCTGCCAGCAGAAATTTTCTTTGTTCAAAGTAAACAACTAAAGAAAGAGACAGTTTTCTTTATAAAATGAGTCACTTCATTAAAAAGGTAAAGACATTGAAAATAGCATCCCTTCCAAGTATGTCTCTCATAACTTCCAAGGCTCACCTGTAGAGGTTATTCTGTGCTATTTTAAAATGCTCAGGGGAATTGGGATAGAACTCTTTTGACCTTAGGAACCCAGACCTCATGTTATTTTTGTCTTCCATACCTTTGCACTTCTCATATTTCCTTTGTTCACCTCCAAGTAAAGGAAGGTTAAGTGAATTAATTACACATAAGGCCTTTAGAAGCCCTTAGCGGAATGACTGACATGTGGCAAGTGACAAATATTAATCAAATGCTTCTCAGACATCATCTTTTTTAATTAATGTAATGATCCTCTGCGGTATTACAAAACACCCCTTTATAGACAACGAAACGGAGGTTCAGAAAGAGTAAACAAGTAGCTCAAGGACACTGAGACAGTGAATGGAGGGGGCAGTGATCTAACCCAGGTAGCCTGACTCCAATGCCCATGTTCATCCCCATTAGGCTCTACACACTCCCTGGGCTCTGTAACCTTCAGAGCAAGAGGCAGGGAGTTCTTATCAAGCCAGCCTACTCAAAGGCTCTGAGCAACAGTTATACATACTTTATCAACACAAAATACTGAAATTGTTACTTAGTAAATGCAACTTGTTCGTTGGGTATGCTGTGCAAAGCATAGTTGTACATATCCCATAAAGTATGCTATCTGTATATCTATATCTATATTCCCTCTTGCTGATAAAAAGGAAACTCTGACTTTCGCTTCTAGTAATAACAACAGGTCATGCAGATTAGCCCTTTTATACAATGGAGTGGCAAACAGCAAGAGAGCGAACAAATTCAGACATTCGCAGCAATGTGGATGAATTGATCGAGCATCGGTTGGCCCAAAATAATACATACTGTATAATTCCATTTATATGTAAACAAAACTACACTATTGTGTTAGAGATGCATGTTTAAATGGGAAAATAGTAAAAAACAAAAAGTAAGGAGTTCTATGCCAGAAAAGTCACGATTGTGAGTTTCTTCAGGGGAGAAAGAGGTTGTTATATGGGGAGCAGACACAGGAGAGCTTCAAGAGGGTGGCACCTCTCTATTGCTCGGTAGTAGTTACACGGCCGTGTACTTTATAACAGTGCATTAAGTTTATGTTGAAATGTTCTCTCTGTGTGTGATTTTTAACCATAAACGTGTTTGAATATTTTAAGCAATAAAACAAAATTTTAAAAAACCATGTTTGAAAAGAAAATTCAGGAAAGTGTGACAAATATGAAGCACTGTAAAAACGTACAATAGCGATGACGCCTCTACTATACAATGGTGAATAATTTGAAGTTATAGATTAAGGCTCCTCAGTTGTGTTGAGGGGGGGGGCCTCCTTCAGCAGAAGCACCGAGAGGACTTTTAAAGTGAAAGTTCTGTGACTCCTCCATCCAGGTTTTCATTCTCTCATTCAACATTATTTGTTGAGCACCTGCTATGTGCCAGGCACTGCAGATGCGGTGGATATGGAAAATTACAAATCCATATTCTTCTGGAACTTACAATCCATCAGGGCTTAAGAAGTACTCAAAATTTGTATTTTTAAGTGATTCTTAATATGAAACAAATTGGTGTATGTGTCAAACTTTCTTTAAATCCTTCCCAGTCCATAGTTACAGAAAGACTCACATTAATAAAGTTAGAATTTTAAAATAATTAGTTCCTATCACATTACAGAAAATCTAAAGCATCTACAATAATAAAAGCATAAGATGCTAATTAGACCAGACAGCTGAACAGCGGAACGACCATTTGGACGACCTTCCGGACGAAGCCTGAAGCCGGGGCTGTGAGGGACTAGCCCAGGGGTGGGCAAACTTTTTGACTCGAGGGCCACAATGGGTTCTTAAACTGGACCGGAGGGCCGGAACAAAAGCATGGATGGAGTATTTGTGTGAACTAATATAAATTCAAAGTAAACATCATTACATAAAAGGGTACGGTCTTTTTTTTTTTTAGTTTTATTCCTTTCAAACGGGCCGGATCCGGCCCGCGGGCCGTAGTTTGCCCACGGCTGGGCTAGCCCCTTGCACGAATTTCATGCATTGGGCCTCTAGTTTTTATATAAATTAAAATTCTTAAGCTAATAGAGGTCAAAAGAAGAAACCATCCTGATGAATATAATTCCTTTTCCAATTATCCTTCAAACCTTTAGGTTCCACCCCCTTCTGTAACTAATCTTTTGAGTTTTAAAATTATTCCACCCCTTCCATTCTCATGCAGTAGTGTGTGGATGTGTGTGTGTGTGTGTGTGTGTGTGTGTGTGTGTGTGTGACATTGTAAGCCAGTGATTCCTTAAAGGTGCAGTAAAGAAACTTCTCGTTTTATTTTAAATCCTTCTCTATGACTCAGCTTAGGCAACTGAAATTTTATTTGGGGCATTCCAAACAGTACTCCTAATCTCTAATGAAGAAAACTAATGACATTAAAACAAATGAAGCAGCAACAATATATTTAAAAAACTCACAAACATATAAAAACACTGTTTGAAAATCTCTTACTCACTGTAAAGTAGAGAAGCTTCTTGATAAAAATGGTAGAACTGAATGTAACCTATAGATACCAGGCCCCAACTCCCAAGAGAGAAAGGACAGATGATCTTGCCTGCAGTCATTCTGCTAAGATAAATGGGACTAAACCTCATTCACTCATTCATTTACTTGGTCCTTCATTCAATGTGCCAGGCACTCTTCTAGGCTCTGGGGAAATTGCTATAAACAAAACAACAAAAATCTCTGGCCTGATAATGCTTACATTGTGGGGGGGGGGAGGAGAAGGGGGGGCAAAGAGAATGGCAGGTAATAAATAAAATGTAAAAGTAGGTTATTTAGAAAATGAAAATACAGTATTTATTAAAGTGAAAAATAGAGTGGGCTAGCCCTGGCTGAGTGTGCAATTGGTTGGAGCACTGTCCTGTACACCAAAAGGTTGCAGATTTGATTCCTGGCCAGGGTACACACCTAGGTTTCAGGTTCTATCCCCAGTCAGGGCACATGTGAGAGGCAATGGATCGATGTTTCTTTCTCCTCTCTCTCTCTCTCTCTCACCCTCTCCCCCTCCCTCTCCCTCTCTTTCAAATCAATAAACATATCCTCAGGCGAGGATAAAAAAGGTAAGTAATTTAAAAAATAAAGTGGGGTATGGTAGAGGAAATAGAGGGATAGGAATAAGATTTGAAAATTTATGGAGGATGGTGAGAGAAGCCCTCAAAAGAAAGTGATATTTGAGCAAAACTTGAAAGAGGTGAGAGAGTGAACTGTTGAAGACACAGGGAAAGGAACATTCCAGACAGAGGTATTCAGATTTGCCCAAGTCAGTGCCTGGAATGGGAGTGTACACTTGGCCACTTCTCAGAACCTAACTTTTAAAATGGACATATTAACTCCTTCCTATCAGAATAATTTCAAAGGTTAAACATTAGATAATAAATTTTATCATGGATATGAAATT
>NW_005871269.1:1575421-1595741 GCF_000147115.1 Myotis lucifugus | reverse complement strand
CTAGTCACTTGTTTAGCCTCTAATATATATCAAATACTGAACGTATAATTGTAAACAAGAACTGCTTAATGATATGAAGGAATTTAAAATCTTATAGAAACAATGGTGACAGTATAATTTTATTTTATGGTATTTTCTATAATAAATTTAGGGTGCTAAGGGAAGTAGGTAGAGTAAATAATGTAATTCACATTTTATGGGTGAAGAAACTGAAAGATATATTAATTGATGCAGCAAAGGGTGGTACATGTGAGTTTTGAATATTAATTGACGCAGCAAAGGGTGGAGGATGTGAGTTTTGAATCCTGGATTTCTGACCACAGGTGCTATGTTTGCATTAAAACACTCCAATACAATCACACAGATGTAAAGTGCAGCACAGGGAATTTTGTATGGTGTCAGATGGTACTAGACTTATGGGGTGATTATTTCATAAGCTATATAAATGTCTAATCACTATGTTGTATACCTGAAGCTAATATAATATTGTATGTAAACTGTAATTGAAAAATAATAAAAGTTTATTATTAATTAGAGGCCCAGTGCACGAAATTCATGCACAGGTAGGGACCCTAGGCCTGGCCGGCAATCAGGGCCACTCGGGGCCTTCCTTCCCCCTGGCTGCTGGCTGCCAACTGGTGTCTTCCTTCATTCCACACTGCCCCCTGGTGGTCAGCACACGTCATAGCGAGCGGTTGAACTCCTGTGGGTTGAACTCCTAAGGGGACAATTTGCATATTCGCCTTTTATTATATAGGATAAAAAAGAAAGACAATGGGCAAAACAATAAAACACTGTTTAGTAGATATGGACAAGTGAGCCCTAGGATGAAGCTCATCTTTTCGTTGTTGTGGTTGTTCTGTTAATCCTCACCTGAGGATATTTTTTCCACTGATTTTTTTTTTTTTTTTTAGAGAGAGAGGGAGAGAAATGTCAATGTGAGAGAGACACATTGATTAGTTGCCTAATCTGCAACTGGGGTACATGCCCTTGACCAGAAATTGAACTCGAGAACCTTTGGTGTGTGGGCCGATGCTCTAATCACTGAGCCATGCTGGCCAGGGCAAGCTCATCATTCTTTACTGCTGGTGTCACCACTTTGCCGCCTGCTCCAGCACAGTGAGGCTGATGAGGGAAAAAATAGAGCCAGTGACCTAGCCCATGGGCCTGTGGAGTGGATAGAGCAGTCAAGATGTGGAAAGGGAAATAATACCAACTTGCGCTTGTTCTTTCACACCTCTTTTCCCATTTTATCCTTACAACAGTCTTGCTAACTAAGCATAAACTATTAGTTCCATTTAACAAAGGAGACAAAAAGCTTAAAGAATTTTACCACCTTGCCCAAGGTCATATGCCTAGAAAGTGGGAGAAACAGAAATGAAGCCCAGACTTCTACCGCCGGTTTCATTGTTCTTTCACTGATCTGATTTAGGTAGAATATTGAGGCTCCTGGGTCGGGGCTTGGTTTCCTCAAAAGTGAAATGGAGGGAGAGGAGGGAAGTAGGCTATGATGTCTGTGCCTTTGTACACATGTACCTTCTGCTAAAATACCGTCCCTGCTCTTCTTCCCTTGTCTGTACAGAGACCCCAATGTGCTTTTAAAAAACACCTATATATTTAAGAGCAGTTTGGGATGCACAGAATTATTCCATGGATAGTACAGACAGTTCCCACTCAATTATCCCTATTATTAACATCTTACCTTAGTATGGTGCATTTGTTACAGTTAATGAACCAGTATTGATACATTTTTATTAGCCAGAGTTTATACATATTTTATCTAGGTTTCCTCATGCCCCCCCGCCCCATACCTTTTTTTGTCCCAGGTTCCATCAAGAAACCACGTCACATTTAATAGTCAGTCATGTCTTCTTAGGCTACTCTTGGCTTTGACAGTTTCTCAGACTTTCCTTATTTTTGATGACTTTGACAGATTTGAGGAGTACTAGTCAAGCATTTTACAGAACTCCCTTCAACTGAATATGGCTCATGTTTTCCTCAAGATTAGACTGGGGTGATGTGTTTTTGAGAGAAAGAGCACAGAGGTAAAATGCCATTCTGATAACCTCATATCAAAAGTATGTGCTATCAGTGTGACTTATCACAGTTGATGTTAACTTTGATCACAAACAAACAAAAACAGATTAAGCTTTATGTATATTCTCCTTCTGTTTTGGTTTCTGTTTCCCTCTCTCTCTTCTGGTGTCACTGGGAAAAGTAGGAAAAATGAATATAAAATGAGAAAAAATGGACAAGAGAAATATTTTTGTTGTTATTGTTAATCCTCACCTGAGGATATTTTCCCATTGATTTTTAGAGAGAGTGGAAGGGAGGAGAAGAAACAAAGAGAAACATCGATATGAGAGACACATAACGATTTGGTTGCCTTCCATATGGGCCTGACCAGGGCCGGGGATCAATCCTGCAACTGAGTTACGTGCCCTTGATCAGACTCAAATCCAGGACCCTTCAGTCCATGGGCTGATGCTCTATCCACTGAGCCAAACTGGCTAGGGAAAAAGAGAAATATTTCAAAGAGAAGATTTATTTTTTAGACTGCATCAGAAAATTGCAGAGAAGTATGTAATATATATAGATCTATGCATACAAATGGACAGAATTAAGATTGGGGGAAAGAATTTCTGTTGATTGACTTGAATATACTTTATATTTACTTTCTTGTTGTTATGCCCAGATTTCAAGATTCCCAAGAAACCACAATAGGGAGCCACCAGTCCGATGCAAAAGCATAAGAATCTGTATTCGAGCTAGCTCGGCTCCCCCACCTTGCCGACGCAGCGACAGGAAGCAGAGAGAGATAACTCTGTGTGGAGACGGGTTATATAGGGGGAGTTGGAGGAAGGGGAGGAGAAAGGACTGTGCTCTGCCGATTGGCCAGGCACAAGTCTGTGTCTTGTTCCTGGGTGTGGCTAGCAGAGGCTTAGACTTCCGGGAAGGAAGCTCCCTTGCCAAGCACGTGGGCAAGGGTAAGATGGGAGCACTTTCCCCTGGGGGCAAGGTTGGGAGGCGTAGCCCTTACCCTGGGGCAAGGTGGAGGGGCCTAGCCCTTACCCTGGGGCAAGGTGGAGGGCCTAGCCCTCGCCCTTTCACTTGTTTCCCCCAGACTGCGCCATGTCAAACAGCTAAAGGTAGATTTAAAAATTTAAGAATTAAAAAGAAAATTACCTTTTCAATGTTGAAATCTAGGGACTATTTATGATAACTGCATGGATGGAATTGATCCTCTCCTTGGAGTCAACCAAGGCTTTTCCACTCAACCTGGTAATTTTCCGTCAGAGTAACTTTGACGCACTTACTTCCTTTTTCTATTGAAAATCTACTTTCAGAGAAACTTCTACTCAATACTGACTTTTCTAGTTGTAATGAAATATGACTGTGGCTTCCTAAATAAGGAGGGAGGGGGTAAAATTAAGCCTCTTTTATGCTATTTGTGTGACATTTATAAGGGATTTGGGAGTCAAAGTGCTTCCCACGTATTATAAACATCTATCCGCAACTCATTGTGACTTTCTTAGATGGTCTTAACTATAAAATACTTTGGCAGGAGACAAAAAAAGTATATGGACATTAACATAAGAACACAACGGTACCTGGTTGAATTTAAGGTTGTAATAGACATTTATTCCGTCCACACTATTCTTTACAATGTTAAAAACCCAGGCATGTTTTACTTCTCTCCACACTTACAAGCCTAACGGAGTTTGCTCGGAGTCATAGCATCCTAGAATGAGAGGTGCGTGGCTTAATGAAAAGTGCAGAAAAGCCAGACCCCGTCCGCTCCTCGTGTTTAGATGACCTGGAGTCGCCATGCCCATCCGGGAGCTCCTGTCTATAAAATGAGCGGTTGAACCTGGTGGTCTCCAAAGTCTCTCTCTTCTTCAACATTCTTTTATTCCAAAGCATCATTTCTAACTGCCCAACCTCCAAATCATAACCTGTCTACAAAGCATCTTTCTATATAGATTTCTGCACACACAGACTTAGAAATTCCCTGTAAATCACTAAGTTATCTAGTTTCTCTTGGGAAATTAATAGTTCTGGGATACTTCTGTTAAAGGCAAAAAATGGCATCAGATGTTAGTTTGACTGGTGGCAGGGCTGAGGGTCAGCAGTCATCAGAGTGGTCCTGATGTCAGCCAGGATGTCACCCACCTCGCCTTGCTGCTTTTTTGGGTCTAGGGCTGAAACACTACTGAGGCCTAGAGGCATCTCTAGAGCTTAATGCTTATGGGAGCGGTCATGCAAGGCGTCTTATCAGGCTGTTCTCAGCCCCTTTGTTCCTCCTCTAGCGACATGCCAGGGGAGGGAAGGTCAGGGGAGGGTCCAGACCGCATGACCAGTGATATGAAAGGTCAAGGGGTCTGAACCGCAAGACCAGTGACACAGCAGGGGAGACAAGGTCACGCTGGGCGTGAGGGCCCTGCCCAGTTTTGTCCGTTGTTAGTTACCCAGGGCTTTCTGGCCTGGTGACCTTCAGTACCTGGCCTAACGTTCCTACTCTGCTATGTCTGTCTAACTGCCTACTGTATATCACTTCCATTATGTCACTGTTGCTAAAGCAAAGCTAAATTAAAGTTGGCTTGGGCCTATAAACCGGTTCAGAGTGATGTTTTGAAAAGAAAGCATATGGTTATTTCCATTGAAAATAAGAGAATTAAAAATTAATCTCCCTATTTCTTCTGCTGAGCCAATTTGGTTGTTTGCATTATTTGAAAAGTTGAGCATTCGTGAGAAATAGCCTCTGAGTGTACACTTTCCCTTGTAGCTAATATAAATCCATAGACCCTCCCAGGATGGGCATACTCATAGTTAGTCATTTGAGAGAGTAGAGTTGTGCATACCTGTGCATCATAGAAAAACACCCACACATACAAAGGCTGCATTTTTACCCAGACCTGAAATGAGAAAATAAAAGAACTAGAATGCCTCTTACCACCTCCACCCTAACCACACCTTCCTGCCCTAAGCTCCTTGCCCAAACCTGGCTATGCCCCCAGTATTTGCTTCTTTGAAATTTGAAAAGATGGTGAGAGAAAAAGGTGAGTGAAAGAATAAGGTCAGGAAGAGAAACTGGTGAAAAATAGATGAAGAGCAGGCAATTCAGTTGGGTGTGGCTTTCTGGAGTCAATTGCTGTCATTTGGAAATGTAAGAAAGCAATTAAGGCTGTAAAAATAACTAAGATGTTGCTCATCCTCATATTTCCTCTGCTTAGCTCAAAAACTGGATGAGCATCGAATAATTCCCTTGCCAGTGGTTCTCAACCTTCTGGCCCTTTAAATACAGTCCCTCATGTTATGACCCAACCATAAAATTATTTTCGTTGCTACTTCATAACTGTAATGTTGCTACTGTTATGGATCGTAATGTAAATATCTGATATGCAGGAGGGTCTTAGGCGACCCCTGTGAAAGGGTCGTTCGACCGCCAAAGGGGTCACGACCCACAGGTCGAGAACCGCTGGTTTAGACACATGGCGGTTGTCTTAATAACTTCAAATACATTTTTATTTCTTCAACAACCAATGGTATTCCAAGTAATTTCATAAAATTCTTTGCTTTGATCATTTGCATTGGACCTCTTAAAATAGATAACTGATTCAACTTAATTTTCTTCTCCTTATACCTCCCAGATGGTACTGGATCTCTACAGAAAAATCAATAGTTCACTTCCATAGTGGCCTCACTTGGAACTATCTCAGTTCTTCCTTCCTTCCCTCTGTCTCTTTGGACTTTGCTTTTACAATATAAGTTAGCTGAGCCTTTTCAACCCTTGCATCTGCTTTGAAGACAAACAGCCTGCTGAGTCCATCAAAAAAGCAGGCAAGTTCAAAGATAGAACCTCAGAAAAACCAATTAAAAGGAAGGGAAGATGATGTCTAGAGAAAAGAACTCCTGTCAAGATGCAGCCAATCAGGACTCCAGTCATCTAGGGCAGAGGGAGATGCTAATTGTGCAGCTGGGAGTTGGAGAAATGTGCTGATACTCTCCAGTTCCTGAAGAGATCAAGCTAGGTGAGAATTATACAGGCCTGGAGCCACGCCAGTGCTGCTCTGATAAAACTTCTTGATCTGGATGGGTCAACTATTTGGCATCTACAAAGAATACATGAAGCAGAAATTCGAGCTAATTATTTGGCTTCAGTCACTTTCAAGCAGCTTGGCCATAGTAATTAAATTCTCAAAGCCATTGCTATACCCTTTATACAAATATGGTTCATTTATTCGCTTTTCATTCTGAAAAGTAAGAAAAGCTTTGACAAGGAAGAACTTGTAGTTTGCAGAAAGCACCGAGTCCTAGGGCATTTATAATTATTAATCAAGCTCCAATTTCTGCAAGAAGAAAAAGGGGGCCATTTATTACATTAGCATGTACAAACAGTTTGGTTTATTAAATCTGATCTGAGCCAAGATTTTTGTCATACACTGGCAGCATTGTCAGCATTGAAGAAGTAAAAGAGTGAAAATTTTACCAGCATCAGCATTGATCTCTCACCCCTTATGCAGTGATGAGAGATTACTGCATTTGAAAAATATCTCAGTTGCAGGTGGCTGAGAAGAAATTTGATCCAATTTATTTTAATTACATACATAACACATTGTAATGGCAACATGCATCTAAGATAACTGATACCTTCCTTCAAGCAGTTTATGGAAGATAGAGTCACATACATTACAATCATGTGAGGTATTGAAATAAAGGTTAGATGGAGGCACATCATGATAAGTCAAGAGAGTCAAGAGATCTCCCGCCCTGATTCACAAAAATAGAGCTGAACTTGAATCACGTCCCCACCAGTTATTATTAGTGTGATACTGGGCAAGTTACTTAGTCTCTCTCAACATCAACTTTCTCATCTGTAAGATGGGGATCATAAGAATTGCTTTATATAATCATAACAAGTAAAGTGGATAGTATGTACAGAGTGCTAAAATAAGATGTATTATATTTCTTTTGTTCTTTCCAGGATTAAGGAAAAATAAACTTAATTTCAGTAAGAAGAAGAATCAGAGAAAGTATCACAGAAGGAGCTATAGACTTTAATAGACGTTGTGGTGAGGTGATTGCATTTGCAGAACAGAATGAGTACAGGCACAGAGGTGTTGAAGTACACACATATTTGGACTGTGGTGAATGATCCAATGACCAAACCAGAGAATATAGGGAGAAGGTTTGAAACCCAAAGCATGAAGAAGCAATTAGTAATAAAACTAAAAAATAGGAAAAATCGCTTTTACAAGGCAGTGTTGAGAAACTTAGGTAAAACAATTTGACATAAGTTTCAGAAACATAACTTTAGATAGTCATATGTAGAATGACTATCTGTGAACTCTTAGGAGACTACTAAACAGCTTTTGTATATGATAATGATGACATCAATTCAGGCCATAATGGCAAGAACAGATATGAAGAAATGGCTATAAAAAAGATCCTTTGGTAAAATTTGCAAAATAAAGTAAAAATTCCTTTCTTTGGGGACCCAAACTTGTAAGATTTAGATCCACCACATCAAAATTGTTTCCTTTTTCATAGATTGGAGATTATTAATTACCTTGCCAGTTATAACAGTTGACTTATTTTTTAATAAAATGTAAACATAAAATATCCTTCCCAAAAAATGTTTGTGTATCTACACTGAAGGAGACTTGATGATAAATTTAAATTCAGTGCTTGCAGTTCTGTGGTCTAGGAAGGCAGTGGTCTCAGTCTAGAAGGCATCAGAACCACCTAAAGGGCTTGTTCAAGCAGACTGCCCAGAATTGTTCTGATTCAGTAGGGCTGGAGTAACATCGATTTGCAGATGTAGAGACTAAGCTTTGGGGTACATATATAAAGGCTTGTTCCTTTGATTAAGGCCAGTGGGTTCCACCAGGAAAAGGGCTAATTGGATTAGCCTACTGGGGAGAATGGAAGAGCTATTTCCATCTCTATTCTAAAGAAAAACAATCAAGGGACTAGCCCATCCTTTTCCTCCTGTTGGAGCAGTGGCCTTGAAATTCCCTTCAGAGTTTCAGTTTGTAGGTTTTGGTTACTGAGTTCTGTCATTTGCCCCAATCATGAGTGAGCCATATTAATTTCAGGGTTAGGACCACTTGGACAATTAAAAGTTTCCACACTGAAACATAGAGCTAAAACTCATGTAGGTAACATCCAGTTCTTTGGGGTATTGCATTTGACAGGAAAACATGTGAGGTTCTTTAATTGGACTCTGTCTCTTGGTACGTTGAAATTCCCATCTCGTTGCCAAGAAAATAAGAATAGTTTAGCCCCACACACACACGTACACAAATGGAGTCATTCCTAATTTGCCAGTTCTTTAAAAAAAATTGATTGTGGTGTGTGAGGTAGAAATATGTATAGAGATGACTGCCAGATTTTAGCTTGGATGACTGGTAGACAGAGCCAAAAACCAAGTTAGGGAACCCAGGAGGAGGAGCAGATTTTGGCAGGAAGATGAGGTTGAATTTAAATCGTCACAGATGCTTCCAAGTGGAGATTTTCCACAGACTATATTGGTTTGGTGCTTAGGTGTTTGCTTGTATAAAAATAATAGTTACACCTATAATAGTTATGGGATTGGATGGACTTCTTAGGAAGAGATCATAGAGAGAAGGCATCACAGTCTTGTTCGTAATTTGTTAAGAAAAGCATATGTTATTTAAATTTTTTTCTGAAAATGATGGTAAAAGGGTTTGGATAACTTGAAGCATTAAAATTTTATTGCTGAGGCAACATTTTTGGCATTTAAGGGCTATCTCTAAGCTTTAAATCAACGTGGATGTTCCAACATAAAATTCCCGTTGGAGTTAATATCAGAGAAAGAAAAATAGGATCAAGTAAGCTGATCCCTATTATGTTTTTTCTTACCACATGTATTTTTATGTTCTTTGTAAGCTAATAGAATATTCAACCTAAAACCATTTACTTTCTGGCCAATTGAATATTTTTCAAACATTTGAAATCAAATCATGTTATTAGAAACAATGACTTGACTCTTTTTAAATCTGGGGTTTTTCTACATCTTCAACTTATGTGCCATGAAAAGAATCATAGACTATAAAAGCTGGCCCTGGCTGGTGTGCTCAGTGGTTAGAGCATTGGCCCATGCACCTGAAGGGTCTTAGGTTCAATTCCCAGTCAAGGGCATGTACCTAGGTTGCAGGAGGCAACCAGTTGATGTGTCTCTTTCACAGAGATGTACCCTGGTATCTCTTTCTCCCTTTCTCTCCTACTCCCTCCCTTCCACTATCTCTAAAAATCAATGGAGATAATATCCTCAGGTGAGAATTAACAACAACATAAAAGAATAGAAAAGTTGAAGATCATAAAGGTGAGTCAATCCAACCCTCTCATTTTACAGTTTAGAAAATGTAGCCCCCCCAAATGGTTGATAAAGAAGATCTAAATATGCCGAACCAGTTTGGCTCAGTGGATAGAGCGTCGACCTGCGGACTCAAGGGTCCCGGGTTCGATTCTGGTCAAGGGCATGTACCTTGGTTGCGGGCACATCCTCAGTGGGGAGTGTGCAGGAGGCGGCTGATCGATGTTTCTCTCTCATCGATGTTTCTAACTCTCTATCCCTCTCCCTTCCTCTCTGTGAAAAACCAATAAAATATATATATAAAAAAAAAAGAAGATCTAAATAAAGGCAGAGTTGGGGAAAAAAATCCAGGTCTCCTGACCCAACCTCTGGTGCTCTTTGCCTACTCTCCCAAAGCATTTATTGCCCCGCCCCAAATCATTTCACTATACATAGAAATTAGTCTTGAAGCAAGCACATTTTCTTTCCTATTTCTCTGTAAAGCTTAAAAAACAAAACAATAAAACCGAATCCAGAAACAAAATATGAATGAAGCATCCCCACAAACTATCTACATAATGAATTTGTGAGATTTGGGGAGTTATCCCAACATTCTACGTTAAAAATGGACAGAACAAATAAAAAATAAAAAAATAAAAACCTCTTTGTAGTCAGCACTTCTCTTTCCACCCTGGAAAAAAAATTAGTCTTTTTCTATATATAATGCCAACTTAAAAACTAAAATTAACAAAGACTAATTTTGCCGATAGTGATGCCAAACTGACTTGAATGAATCGGTTGAGCTTCATGTAGATGCAACTTTAGACTACATCTATATCTATCTATTTATACATATACATGCATACATATGCGTGTGTGTATATAAACACAAATTTTTTCTGTCTCCTGTAGAATGAGTTTCTTAAGATGGCTAAGAAAAACAAAGTCATTGTATTTCAAATACATCCTGAAATAACTCACAGGAGTAAAGAGAAGTAAGTAGATTTTTTAAAGGATGAATTAAATTCCCCATCCAGTTAAAGAGTGCCAAGTGAATCACCTTCGGAAGCAAGCCCTTTGGCATCATGGATAAGGGTTTGGCTTGCTATAATAGACTTTTAACTCTGCTGATAGAAACCACTGCTGTGATTCAACAGCTCTGCTTGGTTTTTCAAAGCACAGCTCTACCTCTCTAAGAGTCATAATCCCACAATGCTACCAGGAGCACAGTGGGTTTGAGGGAGTTTGTTAGGTCACTGGAGGTCAGACAGCCCTTCTTCTTCTTCCAATGTCTATCCCCAGTTTTCTCCTTAGTATCTTATCATTTAACTAGAGGCTGGTGCACGAATTCATGCATGGGTGGGGTCCTTCAGCCAACCTGGCAATCGGGGACGATCGGGACTGTGGGAGGTTGGCCAGCTGGGGGGAGGCGCCACGGGAGGTTAGCTGTGGGAGCGCACTGACCACCAGGGGTCAGCTCCTGCATTGAACGTCTTCCTCCTGGTGGTCAGTGCACATCATAGCTACCGGTCAAGCGGTTGTTCAGTCGTTCGGTAGCTTAGGCTTTTATATAGAGAGAGATTTAATTATGATTTGTCTTAAGGGGTTTGAAAGACATTTATGTCCTCAAACAACTGTCCTTTTTTTTCTCCCAAGAGTCCTTTTCATTTTTAAATAAAAACTGACACTCAAGTCTATATTGTTTCATTAATTGTAATAAATGGCTGTTACTAATGAAAACTGTTAATAATAGAGGAAACTGGGCAGGCATAACACATATGGAAACTGTACTATCTTCACAACTTTTCTGTAAATACAAATATATTCTAAAAATATTTTTTTAGATTGTTTGTTAGCCCAGCTATTATTGTTTCTTTGCTTCCACTTGCTTTAGGCTTAAATTATTTTCATTTCTCTAGTTCCTAAGGTGAAAGCTTTGATTGTTGATTTTATATCATCTTAGTTTCCAACTTATTTCATGCTATAAATTTCCTTTTAACCACTGCTCTTGCTGCACCTCAGATTTTTATTCATTGTATTTTTATATTCATTCCAAAATATTTTAATTTATATAATGACTTTTTCCTTGACAATAGATTATTTAGTAGTATGCTGGTTAGTTCCCAATTATTTGGAAATTTTTCAGCTATCTTTCGGTTTTGAGCTCTAGTTTAATTCCATTTTTCTGAGAACATAATTTGTATAAAGTCTATTTTAAAATATGTCAATGCTTTATGGCCCTATTGGTGAATTTCTAGGTGAATTTGAGAATAAAGTAAATGTATATTTTGTCATTGTTGGATAGAGCGGTGTATAAATGTCACTTAGAACAAGTATATTTATAGCACTATTTAGGTCACTATATCCTACTGATTTTCTTTTTGTTTGACCTATCAAATTACTGAATAAAAGGTGCTGACACCCTGGCAGGTTTGGCTCAGTGGATGGAGCTGCGGCCTGCGGACTGAAGGGTCCCCGGTTCAATTCTGGTCAAGGGCACATGCCTGGTTTGTGGTCTCAGTCCCCAGTGGGGGGCATGCAGGAGGCAGCCAATCAATGATTCTCATCGTTGATGTTTCTATCTCTCTCTTCCTGTCCCTTCCACTCTGAAATCAATAAAAAATATTTTTTTTAAAAAAGGTGCTGACGTCTCCAACCAAAACACACACACACACACACACACACACACACACACACACACACATCCCTGACACTCCAATAATGTAGGTGGTATCAATAAATTTTTATATAACATATAAATTTGAATATATTCCCATTCCAGGGTTTTAAATATGTACCCAAGACTAAGTAATTTTTTAAAGGAATGATTTTACAATTTCTTGTTTTGTTCTTTGAATCCAAGTATGGTATATTTGAGGACATTTAATCTGTGGTTCCACTACTAGAAGCCAAAAACTGGATTTGTTGTCTGCCTAGAACTTAAATGCTGTGTTCCCAAGTCAAATATCCCAAGGAATGTCCTTTCCCCAGGAACCAGTCCATCATACGCATGTGGATCTTGCTCTTTTGAACTTCTTGGATCAAGCTGTCTCTTCGGGTGGTAATGCCTTCTAGATTTACAAACACGGAAGGGAGAGAAATCCACAGACCGGTCTATACTACCTTTCAAGAGCAGGAGATATTATAAACATGAGTCATCGTGACATCCCCACTTATTCAAGGAGGCATCAACATCAATGTCAATTTGAGTGAAATGGAGAAAAGGCAGGGTCACCCCACAGCCTTAATCCACTTTCCCAAGTGCTGAGTCATTACCAGTTGCACCATCTCAAATCTCGTGCCGCTGGCTGCTGGCAAGGGCCCCATCATGCTTGCTCAGCCCCGGACCCATTTGGTCCTCCTGGAGATTACACACAGGTTCCTGGAGCCTCGGGTTTCAAAGGAAGCTCTATAAGTGAGTCATTCTTTATAGGTGAACACAGCATTTTATTTTTCATCAAGAAGACAAGGGGAAACCCACATAGGGCTGCAGGCACACCCTCAGCTAACTCCTCACTCCACTTGCGTGTGAAAACTCGTGTGTCGGTACTGGCCCTAGAGTTTATATGCCGACACACCCTTTGAACAATGTGCTAAAGGCAGGAGAAAATAGCTGCTTCTCTTTTGTCCTCCCTGTCTCCTCACTACATCTGGCCAAAGACCAGTCAATTCATCTGAGTCAAGGACAAGGAGTGAACTGCTCAGTGTAAAACAATTTTCCCTTGTGATTCATTGTTCTCCATGAGGTCTTATGCATGCCAAGCGTAACGTTAGTGCAAGTCTGCCAATTCTCTTAGGACCTGAGAGGCCAACACCTATGGAGCTTCAAATAAATAATGGAGTAACTTATGTTCTTAACAAATCATCTCTGATTTAAAAACACTTATAGAGGCATTGCAGCTAATACTAGCTAACTAAAACTTTTCAAATGATTTTCAGAGAAACCAGGAGTGTAAATTCAACTGCAAGAGCAATGCAAAGTGATTTTTTTCCTCAATTATGGTTTGTAAAGTGTATTTTTAGATTGAAAAGATTTATTACTAGGGCCATCTATGTGGCTTATATGCTTAATTTTTCCCAGCTTCACTAAACTTAAGTTTCCTGTTGTTTTCTTTGTATAATCTGTAATAAACTATTTTTTTCGTTTATTTCCTACTACCTTTCATCTCATGCTTTGATATTTTGCCACACACTTTAGACTTTACAAAGGGACTTGACTTATGCATTTCTTTTCATTTTCTATCCCACGACCTTCGAGGTTGGCAACTTGACATCCTTACTGTCCAATTAAGGAAACTAGAGGTTTGCCGAAACCGGTTTGGCTCAGTGGATAGAGCGTCGGCCTGCGGACTGAAGGGTCCCAGGTTCGATTCCGGTCAAGGGCATGTACCTGGGTTGCGGGCACATCCCCAGTGGGGAGTGTGCAGGAGGCAGCTGATCGGTGTTTCTCTATCATCGATGTTTCTAGCTCTCTATCCCTCTCCCTTCCTCTCTGTAAAAAATCAATAAAATATATTTAAAAAAAAAAAAAAGGAAACTAGAGGTTCAAGAGCCTCAATGATTTGTTATAGATCACATTGCCAGTAAATGACCTTGGAACCTTGGATTTTAAATGCTAAGTTCCCTTTTAACCCGAGCTGTTCACTGTTGCTCATCCACATCCCCTGCTTTTCCGTCTCAGAGCCTTTGCATACACTAATTTTACCCTTGCTTGCCTCTGCCACCTACCTGCTTACAGATTCTCCAGCCTTCTGCATTGTGTGGAAGAGGATTGGGCTATGTAATGAGGCTAGTGGGTCCCATCCATTGTAAATGAAGGCTGACATGGAGGCTATGTGACTCTCAGGAGAGATGTGGAGTTGTGACTAGAACAGATTGACTTTAGTCAATGTCAGATGTCTCCGCATGGTGCAATCTGAGCTGGAAGGGTACTTCAAATCATGTCCTCTGCAGTGTAGTCATGCTGCCTGATATGCCCAGCAGTAGAGATGCACTCCTGAACGATAAGACTTTTGTCAAATTCTTTGTTTTCTTCCTTTGTTTCTTTTGTTATTTTTCCTTCCTTCCTTCCTTCCTTCCTTCCTTCCTTCCTTCCTTCCTTCCTTCCTTCCTTCCTTCCTTCCTTCCTTCCTTCCTTCCTTCTCTCCCTCCTCCCTTTCTTCTCTTCTCTTCTCTTCTCTTCTCTTCTCTTCTCTTCTCTTCTCTTCTCTCTCTCTTTCTCTCTCTCTCTCCTTCCTTTTCCCAACACAGGATGCCTAATGTGGTAGTTAATCTTTAGAGATGGCCCCAAACCATTCTGTGTCTCCCTGTGGGTGCATACTGTTCCTCCCATCAGGAGGTGGAGCGTGTTTCCTACCCACGAATCTAGGCTGGGCCTGCAAAGGAAGTCATGTGCTAAGACCTCGAAGCCCAGGCATTAAAAAGGCCTAGAAGCTTTTGCTTCCTTTATCTTGGAGCCAGAAGCTGCCATTTCAGAAATCCAGGTTACCTTAATGGTGAGAGAGGCCAGACAGAGGGCCCTGGAAGATGAGAGGCCTGTAGAAAGCGGACTGCAGAGAGCCCTGTCAGTAGCTCAACAGCCATCTGACTGCAATCTCATAAGAAACCGCAAAGGGAGTTGAAGGACTGGGTGAAAGAGGTGAAGGGACTAAGAAGTGCAAATTGGTGATTACAAAACAGTCACAAGCATATGAAGCATAGGGAATATAGTCTGTAACATTGTAATGACTCTATGGTACCAGTTGGGTATGGAAACTATCAAGAGGAACTCTATATAATATGACTGTCTAACCAGTAAGCTGCACGCCTGAAACCAATACAAATAAAATTGAAAGTAAACTGTTAAAAATAAGAGAGAGAAAACCCTCAAGTGAAACAGAGAAATAACCACCCAACAAGGTCCTTGCCAACTCAGAGAATCATGAAATATAATAAAAATGGTTGTGTTTTAAGCCATTAAGTTTTTAAGATTTTTTTTTATGCAGCATAATTGGTTCCTTGTCCCTAGTCTGAATGTTCAATAATCTTCAACAAGTTCCTGAAAAATTCAGGTCCAGTTTGGAACAATTTTGGGTGACCTAACACAGCGTGATAGTAAATACTGTGTGGTGGTCAGTGGATTTGGGGAAAGATAATTTATGCCAAAGATGGAATAAGAACCCAGAAAAGGGAAATAAAGAGGAAGAAATAGCGATATGCAGGCAAAGAGAGTCTCATCTACACCCGTGGAATGGTTCTGGGCCCCAACAAAGGAGAAAAACTGGATCGTCACATGCCCATCTATTATGTATCCCTGGAGCTCCTGTCTATCGAGAATGCCCACAAAACCCTGGATAAAGCTAAGAAATTGGGAAGAAGCGTGTAAGTTAAAACTAGCTCAAAGTCACTTGCTTCTTCTATTTATTTATTTGGTCTGAGATGAGTCCCACATTCACTTACCATATGGCATTAAATCATTCTGGTCCTTGAGTTATTATTACATGATTCAAAGAGTATAATTTACAGAATTGCCAGCCCAGGCTGCACTCTGTCCCACACCAAAAAAAGACCACAAGGAGGGGAGAAGAAAAATGACTGTTTCCTGGTAGCCCATACTTACGCTATTTTCTTTCACCACAGATTGTTTTGGCAGTCTAGACAGAGTCTTGTAAAATCCTTCCCTGATGTCATCCACCTCCTTCCTTGATAAATTCAAAATGAGTCCGGAGCAAGCATGGCTCCCCTGGCAATGTCACACAAACAGCTAGTGCAGAGCCACCCGGACAGGCCTCTGCACCCCAGCGATTTCCACATGAAGGGCGGACTGATGAGCTGGCCACCGGAGTATGTAAATATGTGGCGGAGCATGCAGCTGCTGAAGGAAGGAAAGAAGCACACATATGGGCATTTCATGTTTTGGAAGGACTTTGTGGAAAACAAAACAGATTAGAGAGAGAAGTCGGCTGGATTCAGGGAAAGAAAGATTAAGGAAATCATTTTCTTATTGAAGCCAGGGACGCAGGCTGAAATTAATAATTCCTTAAAAGACAAAATTATGTTTCTAAGAGAATATATTGGATCTTATGTCTGTCATTTTTGTGGGGGTGAGGGTAGGGGAATGTTTCCATATTAGGATTTTGAGATTCAGGTTATGAGAGCTGGAATTTATTCTTTTATCATTTTCTGTCTTTTTCACCCATTAGTAGAGTAATGCATTGCACACACCAACACATGTGCAATAGGATAGAGGATACAAAGCAATGTTCTTCTTTAATAAAAGATAAAATGTATAAGACACATTCAAATGGTTATCAGGCTTATAATACTCATTGAAAATAAGCCCACAACGTCTCGTCTCCAAGTGTATTAGGAAAAAAGTATCAAGTAAATGAAAAACAGGCCCTTAGAAAGAAAGAAAATCGATTCCAGTTTGTTAGAAAAAAAAATCTATATCAGAAAACGTAAGGACAGAACATCCCCTATTAAAGATCTGGAAATTCTCTTTGTGCTAACTGTTTATTTTGATGTGGTTACATACTTCTGGCCTTCAGGCAGGATTGAAAGAAAGATGCCTCTCACACCACACTTTTAATATTCTCTTCAATTTAGTTCAATTCTTTTAAAAACTGAAGTTGTATAAAAAGAAGTAAAAAATGCTTTATTCCACCCTTACATTTTCTCTGCAATTGGTTATTTCGGAAGAACAGGAAATACTTTGGCATATGTATTTTCCCTGAATCCTGACGTGTTTCTCAACTCCTCAGCCCCTCCCCTGTCCATTCACATGTCCCTGCCTTCCCTGGCGCCCCCTGCATCTGTTCTTGCTGAGCTGTTTCAATACCTTTCTAAAATGTTCTCCTGTGCAGCCTCCACTGGTAACTAAAACACACACCTAATCGTGTTCTCTCACAACCTAAAGCCATTTGATGGCCTGTGAGCTCCCTACCAGGCCCTGCCAACAGCCTCTGCTGGCCACACACCCCTGCTACCAGCCACTGAAGCCACATCACCCACCCTGCCTGGCCCTTCAGGCCCTTTAAAGTGTCCAATGCCTGGCCAATTCCTGCTTCTCCCTCAGTAATGCTCCCCACCTCATCTGCCTGCATCTCGTTCTTTAAGAAACCAACCCCCTGCCTCTCTCTCTGTCTGTGTGGTCCTACTGGGCTCCCTTAATTGACCAGTCCTGGTGCCACAGCCCACAGCTGACACCACATAAAAACAGGTCTCGGTCCCCCTTATAGCAGCCACAGCTTCTGCCTGAACTCACTACTATTATGTATCTCAAGTTTACCACCCCCAACCCTGCGCCTTCCCAGTCTCCAGCCTCCAGGCCACCCCCACCATTTTTTAAAAATTATTTTTATTGAGATATAATTGTCATATAACATTGTGCAAGTTAAGTTGTACAGTGTGTTGATTTGGCACACTTACATATACCACCATGGCATCAGCTAACACGTCTATCCCATCACACAGTTATCAGTTGTGCGTGTGTGTGGTGAGAACAATTAAGACGCCCCCACGTTCCTTGCGGCATTATTCATAATAGCCAAGATATGGAAACAACCTAAGTATCACTCAATGAGAAGATAAAGAAGTTGTGGGAGATATATATATATATATATAATAAAATATTGTTCGACCATAAGAAAGAAAGGAATCATGCCATTTGCCACAACATGGGGGCACCTTTTGCCACAACATGGGTGCACCTTGAGGGCATTATGCTAAGTGGTATAAGTCAGGGAAAGACAAATGCTGTATGAGATCACTAATATGCAGAATCTAAAATTGCCAAACTCATAACAACAGAATGATGGTCACCTGAGGCTGGGGCAGGCGAGGGAAAGGAATCAGGGGGATGTTGTTTAAGGATACAAACTAGTAGCTCGGAGATAAATAAATCCTGGGAATCTAATGCCCAGCATAGTGATTCCAGACAACAAGACTGTATCCTAATCTTCAAAGTTGCCAGGAGACTAGATCAGACTCTGGCCTTCGATGTTAGTTTGTGTCAACTGCCTCGATTTCCCCACTCAGTTGTGGGGTTGAATATTTTACCAGGCTTTCTAGGCTGGAACACGGCATAGGGTGAGGTACAGCTAACAGAGAATTCCCCAGCTCCCCTAGGGATCCCATAAAACTGTGTGTTCTATTCTTCTCGGGTAGAGACCATTTTGTATCATTATGTTTTTACCAGGCAGAAAGCTCTTAAAAAGCAATCACGGGTGTCTTACTCACTTTGGTATCCTGAGGGCATGATTTAGTGCCTGATAAACAGCAGTGGGTGTGAATCTTGAATTTCCTACTTATTCATCTCGGTATATCCACCTGCTTTATCAGATTGCTTGGGATATTTGTGGATTAAATAAATACTATTGTTAATTTCCCTCTATCCTGCTTGACTTGTTACAATGCACACTAAGTAGTGTTTGTAATTTTATGCGGGGCCCGCTCAGGACCCTTGTCCAAACACAAAGGACGCCAATGGGGGTCCTGGGTACCTCTTTGGTCTGCAGGAGCAAGGCTACGTATCCGGGCTGCTACACCAGAATACCATAGACTGGGGCTTATAAACAACAGAAACTTATTTCTCACAGTTGTAAAGGCTGGGAAGTCCAAGATCAAGGTGCCTACAGATCTGGTGTCTGGTGAGGGCCTGCTCCTGGTTCCTGGACAGATGTCTTCTTGTGTGTCCTCACATGGAAAAAGGTGGCAAAGGAACTCTCTGGTATAAGGACACTAACCCCTTTACAAGGGCTCCATTCTCATGGCCTAATCATGTCCCAAAGGCCACAGCTCCTTACACACTTTGGGTATTAGGTTTTCACGCATGAATATAGGGGGGACACAGACATTCTAGTCGATAGCACCTGTCATAGTGTCACTGGACACGGCTGCCTGAGGTTTCACGGCTACAAAGGCACCATGAAGTTTGAGGCGAGTACAAGCATTTGTGTGTGTGAATGTGCGGATATATGTGCCTGTGTCTTCATGTCTGTGTATTTGTGTGTGTGTGGCACCATGTACCAAGGAACTGGCTCTCTCCCAGTTCTGCGCCTCCCACCCCTCCAGCATCTGGGCCTCCCAGCAGCCCGCTCTCTCCCAGCACAGAATCCTCATCGCTCTGGGCACCTGGTACCCTGGTGCTCCCAGCCCACCCATTCGCTTCCTTGCCTTTTCCATCTCTTCCCTAAGGTCCGTGCATTTGAAGGAGGAAAGAGAAGAGGAGACAAAAGAGAGAAAGTGGGGTAAAATAAATTTCTCCCTCCTACTGAACCCCCAAAACAAAAAGATAGAACCTCAAGCATATCCACTTATGCAGATAGCCTACCAACCTGCCAGCAAGCAGACTCTTTGGAGAGCTCAGCTAGGACAGCTTGCAATGCAACCACAGCTGGAGGTATTACTTCAGAAAAATGCAGGTAGCAACAAGAATTCCTATACAAGACCGCGCTCTGAGCAAGTGTGCATTGCTTCTCATGAATATTGTGTAATGTGTGTAAAGTTTATAGTAGGAGCTCAGAAAATAGCCTCCAGTCTCCGCTCACCACAGCAGAGCTCCCATGACCAGATGACAGAGAAGACAGGCTTCTTCCTTGCCCCACACTGCTTCTCCCTTGTCCCACGCTACTTCTTCCTTCCCCCACACTGCTTCTCCCTTGTCCCACGCTACTTCTTCCTTCCCCCACACTGCTTCTCCCTTGTCCCATGCTACTTCTTCCTTCCCCCACACTGGCTTCTCCCTTGACCCATGCTGGCTTCTCCCTTGCCCCACTATGCTGAGACCAATGCCTCACAGTGCTTCTCCATCTGATTCAAACTGAGTTGTATCTCTAGCTTCGACGCTTGCAGATGTGCTCACCCACGGTGCACAGTTTGAAGAACTCTACTTCTTTATCACTCCGCCTACCTGCCCTTGGACAATTGCTGCTAAAGCTCTCTTCTGTAGGCACGAAAGAGGAATTGTATATTAAGAGCTTATCCTTCAGCCCTCTGATCTGAAAAGGGGCTCTGAGTCTC
>NW_005871269.1:1560320-1574742 GCF_000147115.1 Myotis lucifugus | reverse complement strand
GTTTCTCAACTCCTCAGCCCCTCCCCTGTCCAGACACATGTCCCTGCCTTCCCTGGCGCTCCCTGCATCTGTTCTTGCTGAGCTGTTTCAATATCGTTCTAAAATGTTCTCCTGTGCAGCCTCCACTGGTAACTAAAACACAGACCTAATCGTGTTCTCTCACAACCTAGAGCCATTTGATGGCCTGTGAGCTCCCTACCAGGCCCTGCCAACAGACTGTGCAGGCCACACACCCCTGCTACCAGCCACGGAAGCCACATCACCCACCCTGCCTGGCCCTTCAGGTCCTTTAAAGTGTCCAATGCCTGGCCAATTCCTGCTTCTCCCTCAGTAATGCTCCCCACCTCATCTGCCTGCAACTCGTTCTTTAAGAAACCAACCCCCTGCCTCTCTCTGTCTGTGTGGTCCTACTGGGCTCCCTTAATTGACCAGTCCTGGTGCCACAGCCCACAGCTGACACCACATAAAAACAGGTCTCGGTCACCCTTATACTGGCCACAGCTTCTGCCTGGACTCACTACTATTATGTATCTCAAGTTTACCTCCCATTGACCTCTCCCAGCCCCCCCCCCCCAGCCCAGGCCATCCCCACCCTATTGTCTGTGCCCACTGGTTATGCTTACTGGTATATGCATACAAGTTGTTGGTCGATCTCTTGCCCCCCCTCCTGCCCACCCTCCCCTGCCTTCCCTCCGAGGTTTGATGGTCTTTCTTCCTGACATCCCCTCAGACTCAACCGGCCCCTGCTGCCACCGGCTCTGGCATCTCTTTAAGACACATGTTTGAGCCTGTCACTCCTGCGGAGATCCTTTGTCACGGACTAGATCCAAGCGCCTTCCTCGCCCCCTCCCCCTCCCAGTGCATCACCTCTGCAGCCACCTGCCCTCCTTCCCAGTTCCCTGAATACATCGCTCTCTCTCTAGCTCCATGTCTTCACTTTGTGCATGTTCTTCCCTTGCCTCAGAGGTTCCTTCCCCTCCCACCCACTAAAGGGGACATTTACTTCATCCCTGGAACCGTCCATGACCCCCCCCCACACGCAGTGATGGATGGTGCCTCCTCCCACCTATAAAGCCCTATCGTGAAGGACTGTTGCAGGTCTGTTGTCAGGCTAGACTGATTTCCCCGATGTCAGGATTCTACAGTATTAATTTCTGTACCCCTGTGTAGCATAGGATGAGACCCAAAGTGAGCATTCAGTAAATATTTGATAAATTGAAGTAAAGATGAATCTTCAAGGGGAAAAAAAATCCCAGAAAGCACTTCTTAAGAGCCAAACAGAAATGATTTTCAGCGTTCACTGGTGTCTTGGATGATCAATTTCTTTACTGCTCTTCACAGCTAATCAAGAGTTGTCATTAACCATAAGACTTGCAGATCAAAGGATGCAAGAAAACAGCTTCTTCAAGAGGAAATATTAAAATCACAAACATCATGGTGGTGGTTACACACTACTATGTGAAAGTCTTCCAAAATCTCTCACCTAAAAGTAAAAAGGTATGAAATACCCTCTGAAGACATTTGGGTTTTATAAAAATAGCCGACACATATTATGTACCAAATATTTTCCTGAGGGGTTTACTTGGCTGAGCTCTCTCAATACTCATTACAAGCATTTGAGGTCAGTATTATTATGTCACCCATTCCACAGATGAAAAAACAGAGGCACAGAGGCTGAACAATTTGTCGACATCACATGACTAGGAAGCATGAATCCAGAGACCAACTCCTAATCTCTATATTATACTACCTTTAATTACTTCCGGTCTTTAGTTTATTTTTCCAGGACTTGTTTTCTTTTTTTCATGAAATTTATTACTCGATACTCATTTCCTTTGTATAATTATTACTTCTTAAAATGTTACAATATTTCTATGGTGTTTGGTAAGCAGGCACTGTCCCAAGACTCCTGAGTAACAGGTAACACACACACACACACACACACACACACACACGAATAAAGCCTGGAGTGACCCTGACCCCTGCTCCAGGTCTATGACCCAGAAATGCTGATGGAATGGTATCCACATAATTCTGCTTGTTCAATATAGTGACTACCACCCTAAGCATAACAAAGTCAACGTGTGAACCTCAAGCTCCAGATGGTGGTAGTGTAGGGGGGGAGGTCCAGGGAGTTCCTCAACAGGGGTTGGGAAGGAATCACAAATCTCTGCCCGTCTTCAGGGGGGCTGCCTCCAGTAAACAGAATATGGACTTTGGGTTTGCCTCTCAGCTCCACCATTCCCTTGGCTTTTGGCAGAGGACTTACCCTTGCAGAACCTGTTTTTTTACTTAGGAATGCTGCTAATCTTTCATGGACAACATGAGATTTAAATAATAAAAAGTACATGAAGTGCTTCAATTAGTGTTTGGCACATGGCTGTTGCTCAGAAGGTACTAGTGTGCTAGACATTATTGTCGTTGCGTAAAACAGGCACAGGAGCAGTGGGCACGTATTGGGGTGGTTAAAAGCATTGACTCGGTTGAAAGCAAACGTATCAGAAACGTGCCTGACACGTAAGAAGCTCAAATATAAATGTTGGTTATTACTGGGGGTTTTTTGGAAGAAGACAATCTATTTAAAATTTGTATGCAATAAATAATTTTTTGAGGATATGCCTTCTACTTCTTTCTCTTAAAAGTATTTTTTTCTAAGCTGAAATGATGGGGAAAGACACTCAATAGAAATAGACATTTTTTACTACCTTTGTGAAAGGATTTAAATCCTCATATAGCTGATATAGCACTTCACACAATTTTTATGCCTTCAGGTAATAAAATCGTTTTCAACTTCAGAAACGCCAAACAAAACATCTCACTTCTAAGGTCTGTCATAAACATGTTTAAATATTTTGTTTTAATACTTCGAGGCAGTGCTGAGTGGACTCCAAATTGCAAAAAATTACCCAGAAAGGAAAGAGAAAAACAACATTATTTTAAATTTTGTTTTCAATTGATTTTGACAAAAAGAAGATGAGTGTTCAAATGGAAAATCAGAATGGGATCCTCAGGGGGAATTTTCCATTTCCTTTTGGAACATCGAAGGGAGAATTTTAAGGGGTGGGATGGAGAGGAGATTAGGGAGCTAGTACTGTGGGTTCCCATGAACCAGACGAAATCCCACTGAAACCTAGTTGCCACGGGCAACCAAAGAAACACTAACACTGAAAGCAAGGGTTTTCTGGTTTTAAAATGATGTTTT
This sequence comes from Myotis lucifugus, assembly GCF_000147115.1. Lineage (NCBI taxonomy): Eukaryota > Metazoa > Chordata > Mammalia > Chiroptera > Vespertilionidae > Myotis > Myotis lucifugus. The sequence goes on along the minus strand of NW_005871269.1, from coordinate 1,571,540 downwards.
ATTGCATATCATCTGCAAAACACTGACTGCAGAGTCAGTTGATGTCAGCTCTGCCTCTGCCATTGGTCAGCGCTGTGGCCTTCGGTAATTTATTTGACCTCTGCCTCTCAGAACCATTATGTGTAATGTTTGTTGGTTGGACGTGGTGTTTTTTAACCTCCATTTTAAGCTCCTCTAAATTTAAGCTTTGGGTAAGCAAATGTAGTAGGCGTAGCAAGTGAACATTTCTAACACTGCATGTGCTGGGCTTCTTTGGGAGCAAATGGTTTAATCCAATTAACTTACATTTATCAAGCACCTAGGAGGTGCTATTCAGACATACAAATATAAAAGGCAAAGGTATAGATATAAAAGGCAATATAGACATAAAATTAAAGAGAAATTGTGTTCTCTCCAGTAATATAAATAATCAACAAGACATAGCAAAAGATACTGCTGGGGATGTGGTCAGGGTCCGAGATGGTCTAGGGCAGTGATCGGCAAACTCATTAGTCAACAGAGCCAAATATCAACAGTACAACGACTGAAATTTCTTTTGAGAGCCAAATTTTTTAAACTTAAACTATATAGGTAGGTACATTGTTGTTAACTTCATTAGGGTACTCCTAAGGCTTAGGAAGAGCCACACTCACGGGGCCAAAGAGCCGCATGTGGCTCGCGAGCCGCAGTTTGCCGACCACGGGTCTAGGGAGTGCCCTGAGTGGAATATTAAGAATGAATGCTGAGCATTTTTAGACCATTCTGCAATCGGTAAAATTCACATGTTCATGAACCAGCTGTCTCTCTCAGTTGATGGTCTCATATCTGTGTGAAGCGGCCCCTTCGGAAATAAGGCAACCCTTTGGGTGGGTATTGGACATTTCAGTATTGTCGCTACTCCGCACGTAGTTCAGAGCTCTCTCAGGGCACTCTTGCAGGGCCATATTTATAACATTTTGTAAACAAGAGGACAAACCTCCCACTGTCACCAGGGCCTTGCCTGCACAGGACTCAGTTCCTGTCTGCTCCCACCAGGCAGGAACAGGGCAGACCCAACGCTATTTTCAGCCGACAGGGTCTCTGAATTTCTGGTTTTAAAATGATGAGAAAAACAACATTATTTTAAATTTTGTTTTCAAATTGATTTTGGCAAACAGAAGATGAGTGTTCAAATGGAAAATCGGAATGGGTAACTCTTAGATGAAATACCAGGCAAGCCGGGGCATAGATTTCGGAGGCACATAGTCAGGACAGCAAGCAGTTCTTCTGTGGTGTTCTGTAAAGATGCACATTTGCTTCAGGGGCAGCCTCAATGTCATTTAGAATCTCGGGGCATTGTTTCCGGCACCCAGAAAGCGAATGCCCTCTTCCAGCAGCCATCCTCTTCAACCCAAACTCTCGTCATTGGCTTTGGGCTCAAGTAATTAAAACAACGGGTTGCTTAAAATATGGATTTCCTTTCAAGCAGTTGTCTGCCCTATCCTGGAAGAAAGTTGGAATCCCAGGAGGATCTATTATAATCTGTCTCCTCCCCGGTAGGAGACAGCTGATCATAATAACGACCACTTTTAGAGTCCTATTCTGAGCCAGGCTCTTTCATAGACATTAGTGAGCTATAATATCCTCCTGGTTTTTTGCAATGGCAGGTACTATTTTGCCAGGAGCCTGAGACTCAGAGACATTAAATTGCCCAATGGCAAGAATATGGTAGAAAAAAAAATCCTTATCTAGCCAGGATTCATCCTAAATGCTGGTGGGGTGTTTAGGTTTCTTAAAGTGATATCCATGGGGATGGGGGCTTGGAATCCAAGTTCATCAGCCAAAGAAAGACTCTCTCTGTCCTCTGCAGAGGAGTCCCCTGTGATCCAGTTACCCCTGGAGTTGCAGTCAGGAGAGATGTAGGCCAAGAGAGATCAGTATTTTGCCAACAGGAAAACCTTTGGACGTTTGTCAAGCATTTTGTTCATCTCACCGTTGTTTTTCACTGCTCGTGTTTCCCTAGGAATACCCTTAATTTTGAGTCAATATTCTAGCAAAGGTGGCTGTCAAGTACATTTTCCCTATTGTTCTCAGCGTTAGTATGGAAGTATTCTGATAGAGAAAAAGAAGTTTGGGTTCTGGACATAACCAAATGATACTTCAGGTTATAGCACACTTTTGAAGAGTGTTCTTAAAATTTTCTTGTTTAAAATAAAATACATTATCCTACATAATAAAAGCCTAATATGCTAAGTGTCCAGTCATCCATTTAACCAATCAAAGCATAATATGTTAATGATATGCTAAGGCTGCTCAACTGCTCGCTATGACGTTCACTGACCACCAAGGGGCAGACGCTCCAACTGGTAGGTTAGCTTGCTGCTGGGGTCTGGCTGATCGGGACTGAGCAAGATGGGCTGGATACACCCTGGAGCCCTCCCTGTGGTCCTTCCCCCACTGGCCAACCTCCTGCATCCCTCCCCAGCCCTGATTGTGCACCAGTGGGGTTCCTCGGCCTGGCCTGCGCCCTCTTGCAATCTGGGATCCCTCAGGGGATATCGGAGAGCCAGTTTCAGCCAGATCCCACTCAACGCAGGAACTGTCCCCTGGTAGTCAGTGCGCTTCCACAGGGGGAGCACCACTCAGACACAAGCCAGGCTCATAGCTGGCGAGTGCAGCAGCGGTGGTGGGAGCCTCTCCTGCCTCTGTGGCAGCACTAAGGATGTCCAACTGATGGATTGGGCCTAAGCCATCAGTCAGACATCCCCCAAGGGCTCCCAGACTGGATCCCCACCACCACCCCAAGTGCACGAATTTTGTGCACCGGGCCTCTAATCTGATTATAAAAGATCAATGTGGCACATTGGCTGCAGAGACCCCAGCAACGACAGGAGGTTGGAGTGCTCTCAGTGAAACAAAGTACTGGGATCTATCAGCAGACTCTTCAGGGGATGTGGGGGCACCTGAGTCCTGTAACTTCTAGTTGTGCTCTAAGGCATATTATTGGGTCTTGCAAAGTGGAATCTCATTCATTTACCATGAGTTGTCACAAGAGAACTCTGCTCAAGTGAGGACTTTATTCGTTCATCTAATAATAAACACACTTAGGTAGTATATTTCGGTTATCTACTCCTGCATAAATCACCTCATGTATTAAGGGTCTAAAACAACACTGCCAATTGGGAGCATCTGATTGGTCAAGCCTAAGTCACAGGCTCAAGCTTCCAGGTGGTTGTTTAGAAATGAAACATCTAGGCCAGTGATGGCGAACCTTTTGAGCTCGGCGTGTCAGCATTTTGAAAAACCCTAACTTAACTCTGGTGCTGTGTCACATATAGAAATTTTTTGATATTTGCAACCATAGTAAAACAAAGACTTATATTTTTGATATTTATTTTATATATTTAAATGCCATTTAACAAAGAAAAATCAACCAAAAAAATGAGTTCGAGTGTCACCTCTTACAGGCATATCATAGGTTCGCCATCACTGACCTAGGCTAATGTGCCTACCTCCCACCAAGGCACATACAGGGCTGCGGGAGAAAGTTCCCCCAAGTGAAATGGGGTTTTGATGGCTGGCTAGCCAGAAATGACAGCAAGTGTCTGCTATATGCGATTTTACCTGCAGTGGCCTCATTTTCCCCACTCTATTTGAAGTTACAGATGAAACACACCATTCTCATTGGAAATGTAATGGTTTGGGGCAAGAATGCTAAGAGATGAAAGTGGGGAGTGCCTGGCCAAACCCGGGATATTTGTGAGTGCAGTCCACTTACGGGGGCTCACTCTCTGTCCTCTGTGGTTGGTAAATGAAAGAAAGAGAAAGAGAAAAGGGGAAAGCTGAAGGCTGGGTCCTATTCCTGTGCCCATGACAGCAATACCTGTGTTTATCTATTGATGGAAAACAATCAGAAAAGATGGTGGTATGAAAGTCAGTATTCCATTAGCCCTCTTTGAGGCCCAAATTACAACAGGATGGTTTGAGTAAAAATTGCATTTTTCAGAATGACATGCAAGAGGGCTTTCAATGAATTCCTGGCATGACATCCTTTGTGGAGTATGAGAGTCTGATCTGTGCAGTCCACTGAGTAATTCTTTATAGACTCTAAGAGAGAGCTCAGAATGGGATGGGGACAAAGAATAGGACAATAGCCCTGGCCAGTTTGGCTCAGTGGATAGAGCTCCAGGGTCTGCATTAAGTTGAGAGGAGAATTACTCAGAAGAGATTATGAGTGAATTTGGCTAAAACACAGATAAAAACAAACTCAGAGTGCTCGCTTCGGCAGCACATATACTAAGGTTGGAGCGATGCAGGGAGGATTGGCATGGCCCCTGCACAAGGATGACACGCAGGTTCGTGAAGCGTTCCATATTTTTAACAACAAAAAAAAACTCAGACGACAAGATAAGGTTTTGTTAATAGAGAGAAGTTAGATTTGGCATTGAACTGAAAATGATGAAAAGAGCAGAAGGAATGACTAGGTTTGTTACCGGGGGAAGAAAGACTAGAACAAGGAGCCAGTTGTAGAATAAATATGGGAGGGTGAAACAGGAAAGTAAATTTTTCAACATTATGTAAGTTCTCCTAGCACATCCAGTCTGGCGAGATCAAGTCTTTGAAAAGGTAACATAGGCTAAAGCCAAGCATTTTATAATTATCTCATGCCAGCCAAGTGCTCCTCCCTATTTTACAGATGGGCAAATTGAACTGAGAGATGTTAAATCATTCGTACCAAAAATCATTTGTACAGTTAGCCTTGGCTAATGAGGCTCAGTTGGTTGAGCATCATCCTATGCACCAAAAGGTTGCCGGTTGAATTCCAAGTCAGGGCACACATCCCTGGGTTTCAGGCTCGATCCCCTATGGATCCTCTGTGGGGAATGTGCAGGAGGCAGCCGATCAATGTGTTTCTCACATCCATGTTTCTCTCTCTCTCTCTCTCTCTCTCTCTCTCTCTCTCTCTTTCTCCTTCCCTCACTCCCTCTCTCTTTCAAAACCAATAAAAACATATTTACACACACACACACACACACACACACACATGCACACACACGCGCGCACACACACACACTTTGCAGTGGGCTAGGCAGGATGTAAGCCCAAATCTGTGTGATTAAAAATCCCAGGCTCTTTTCACTTTACAGTGATAACTCACACTCAGAAAATGTGACTTTAGAAATTATCTAGTATTGTATTTATTTCGAACCTAACTTTTAAGTTGAAGAGAGAGACAACTCTTAAGATTACTAGTAAATTTTAAAGGAAACCAAGAATATATGAGTACCATTTTGGTGGGGAGAGAAGTAAATGAAAGAGACCAACAGGTACACCCCTTTCAATTAGCCTTCCCTCCACATATATGCAATCTATTCAGATTTTGAGGCATTTTGGGATTATTCAGCTAATGTTGATGAGGGAGGGCCAGGTGTAGAGTTGTCGCAGGGATGAGGCTGCCCAACCAGGGACTGCTTGTTCCGGCGCACATTGCATCTAAATAGAGCCCTGTAACTGGTTAATTCCAGGCACAGTCATTAAGAACCAGGTGTGCCTTTCTCACTATTCCTCTTTCCCTCTCTTCTAACTAGATCAGGGGTCCTCAAACTACGGCCCTCGGGCCACATGCAAATACAAATATTGTATTTGTTCCCGTTTTGTTTTTTTACTTCAAAATAAGATATGTGCAGTGTGCATAGGAATTTGTTCATAGTTTTTTTTTTAAACTATAGTCTGGCCCTCCAACGGTCTGAGGGACAGTGAACTGGCCCCCTGTTTAAAAGTTTGAGAACCCCTGAACTAGATAATAGCACCTTTGGAAGACACATTGATGAAGACAACAGAGCCTCTGTCAGCCTAGCTTCTGAAAAACGACCACCATCCCTACCCTCTCTCTCTCCCCAAACATGAAGATCAGTATTAAATTACTAACTGCTTGAGTAAAAACTCAATTTTCATTTTGTGTGAAACCATTAATAGAGGGTTTATTTGTTACAGCAGCTGGCATTACCTACACTAATACTATTGTATTAAATTCTCCAGGCTCTTTCATGCTCTTTCTTCTCTTTCTTATTTTACTTTTGATGTTTTCTGTTAGAACTTGCTTAATTATTGGAGCTGAATTTGTGAACCTGAGATTCTGAGGCCGTAGCTCGCTAATCCATGGCAGAGTTAGCCCATTTGTTACTCACAGAGCAAGTATTTAATAAACATGTATCTTGTGCTACATGTTACATGAAGTGCCATAAAGGAATATGAATAAAATTTTTAGATGCCCTTTTAGAAGTGACTAACACTAATCATATTACCTACAAGGATATTAAGGCAACATTGCTCACAATAACAAAAGAAAAATATATAAATATTCAAGAATAGAAAAGCAGATAAGTTTATATTAGTCTAATAAAACACTAAGAATTATCTTAAGGGGAACTGAGTTTAAACTATGTTCAGCAGGAAATTGAAGATCATTGAAATTTTTTTGAAAAGATACATGAACTGATCAACTTGTACTTTAGCGAGACTACTCAGCCAGTAGTATGTCATGTCAATTGAATTAGTAAAAGAATTGTGGGTAAGATAACCAGTTGTCCAGGGCATTTGTTCTTCCTTTCTTTTATTAGCAAAAGAACTCCAGAGTGTTAGCTGATCAAAAAGGAGCCCAGCTGAAGTCAATAATTCCCGGCCTCCCTTGAGAGAGGTGCGAGTATGCATCTAAGTTCTGGCCAGGCAGCGGTTGCTTTAACAGGAGATAAGACTGGGGTGTCACACCAATGTTGCTCAAGTACCTCCCATTAGGGCATCTCGGCCAGATGGTGAGGGCCAACCCATTGGCAGGGCAAGCTGCTTTCATATCCAAACCTACTGTTTCAGTCACCATAATTTGGTAAAGATAGTGCAGAATAAGCAGCACACAGAATAATTGCCAGAGTGTTAAACACAAAATATGTGCTTGGGCAGCAACGAGGCTGCACAGTCTTGACATGACTCTGCCTTTTCTCTTTCTGGATGTTCTTGATCTTCCCTCAATCGATTGCAATGCCCTTTGGGCATTCTCTCATAGAAAGGATCCCTTTTTAAAAGAACACACAGCCAATTTCCATTGAAGTTTGGTAGAAATTAAGAACCCCAATGTTGGGAGGTTGAAGTCCCTGCAAAGATATCCTCTCACAAATTCTCTCTTGTTCTCCACCCTCTCGGCTCTTTTATAGCCTCATGTGAGCGAGGGAGTTCACAAGTTGTGTTAATATTTACAGACACCATAGGTTTATCTCTCAACTAACATTGAGATATGGCATCTATTATTGCCCTAGCTGAAACAAAGACAGATCATATTCCACGTTAACATATAGTCTCACAAATAACAGAAAGCCAGGAGCTAGAGAAAGCAAACAGCGTAATCTAGAAAACTTCTTAAAAGAGCATAAGAATAAAAAAGGGTGTCCTACAGAACTCACCGGCAGGAATGCAACCAGACTTCAGGAACAGAAAAGAACCTGGTGCTGGGCAGTCAGGAACCAGCGACACTATCTCTGGTGTGTGCTTTGCTGCCTCCTGCTTCTCCCTGAATGACTGTTTTATTCTCTTCTCTCATCATATCTTCTTTTTCTGCTATTCACTCCACCTGATTGAAGGGGGATATCTTAGGACTCTATCAATTTTACATATCCCATATTTGAAAAATTAATGAAAGTGAATTAAAATTTCCCAGTCCTAATTCCAAATTTCTAAAAGATAGAATGTGATTGACCCAGCTTTAACCAGGTGTCCAATTAACTATAGACATGGGGGGGCAATGGCTAAACATAATTTAGTAACTCTTTGGAACTCAGCCTGAAGGTGAGGAATTGAAGGTCATGGGTCATTTTGAGCTGGGTAGGTACTTCAAAAGTGCCTTCTTCATATAGTGCCAATAGGTTGTGGGGAAGTGGGAAATGCTGTGGAGACAGAATCAATAGGCGTTGGAAGCCAACTGAATGTAAAGGAAGAGGAGAAGGAATTAAAAATGCTGAAGGTAGAGTCAGGAAAACTTGGAGGAGAGCAGGGGCCATAGATTTAAATAGGGAACAAAAGTGAAGGATAATACTTCTGTTTGGATATGTTGAGTTTAAGATTCTGAGGCGACATCTGAATGGCAGTGGTTAAAATGGGCTAAAATTCAGGAGAGAGATGAGAGTGGAAATATTAATTTTTACTTATTTGACTGAAAAATTGATTATGAGTACCTTTCTTGTGGCAGGTGTTCTTTTAGGCCTTGGAAATATAGCAATAAACAAGCCAGACAAGTGGTTTTAACTCAGGTAATTGTGTCCTCCATAGTTTCTATAATAGGTGTAAGAAACTCTGTGAGCCTCTTCAATAGTGATAAAACTCATGTATGTTATGGATTGAATGTTTGTGTCCTCCCAAAACTCATATGTTGAAATCCTAACCCCCAATGCAATTGTATTTAGAGGTGGAACTTTTGGTAGGTGATTAGGTCATGAGGGTGGAGCCCTCATGATTGGGATTAGTGACCTTTAAAAGAAACCCTAGAAAGCTCCCTTGCTTTTTCTGCCATGTGAGGACACAGAAGACAATGGTCTAAGAACCAGGAAGTAGGTCAGACACAGATCTTAGGCTTCCTAGCCTCCAGAACTAAGAGAAATAAATTATTGCTGTTTAAACCCCCCAATCTATGGGTATTTCTTATTATCATTATTATTATTACAGCAAAAGTGGACTAATACAGTATGTGTAAGCTTAAGTACATTTTTCTGGGTAAAAATTCCTCCACTTTTAATGGAATCTCAAAGAGGTAAATGACCCCAAAGAAGTGAAGAATTACAGGTACTAAACTATATTTAAGCATTAAAACAGTGATTCCCAAAGTGGGCGCTACCACACCCTGGTGGGCGATGCAGCGATCCAGGAGGGCGGTGATGGCCACAGGTGCATTTGTTTTAACTTTTTTTGTATTACCTTTCTATTCTGAGTTCAATAAATAGTTTCATAATTTCAAACTTCAATGTTTCTAATTTACACCTTTCTTTACTATATGTTACAAAAAAGGTAGAAACATTAATACATATATCTTTCTGTTTAATTGCTATTAAAATTTTAAAAAAATTAATTTCCAGGAGGCGCTGAGTAATATTTTTTCTGGAAAGGGGGCGGTAGGCTAAATAAGTTTGGGAACCACTGCTCCATGCAGACAGCTGCTTCATGTGTCTCATATGAGAGGACCCCTGAAGTCTTCATCTGTTGACAAGTAGAGAGCCCTGGACCGAATTGAGCAAATGCTCAGCTTCCCTTGACCACATGGACCAAGATTGGTGGTCCCATCCCATTTCCATGGATCTCAGTGCTATTTCCAATTCCTGCCTATTTCATCAGGGCTCTGATGGGGAATCTCAAAAATACATCTCTGAACAATTGTGAGAAAATTTCTGTGGGAGAACCTCCTAGGGGGAGCCCTGCCAGTGCAGGTGTGCCCCGTGGAACTTTGGCAGGTCCTGCACACTGTTCTCCCAGAAGAGGGACTTTCCCTTGCTCCCCAGGGCATCTGCTGGGGTCTCTGCTGCCTCACATTGTCCTCGGGACTGGTCCCCACCAGCCCAGAAGCCTGAACGGGGTGATGGGGCATCTCTGGCATGTAGAGGCCTGGGCACTGCCTCTCATGTTGGAAGTGCATGTGTTTGCCCTTTGTCCCTTTAGAAAACAACAACCTTGGAGAGTTTTCTGCACCACGGGGCTGACACACCTGGGCCTAGCGTCGTGTGGAATGCTTTCCAGCTTGTGGTTTGTCTTCCAGGATTTCTGCATTTTTCTAGTTGTTTTGGGCACAGGAAGAGACAGCCATTGCCTGACTGGCTTCTGGCCCTGGGGTCACACTTAGTGCAGTGGTCTCCACCCTGAGATGATGCACCTGCTTACTGAAAGGGCTTTCTTTCCTCCATCTAATCTCTAATCCATCTACGAATTCCCTTTTAATAGCAAAAATGCTATTTCAGATAAAAACAGATAAACATGTGAGCTGACACAAAACGCACTTATTGTGAGATTCCTTTTCTAGGGAATAGGTAAGGGGCAGAGACAGGAATCAGATCAGGAGCAGGAGGAGTGGGGATTGAGTTCTGTTGCTGCAGGGTCTCCTTTTGGGATGATGGGACATCCTGCAACTAGGCAGTGGTGATGCTCACACAGCATCATGACTGTCCTTCATGCCCAGGAATTTAAAATATGAAAAATAACATTTAAAATATGAACAATAACCATTTAAAATATATTTATTTATTATTACAATGTATTATATAATGGAATAATGAAAACTAAAGATAAAAATAAAAAAATAATAAAAAGAATATCTCAAATAAGAAAAATGAATACACAACCCAAATCAAACAATGGAGAACAGGGCGAACACACTGAAAAAACGGCCCTTGAGCTGGGCCCTCCACAGGCAGCTCCTTCTCCAAGGCAGGAATCTGCATGGGCTCCAGGGAAGGTTCTTCATTCAGCAGTGGTGGGGCGTCAGTTGCATCTGGGGCCGGCTCTGGCTCCTCAGCTGAAGCTGGAGCAGCTGCTGGAGGTGGTGAAAGCTCAGGAGGAGGACACACCTCCAGCTCTGCATCCTGCTCTTCATGTTGTTCATCAGATGATACAGGAACCACATCCACCTCCTGGGCTGGTGCTGGAGTCAGAGGAGGAGAAAAGATCACCCAGGTGCCTGTATTTCCATCTGTCGCCCAAAGACAGAACACTGGGCACATTTCAGGACCCACCACAGGATGTGCTCCCCACCCGCAGTCCAACAGATATGTGATCTGAGGCCGGTCTTTGCTACTGGCCAGGCTCTGGGGTGCTCTGGAAACAATCCCTCCCCAGAAACTCGCCTTCACACCCCCCATCCATTTGTTCCCTACACCCCTCCCCCACCTCCTCACCCTTGGGCTCTGACTCCTTGGGCTCTTCCTCGATGGTCTCCGGGTCTTCACTCCTAATTTTGAAAATTTCCATCCTGGTGTTCTGACTGAGTGGCTTTGAGTTTAGAGGTTTGTGGAGCCTGGGCGGCTTCGGTGGAGGAGTCCTCTTCCTGCATCCGCCTTGGTTCCCAGACTTCTTCGGTGGCCACACACTCCTCAGGCTCTCTGGGCCTCCATGCTGTCCGCTCAAATCAGGGGCCAGGGGTCTCTCTCACCACCAGATGCGTGCACATGACCTGGGAGTAGTCTCCTCGTAACATGAACACACACGTGGTCAGAGAGGCTCTAAAGCCTGGCCCCC
>NW_005871269.1:1535005-1560220 GCF_000147115.1 Myotis lucifugus | reverse complement strand
CGCCCAGGCTCCACAAACCTCTAAACTCACAGCCACTCAGTCAGAACACCAGGATGGAAATTTTCAAAATTAGGAGTGAAGACCCGGAGACCATCGAGGAAGAGCCCAAGGAGTCAGAGCCCAAGGGTGAGGAGGTGGGGGAGGGGTGTAGGGAACAAATGGATGGGGGGTGTGAAGGCGAGTTTCTGGGGAGGGATTGTTTCCAGAGCACCCCAGAGCCTGGCCAGTAGCAAAGACCGGCCTCAGACCACATATCTGTTGGACTGCGGGGTGGGGAGCACGTCCTGTGGTGGGTCCTGAAATGTGCCCAGTGTTCTGTCTTTGAGCGACAGATGGAAATACAGGCACCTGGGTGATATTTTCTCCTCCTCTGACTCCAACACCAGCCCAGGAGGTGGATGTGGTTCCTGTATCATCTGATGAACAACATGAAGAGCAGGATGCAGAGCTGGAGGTGTGTCCTCCTCCTGAGCTTTCACTACCTCCAGCAGCTGCTCCAGCTTCAGCTGAGGAGCCAGGGCCGGCCCCAGATGCAACTGACGCCCCACCACTGCTGAATGAAGAACCTTCCCTGGAGCCCATGCAGATTCCTGCCTTGGAGAAGGAGCTGCCTGTGGAGGGCCCAACTCAAGGGCCTTTTTTTCAATGTGTTCGCCCTGTTCTCCATTGTTTGATTTGGGTTGTGTATTCATTTTTCTTATTTGAGATATTGCTTTTATTATTTTTTTATTTTTATCTTTAGTTTTCATTATTCCATTATATAATACATTGTAGTAATAAATAAATATATTTTAAATGGTAATTGTTCATATTTTAAATGTTGTTGTTCATATTTTAAATTCCTGGGCATGAAGGACAGTCATGATGCTGTGTGAGCATCACCACTGCCTAGTTGCAGGATGTCCCATCATCCCAAAAGGAGACCCTGCAGCAACAGAACTCAATCCCCACTCCTCCTGCTCCTGATCTGATTCCTGTCTCTGCCCCTTACCTATTCCCTAGAAAAGGAATCTCACAATAAGTGCGTTTTGTGTCAGCTCACATGTTTATCTGTTTTTATCTGAAATAGCATTTTTGCTATTAAAAGGGAATTCGTAGATGAATTAGAGATTAGATGGAGGAAAGAAAGCCCTTTCAGTAAGCATGTGCATCATCTCAGGGTGGAGACCACTGCACTAAGTGTGACCCCAGGGCCAGAAGCCAGTCAGGCAATGGCTGTCTCTTCCTGTGCCCAAAACAACTAGAAATATGCAGAAATCTGGGAAGACAAACCACAAGCTGGAAAGCATTCCACACGACGCTAGGCCCAGGTGTGTCAGCCCTGTGGTGCAGAAAACTCTCCAAGGTTGTTGTTTTCTAAAGGGACAAAGGGCAAACACATGCACTTCCAACATGAGAGGCAGTGCCCAGGCCTCTACATGCCAGAGATGCCCCATCACCCCGATCAGGCTTCTTGGCTGGTGGGGACCAGTCCCAAGGACAAAGTGAGGCAGCAGAGACCCCAGCAGATGCCCTGGGGAGGAAGGGGAAAGCCCCTCCTCTGGGAGAACAGTGTGCAGGACCTGCCAAAATCCCACAGGGCACACCTGCACTAACAGGGCTCCCCCTAGGAGGTCCCCCCACAGAAATTTTCGCACAATTGTTCAGAGATGTACTTTTGAGACTCCTCGTCAGAGCACTGATGAAATAGGCAGAAATTTGAAAAAGTACTGAGGTCCATGGAGAGGGGTGGGACCACCAATCTTGGTCCACGTGGTCATGGGAAGCTGAGCAGGTGCTCAATTCGGTGCAGGGGTCTCTGCGTGTCAACAGATGAAGACTTCAGGGGTCCTCTTACATGAGACACATGGACCAATGGTCTGAATTGAGGATCCCTCCCATTAAACCCCTTACATCTGATTTCAACAGGCAGACATGCATATGTGCATGTGAGTCTGCCTGTGACTGAAATGAGAGAGGCTGAAGTGAAAAATACACACTGGGCCACAAGTGAAGGTCAAGTCATCTCTGGTTTGGGACTTGCAAATCTATCTACTCCTTGAGTTGATTTTTTTGTGTAATGCATGTATGATTTTGATAGTTCTGATAATATTAATGTCATATGTTCAATGTTATCCATATATCACTTATCTATGGAGTTAAGTACGCTATTTAGTTTTTTAAAATGTTAAAGGCTCTGATGACGGGGGAACATTAGAAAATCCAGAGGAGGACTTTTCCTTGAATATCAGTCTTCTCACCGATTTGTATATGAGCCACTGATTCTGGGAAAGTGTTTTCAAGAAAATATATGGCAAAGAAGCGGTGTCTAAATATATAAAAACAACCACAACAACTCTTAATCTTCAAAAATTAGGAAATAAAGAAAAAAATAATTTTAAAATGGGCATGAGACCTGGACAGTCACCTCACCACAGAAGATACACAGATGGTAGGGGATGCATGATGGCTAGGAGTAGGTGGAAGGTACACTCATCTCCTCCCAGGACCAAAGGTGAATGACAGCTAAATGATAGAACAAGCAACCTGAACAAGCAAAGGAAGACTAGTTGGACATACGCCTTATAACCAAGGGTTAGAGACAAAGCCAAACCCAGGGTGGTAGGAAAGAGACCTGAAAAGGGCTGGCCCCACACCCTTCTGTGGCAGTAGAGAACCTTCGGGAATATTTCAGTTGCAAAGGTAGCCCCTGAGGAATGAGGTGTCTCAATGCCTCACTGGGCTCCTCATTCCAGAGCACCAGACCTGGGAAGAGGCAGAGGCATAATAACTGCCTGTAAAAATCAGTGGGGATTTCATCCACCAGGGAGGTACTGGAGGTCTAGTGAAAAATCAGGTGTCCTCTTAAAGGGCAAGCACACAAAATGCCTTTTGCAGGCGACACTCATCTCAGGCTCCAGCAGAGAGATTGAGGCTGAGAACAGACACTGGGCAGATTCTGCTTCACCAGCAAGGTTAATTCTGCAAGGAGAGAGCACTCCAGGTAGAAGGGGCCGTAGGAAGCGTGGGTGCCATTGGTTGACTGTGCTGCTGGGGCAGGAGACCTGGGCTTCGTGATGGGCAAAGCGTTCTTGGGAACAGAAGGCAGCTGTTTCTTTGGAGCCGTGCATGGAGGTCTGGTCTTCCCGTCCCCAGTCACTGTCTTCTCTTCACCGTCAGTTCGTTTGCATCCAGAGCTTACATACCTGCTTCAGAAGGGGTTCCTAACGTGTGCTCCACACAGAGAGGTGCAGCTGCCTGCGTCATTCAACCTCCGTTCCCAAAGTCATGTGACCTTCCTCCTGCAGCTCCCACAGTCTCCTGGCTGGGGGCACCCTCCATGTGGGGGCTGGAGGGGACAAGGAGGACAGCCACTCAGCAGCTCCCAACACCCATTTTTGATAAAAACTCTCAGCAAGGTGGGAATAGAGGATAATACCTCAACATAATAAAAGCCATATATGACAAACCCACAGCCAACTTCATATTCAATGGGCAAAAACTAAAATCATTTCCCCTAAGAACAGGAACAAGACAAGGATGCCCACTCTCACCACTCCTGTTCAACATAGTACTGGAAGTGTTAGCCATTGCGATTAGACAAGAAGAAGAAATAAAAGGCATCCAAATTGGAAAAGAAGAAGTAAAACTGTCCTTATTCACAGATGACATGATATTCCACATAAAAAACCCTAAGGACTCCATCAAAAATCTATTAGACTTAATAAATGAATTTGGCAATGCATCAGGATACAAACTTAATGCCAATAAATCTATGGCATGTGTTCAAACCAATAGAGAACTTACAGAAAGAGAGACTAAAAAAGCAATCCCATTTACCATCGCACCAAATAAATTAAGATACCTTGGAATAAATTTAACTAAGGAGGTAAAAGATCTAAACGTGGAAAACTGCAGGACACTGACAAAAGAGATAGAGGAAGACATAAACAGATGGAAGAATATACCATGTTCATGGATTGGTAGAATCAACATCATTAAAATGTCCATACTACCCAAAGAAATATATGAATTCAAAACACTCCCCATTAAAATAGCAAAGGCATATTTCATAGACCTAGAACAAACTATCCAAAAATTCACCTGGAATAAACACAAACCCCGAATAGCTGCAGTGATCCTGAGAAAGAAGAGCAAAGTAGGTGGGATCTCAATACCAGATATCAAGCTGTATTACAAAGCCACTGTTCTCAAAACTGCCTGGTACTGACATAAGAACAGACATATAGATCAATGGAATAGAATAGAGAACCCAGAAATCGACCCGAACCAATATGCTCAATTAATATTTGACAAAGGAGGCAAGAACATACAATGGAGTCAATATAGTCTCTTCAATAAATGGTGTTGGGAAAATTAGACTGATATATGAAAATAAATGACACTAGACCACCAACATACACCATACACAAAAATAAACTCAAGATGGATAAAGGACTTAAATGTAAGACTGGAAACCATAAAAATACTAGAGGAATCCAAAGGCAACAAAATCTCAGACATATGCTGAAGCAATTTCTTCAACGATACAGCTCCTAGGGCATTGGAAACTAAAGAGAAAATAAACAAATGGGACTACATCAAAATAAAAAGCTTCTGCACAGCAAAAGATACCATCAAGGAAACAACAAGAAAGCCCACTGCACGGGAGAACATATTTGCCAATCTTATCACCAATAAGGGTTTAATCTCCAACATTTATAGGGAACTAATACAATTTAACAAAAGGAAGATAAACAATCCAATCAAAAAATGGGCAAAGGTCTTAAATAGGCACTTTTGAAAAGAGGACATTTAGAAAGCCAAGAGACATATGAAAACATGCTCAAAGTCACTAATCATCGGAGATATGCAAATCAAAACAACAATGAAGTATCATCTCACACCTGTCAGAATGGCTATCGTCAACAAATCAACAAAGGACAAGTGCTGGTGAGGATACGGAGAAAAAGGAACACTCATGCACTGCTGGTGGGAATGCAGAATGGTGCAGCCACTATGGAAGACAGTATGGAGTTTCCTAAAAAAGTTAAAAATGGAACTCCCATTTAACCCAGTGAACCCACTTCTAAGAATATATCCCAAGAAACCAGAAAACACCAATCAGAAAGGATATATGCACCCATATGTTCATAGCAGCACAATTCACCATAGTTAAGATCTGGAAACAGCCTAAGTGCCCATCAGCAGATGAGTGGATTTGAAAACAGTGGTACATCTACACAATGGAATACTATGCTACTGTAAAAAGGAAGGAGTTCTTACCGTTTGCAACAGCATAGATGGAACTGTAGAGCTTTATGCTAAGTGAAATAAGCCAGTCAATGAAAGGAAAAATACCACATTATCTCACTCATTTAGGGATAATAAAGACCATTATAAACTGATGAACAAAAATAGATACAGAAGCAGAGCAGCATCGAACAGACTGTCAAACTACAGTGGGAAGGACGGGTAGGTTGGGGGATTGAGGGGTAAGAGATCAACCGAAGGACTTGTATGCATGCATATAAGCATAACCAGTGGACACAAGACACTGGGGAGTAGGGGTAGGCTGGGGAAAGATCAAGGGGAAAAAAATGGAGACATATGTAATACTCTTTGTAATATCTTAAGAAATAAAACAAAATTTAAAAAATAAAATAAAATAAAAAAGACCCTTCACTGATCTGAAGCACAGGTACTAGTCTGATAAAAAAAAAAAAGAAGGAAAACTGCAAATTGAAAGAGAAATATCAGATGAGAACAAGCAATGCAGCAGTGCCTTGAAGCACTGGGTGGGAGTTTTGGACGTACTTGAGATTGCTTGGCTCCCTCTATAACCCCTCCCTCTATGGTGCTTGCTATTTCCAAACATCATTGCAATATCTGATGAGTGGTCCTGTGAAAACTGAATATTTCAATAAGCAATAAAAAATTATTAGGACTCTGCACCAGTCTTTTAGATTTTTTTAAAACATAAAAGTCTATTTTACCATTTAAAACTGTGCAGAGAAAGGCTGAGGTATGAGGTACATATCATTTTTTCACAATACCTGGATTACACATGCATAACAATGAATTCCTTAAAAACTTTTCCCATTACTGAGGTATGAGGTACATATCATTTTTTCACAATACTGTGGACAGTTATGGGAATTAGAATGGGGGATTTGTCTCCTATATTATCTCTAAGTCATAGGTATGGAATGTGGACTGGTCATTTCATCACACTTAGTCAGGTTATTTAAATCATCTGTGACTTTGTTTCCTTTTCTGTAAATAGAATATGAATATATATTTCAGGAGAGAAACATTAATGGGCTGCCTCCAATATGCCCCCAAACCAGGGATTGAACCTGCAAGGCATGTATATGCCCTGAGCTGGGGTTGAACTCCTAACCATTTTGGTGTACGGGGTGAATCTCCAACCAACCAAGCCACCCTGCACAGACTAAGTCATTTTCTTTATATTGTATAAAATAATTTTAGTTTTTTATAATAAAATTTTCTAATTTTTTTTCAAGAAAAATACAAAATATTTAATTTTACAAAGATATTTGTATAATTTGGTCAATTGTTAACCTGAGGTTTGTAATTAAAATATATAGTAGTACTTTAATATAAAGTCTTATTCCCTGTTTCTAAAAATTAAACTAGAAATATATCATTATATTTTTGTTGATTATAAAGACCAACAAGAATCTTACTGAAATTTTATCTAGAACCTTGCTTCTAAATAACATAAGAATTTCTGAACTTTAAATATTAAAATAATAGGTGGTATTCTCTCTTATATCATTATAAGTAAATAGTTTTTGTGGGGATAGTATTGAAATATATATGATTGAACATACTCTTTGATTTATTTATAATTTTCATTATTTATTTACTCATTCATTCATTCATTCATTCATTTTTGTTAATCTTTACCCGAGGATATTTTCCCATTGATTTTTAGAGATAGGGGAAGGGAGAGGGAGAGACAGAGAGAAACATCATTGAGAGAGAGAGAGAGATGCATCATTGGTTGCCGCCTGCATGCACCCCAACCAGGGCTGGGGAACCTGCAACCAAGATATGTGCCTTTTACTGGAATCAAACCTGGGACCCTTCAGTCTGAGGGCCAATGCTCTATCCACTGAGCCAGTCCAGCTACGGCCCTACTCATTGATCATACATTCAATACACATTAAGCCAGAAGCAGATTTACATGAACATAACGAACCTTAAGTTTCAGGCCATTTCAGCCTCTTCCAAAAACAACGCCTTAGCAATTGCTTCACATTACTCTCCAATTATGTTATATTTAAGCAATTAAAATTTTTTAACCATAGTTAGTTAAGACTGATAATCTCTTGATACAACAGGCATTTGTTGCTGTATACTTTGTTGTGTATTAAAGAGATCATCCAACCATTTTTAGATACATAATTAGCCTGTATAGTGGCTCTGTCCTGCCTCTCCCCCTGTCAGGAGCAGCCATGGGCCCTTTTCCTGCCTGGTTAGCAGAAGTCAAGTTGGGGGATACATAAACTTGTATTTAGTAAATGAAACCCCTTTACGAATGAGTGCAAACAGGAATCATGATGCTCCTAAAGGTCACTGTCCTGAATCAACCATCATCATGTCATAGAGGTTTAGGGCCAGTGATCACCATGGTCTGTAAATAATGTCCCAGGATCCTTAACAGTCAAATATACATAAAGGAGGTCTGAAAGTGCAAAGCTCAAAAGGTTTACTTGTTGGAATATTCTTGAAATTTTTATAATTTTATTATAAAAAACTAAAATTTATCTTATCAATAAATCCTAATATGCAAATAGACCAAAAGGTGGAACAACTGAACAACTGGTTGCTATGATGTGCACTGGCCACCAGGGGGTACATATGGAAGATGGAGGGCATTTGGCAGCGGGCAGCAGAGCGTGGAACATGGCAGGCATCAGTGGCAGCAGGATGGTGGAGAAGGTGAACGGGGGCGCCAGACCAAGGTGGGGCGCTGATCACTATCATCGGGGCAAGCCTCTGGTAGTTACTGAAAATTCGTTGCTCCCACGTGCCACGGCCCTGCCAAGTGCTCACACCTGCTGCTGGCACCTGGTGCCGGCTCCATTCGCTTGGCACTGTCAGCGGGTGAGAGTGGGAGCTACTGGCACCAATTGCCTCTCAAGGCTTCTCCACCTCCCCCTGGTCCTGAGGGGTGATCACGGCAGCAGTCACCTCTCACACCCGCTGCCAGTGACAGCCCTGCTCACACCCGCTGCCAGTGCTGGATTCACCACTTGCATCCACTGCTGGTGCCGGCCCTGTTCACACCCGCAACCAGTGCCAGAGCCGCTGCTCACTCCCGCTGCTGGCGCTGATCCCAATCACTCCGCGCTATCAGCGTGTGGGAGCGGCGGCAGTGGGAGCAGGGCTGCCGGCAGATAGGGGACTGGGGAGCTGCAGACAGGGCCAGGTGGGGGCACAGAGGATGGGCCAAGACTCGCCCCTGTGACCACCGCAGCCTGGCAGCCCACAGTTCCTTTCAAGGTGCACAAATTCATGTACTAGGCCCCTAGTCCTAGCTAATAATAGAGAAACATGGTAATTAACCATAACTTCGCTACCCTTCCCATTGGCTAAGCAGCGAGATATGCAAATTAACTGCCAACCAAGATGGTGGCCAGCAGCCAGGCCCCTGAAGTGAACAGGAGGCTTGCTTGCTCCAGTGACGGAGGAAGCCAATGTTCCCTGCCTGCCGCTGCTGGGCTCTGAGCTGCTCTCTAAGAAACATTGTTGCAAATATAGAAGGTAAACAATCCCCAGAAACTTGCTTTCAGCCAGCCGGGATCTCAGAGCTGGAGTTGCAACAAAGTTTCAAATACAGAAGGTAAACAAAGCCCAGAAACCTGCTTTCAGCAGCCGAGGTCTCAGAGCTGCAGCTGAGCCTCAGAGTTAAAGCTGGCTCTCAGCTCCAGTGACAGGCATAGAAGGTAAATAAATCCCAGAATTAAAAAAAAAAAAAGTAAAAAAGGAGAGGTTGGGAGCTTCAGTCACCCACCAGCCTGAAAATGGCCCTCAGCCCCTCACCCAGACTGGCCAGGCACCCCAGTGGGGACCCCCACCCTGAAGGGGGTGTGACCAGCTGCAAACAGCCATCATCCCCTCATCCAGGCTGGCCAGGCACCCAAGCGGGACCCCCACCCTGATCCGGGACACCCTTCAGGGTAAACCAGCTGGCCCCCACCCGTGCACCAGGCCTCTATCCTATATAGCAGTGATTCCCAAAGTGGGCGCTACCACCCCTTGGTGGGCACTGCAGCAATCCAGGGGGGCGGTGATGGCCACAGGTGCATTTGTTTTAACTTTTTTTGTATTACCTTTCTATTCTGAGTTCAATAAATAGTTTCATAATTTCAAACTTCAATGTTTCTAATTTACACCTTTCTTTACTATATTTTACGAAAAAGGTAGAAACATTAATACATATATCTTTCTGTTTAATTGCTATTAAAATTTTTAAAAATTAATTTCCAAGGGGCGCTGAGTAATATTTTTTCTGGAAAGGGGGCGGTAGGCCAAATAAGTTTGGGAACCACTGCATTAAAAGAAAGTATATAGAAAGAACAGAAGCTATTCATTGACAATGTTTTGATTAACACCAATGTTGATAGTGTAGGAGAATGCAGAGAAACGAGAAAAGAAGTAGTCAAAGACAATCTTAACAGAAGATTTTTGAAGCATTACCCAATGTATTGTATTTTTCCTTCTTGCCAATTCCTTCGTAAGCATAATTGACTGTAAACCCTGAGGCTAAGGCTTAATGTGTTAAGGAAACAAAGAATAAAGGTGGGGGAGGGGGGAGAAGGAATCTCAGCAAGAAAAAGAGATTATTCTTTTTTAGTTCCTAAGGAAGTTCTTGAAAGGCAGTGAAAGAATACTAACTTTGAAAGAGAAAGCCTTTTTTAACTCCCCCAACACACACACACACTAGTACACGCACAGGGAAGAGTCTAGTGGACTCAGAGCACTCTCCTTTTTTAACTACAGAATGTGTGAGAATTTATGGTCATTCAAGAGCAGATTTTGCACCACACAGAGAGAAGTAGGAATCCTTTCTGGGCTGAGGGAAAAAGAAACCTAGAGAGGAATAGGGAAGGAGAGCAAGGGAGTTTGGGTGCTAGTGTGAGCTCTTGCCTCAGGGTCAAAATCTGTGTGAGTGATAGAGATGCCTAGATTTATGTGGGGATTTAAAAACAAGGGGGCCCGTGCTCCTTTTTCAAACTCTGGAAGGAGGCAGATTTCCCAAGGGTCTTCTGTCAACATGAAGTAACCAGAGGAAAGTGGCAGTGTTTCCTGGGCAGGTTTAGGCAGAGCATGGATTGGAATAACCTCTCCCCAATCTCTCCACCCACCTCCCAGACTCTTTAGATTTCCTTGAGAAATATAAGAGATCCCAACATGTTCTGTGTGTCTACTGAAACATTAGAAATAGCTGGCAATTGAAAAGTAGTCTTTCTATAAGACATTACCACAAAATATAACAGGTCAAAAGGACTAGTTACTAGATTCTAAAGAATAAAATGAAGCCAGGAGAGCCTTTTGCAGAAGCTTCCGGGTGGCCAGTGAAAGCTGTGAATGAGAGGAGGATGTGACTAAGACTGAAAGGATTACAGAGCCAGCCATTGTGAGGGTGGGGTGAGTCAGCAGAAGCAGACCACTGAGGTTCCAGGAGCAGTCACCTTGCAGAGCAATAGAATAAGATTGTCGTCAAAAGTGAATTCTAGCAGAGACCGTCTCTCCCATATGAGGTAAGCCCCTCAGAGCTTAGAATAGTCTGGGGAGAAGGAAGAGAGAATGCAGAGGAGAGAATCAAGAGATCTGTGCTTTAATACAGAAAAGCCTCAGTGATCCTGATTTGATACATTTAAGTTTTTCACCATTAATGGACATGAAGGTCACCAGGAATAAAATTAAGTTTTATCTTTATTTGCTTAAACGACATGGTATGTAAAATTTATAGCCGCTACTATAGAAGATAAAGCAGGAAAGGTTTCAAGAAAGAGCGCCTGGCTAACCCCCACAAATCCTGGGAAGATTGAACAAGAAATGTATTGTCTTGGTGAGAGTAGATTCAAAATTGCAAGTAGGGATGGAATGAGTGGTGAAAGGAGGAAGTGAATAAGAATTTCAAAAATGATTAGCAATGAAAGAAAGGAACAATAGCAAAGTTCTCTTGGCCTCCATTTTCTAATCTATGAAGAAAGGGGAAATAATACTTTTAAAATGTACATTTGGGTTGGGAATAATGAAATAATGGATGAACCAGGCAATTGGATATACCAAAGAGAAGAAGTAAAGAGTATGCCTGTATAGGAGAAAAACATAGTATATATAGGGTTTGGTATTATCCATGGTTTCAGGCATCCATTGGGGTCTTGGAACATATCCCCCATGGATAAGGGGGATTACTGTATTCTTCACTTTATGTAGTTTGGTATCTTTTGAATTCAAATCACGTCTTTTCAGAACTATTTCTACTCTGCTTTTCCTTGCAATGGGCCATAGAAGACTAACCTCTGTGGACGGTATCACCTGATGCTCTTGCCTTCTGTCTTATAGTTGGGTTCAGTCAAGGGGAGGTACCAAGAAGATATCAAGGCAAGGGTACTTCTTCTTTGTTCCCTTCCTTTGGTGCTATTGTTACAAGTTCCTTCCTCTTGCTTACAGCTCTAGTCAGACAACTCTTCCTTTATGGCTCTAGTTCTCTTGGACTCTCATAACACTATTTCCTCTCTTATAGGTTTAGGGATGAAATGGCTTCCGATATTGCTTGTTGAATTTCTTGACTATGTCTACTCCTCTGTAAATAATCCTTTCATTTAAATCACTTCAATGAAAACATCTGAGAGAAAATCTATTCCCTACTGGGATCTTGACTGGGAATAGAAGAAGATATGATCAAAAGTCAAAATACTACACCCCATTCCACATGAGATGTGAGAGAAGAGACACTCAGATGGAAGAATGAGAGGCAGCATCTGGGAAAAGTGGGATAGTCGATCCCTAGGACAGGGAAATGAGCTGGGAAGAAGAAAGTGATGAACTTGAGTATATACATCAACCAAGATCAAGAAATGTCCCTCAAGATAGTACACTGGCAGTTCTGGACATAGTAGGCACCTTTTTCTGTTTCCTGAAATTCAAAATTTTTTGAATCCTTGGAACATGACATTTTCCAAGGATTTAATAAGAATGACCAAGCGCACTCTCTTCCATCCACCCCATGGTTATCTCCTTCTCAACCTCAGGCCTGAGCTTTGATATCACATACTACTCAGTGAGGCTCTTCTGTCCATGCTAACTCAGATAGATAATCCCCCCTGTTATTCTAGATGTCAGCTCATTGTGTCCTTTATAAAATGTATAACGATTTGTAATTATTTTATGCATTTGTTCATTTACTCTATTGCCTCTTTTTTCCCACTAGAATGTAAGTTTCATAAGATTAGGGACTGTGTCTGACATTCAACGTTATATCCCTAGAGCCTGTAATAGAGCCTGGAAGATGAAATGTAATCAGTAAATATTCATTGAATTGTGAATTAATGAATGAATGAGTGATTAATTGCATGCATACTATATTTTTACCTTTACCCCACCATCCTCCAAATAATTCATTCTGCAAAAGCAGGGAATTATAGCTGGAAATGCTTCAGTTAAGGACCTGGTTAAAAAAATGTCTGGGGTGTAGCAATAAACAAACAAACAAACAAACTTTGGAACCAACAGTCTTGGGGTAAATACCAGGTCCCTTAGTCAGTTGCTCTTTGGCCTTGGCCAAGTCATTGATTATTTCTGAGCCTCAGTTTCTTCATCCATACATGGAAATAATAACTCTAACTTGTGTGATTGATTGAAAAGGCACTTGGCACAAAAGTAGACTCAGTAGATGCTAGTATTAATGGCAATACAATTATTCTTTAAATGTTATTATTTATCTTTTCATTGGTCAAGTATCCTATATGTCTTATTCACAGTTTTATTTATTGTGCCTATAAGACTGCCTGACACTTTCAGATGCTCGATATTTGCAAATAAATGTTGAATATTTGTGCTTTAAGAATAATAATTAAATAAGATTTATTCAGGTGTCTGATGAACACTTTATATACATGATCTCATTTTTATGTCTTCATGAAGTATATACTATTATTTTCCCCCATTCATAAGTAAAAGAACTGAATGTTAGAAAAAGTCCATCACTAAGTAAAGAATCTAAAGCCATCTCATCAACTCCCTCCCCTTATGAGGAGGACAGGTATCAGTAGCTTGGCATGCTCCTTCCAGAGGGTTGCAAATCATAAGCTTTGCGTTTTAAAATTGGATAACTTATTTGAGGAATTTCACAGGTCCTAAATATAATCTGCCTTATATTGCATTTCTAAGGCCACTTAGTACAATTATGAACCTCATTTTAAACTTACATATTATCCTATATAATAAAAGGGTAATATGCAAATTGACCCTAACAGCAGAATGACCAGAACAACTGGTCGCTATGATGTGCACTGACCACCAGGGGCAGATGCTCAACATAGGAGCTGCCCCCTGGTGGTCAGTGAGCATCTGCCCCTGGTGGTCAGTGCACTTCCACAGGGGGAGTGCCGCTCAGCCAGAAGCTGGCTCATGGCTGACCAGCACAGCTGTGGTGATGGGAGCCTCTCCCGAGGATGTCCAACTAACGACTTAGGCCTGCACCCCGAGGGGTCTGGGACTGCAGGCCGGGCTGAGGGACCCTCCCCCCTCCCCCGAGTGCACGGATTTTCATGCACTGGGCCTCTAGTAATATATGAAAGATTTGAACAATAATATAGCTGCTACAAGACTGTATCTGTAAAGTGAATAAAATATTAACTTCACTTATAATACACTGAAAGTGTATTAAAATGAGAAATCCCTGATACCTATTTTTGGCTCAGCTACATCTCTGATACATAACTGGCATCATTAAAGAGGATAGGTCTTGGAATTAAATAGAACTGGATTTTTAGCCTGGCTCCTCCACGTACTAAACAAAGGATCTTGTCCAAGTTTCTTAGGCTCTCTCAGCACCACTTTCTGGTCTGCAAAATAAAGTTAATAACATCAATGTCACCCAGTAGCTACAGATATTAAATAGGTAATCTACATGAAAGCAATTTGCTCAGAGTCTAGCAAATAGTGAAGTTCTATGTAAATGTTCAATTTTGTTCCCTTTCATTATTTTCACTGCTGTCTTAACAATTAAGTAAATAATCTGTATTCAGTATTTTTCACCAGTATTTTTACTTAGTCTTCAAGGTCAAGGTAAAACACATTAATTCAATAGTTTTGGAGAAAATTCTGCCACTGCTTTTATTGTGTCTTTTTCTTAGTAAACCTCAAAACAGCCATCAGGTTTACACTTTGGATATTTATAAACAAAGCATTTACTAAAATATAAACATGAAATAATTAGAATCTTTGATATTTGTCTTTCAACATGGTATCTGTATGTACAAACTCCTTGGATCTGCTATTATCTTTCCAGAATTTAGAGGGTTTTGGTTGGTTATTTCCCCCCAAGGCCAGAGGTGGAGGATTGCATTATCTAAAACCAACAGGAAATGATTCAGATCAAGGTAATATCTAATAGTTCTGGTTCAGGACCTTTTTATCAGAAGGTGTTTCCTTTGTTGATTCATTTGTTCAAATATGTGTTAAGCATCAATTATGTACTGTGCTCTGTACAAGGCACCGAGGTGAGCGGTCCATGCCCTTGGGGAATCTCTAGCCTGGAAGGGTGAGAAAGTTCTATGTATTTAAACAGCCAGAAAGCAATGCAAACTTTGGTAAGTACCACAAGGATGTTGAGGCAGAGAATTATGGTCTTTCAAAGGAAGAAGACATTGTTTCCCATTGAGGGGAGCTGGAATGACTTTGTATGCTTGGTGAAGGGTAAATGAAGAGCTCAGAAGATGTTGCCATGAAGTCAGGCTCTGGAAATGCATTAGCGATCTAGAATCTCCATCATGAGGAAAGAGAGCTTAGGTGATTGTGGTACTTTGATCCCAGGAGACTCAAAGGCTCCAAGGACACTGTCAATCACCGATTGATTTGGGAGACCATTTCTGTGCACTTGGTCCATCCTCAGTTGTGGCGCAAGCCACATTGCATCCTAGCCATTTATTTTTCTGACTTCCTGGCTAGCTGATGAACTCCTGGAGGTAGAGACAATGTCTTTCTTCTCTAGTACATAGTCAGGCTCCAGCAAATGACAGGCACTCAATGCATGACTGTGTTATAGAAAGAAAGACCTACCAAACCAGAGAAGCCAGGAAAGAAGAGTGAATTTCAATGCTGTCTGTGTGGTTTAGATTCCTCACAGACAGAAGTCCTGGGGATCTGGCAAGAACAGTTCACTGTGGTCACGTAGGCAGGAGGCTAGGGCTGGCCCGCTTCCAGAACAGGCCTGTGTTGGCTGGACTACAGTGGCGCACTGAGCCCGAGGAAGGTGGGACGGTGGCATTACTCAGCCTTGTTCAGTGAAGAAAGCTCTATTCTTCTCTCCAAGCTTCTGGCTTGAGGTTAGTGGTAGTGACATGAGGCTTGGATTCAAGCACGGGGGTGTGAAGGCGCCTAAATGAGAAAAGAAAATTGGAGAGAATTGACTCAACAGTAAATGCTTAGAGAATTTGTTTTGTTTTTATCCCAAATCTTCTGACTGCATAATAATCTAAAGAGGTAAGTGATCATTTTGAAATTCTAAAAGGGTAAACAGATCATTCTTTTAAAACAAAATAGAGAAGAGTAACTTTGGGAAAGTCTGGGCCTTTTTCTGTCTTCTGAAAGGTAAGATATTGATAAAAACGTATCATTGGCCCCCTAACTTGTTGCTATAAGAATTCAGAATCGCCGAAACCGGTTTGGCTCAGTGGATAGAGCGTCGGCCTGCGGACTGAAAGGTCCCGGGTTCGATTCCGGTCAAGGGCATGTACCTGGGTTGCGGGCACATCCCCAGTGGGAGATGTGCAGGAGGCAGCTGATCGATGTTTCTCTCCCATCGATGTTTCTAACTCTCTATCTCTCTCCCTTCCTCTCTGTAAAAAAATCAATAAAATATATTTAAAAAAAAAAAAGAATTCAGAATCATGTCTGGGAATAGCGTTCTGAAATCTGCATTTTAAACACCTCCCAAATGATTCTGTTGTGCACTAAAGGTGAACCACTGCTGCGTTCTGTGGCCTTTGTGAACCAAGGAGAGCTTCTTCTTGTGTTTAAAGATTAAGCTACTAAAACCAATGTCTTTGTGAGGCCTCTTTCTGCTCTCAGTCTGAAGCTAGGAGCTGGAGGAAGTGGAGGCAAGACCGAAGGAGATAAAATAGGCATTAAAGGCCAGTGTACGCAGAGCTATTGGAGTCATCTTAAGAGCTAAATAAAGGGACAGGAGAACTGGAAATCATCACTGTGGCAGACAGACAAAAAAAGGAGGATGCAGTTGCCAAACAGCTAATCAATGTATGTGATTAAAATTCCAAGTTAAAAGTGAGGAAGCAGATCCGCAAAAACTGGAGGGCCAGGCGAGTCAGGGAAGCGATAACCCAGATCTGGGGCAGCCGCACATGCAGGATCCAACTCTACAAGGCTAACCTCCTCAGCCAGCAGCCTTGAAGTGGTTTCTGTAATAACAGTAGAATATGCAGTAATACGCAGCTATTAAACCCCCCGCCCCCAAGAACAATGTCCAGGTTGAGTTCCCAAGTTCTGCAGAATTGCTTCCCTAATAATAGCTAACATTCATGAAATACTTCGACATAACATGCAGAGTTTCCATCATTTAAGTCTCACAACAAACCTGTGAAATAGGTGCCATTGGCATGGATCTTGTACAGACAAGAAAAGGGGTTGATCCCCTTGCTCAAGGCTGTGAGCAAGGGCAGAGCCAGGATTTGAACCCTGACAATTCAGATCCAGAGTTTGAATTCTTGACCATTATTTTATCCTGTCAGCTGCAGAGCAGGTGTATCTATGGCTTTTACACAGTAATCAACTTTCAGTTGTAATGATTCAATCATTATCATTTCTGTTACAATGTCTATAAAATTAGGAAGGGGATTTATATGTTCTCTGTATAGAATTACATACTGTTTTTGCTTAAACTGCATACAATGCACTATGTACAAATGCTAACATTTGACATTACAAATATCAGATATGTAGTATGAAGTCATTTTCACACACACACACACACACACACAAATGCCAACATAATTTTCATGGCAAAGAGCTAACCAAAGGACCCCCAGACACCCAACCATGCGTGTATGTATATTGTATTTAATGGATTTTTACTCCTTTGTTCTGTGCATGTTGTTCTTTTCTTTATTCAGTTGTGACTCAGATTTTGTGGACTTGTTCAAATTTTTTAAAATGCACTTGTGCATGTACACAGAAGAATGTGTTCCTTTTATCTCACATCTCTAGAGGTTGTCTTCCTGCTTCAGGCTCCAAGGCACACCATGGCAACAGGGGCGGGGAAACTTAAGGAGAGCAAGACCAGGTTGGTTAAGAAAGACTTACGATTATAAAACAAAATGGAGCTCCCCTCAAACCGAATGAAAAATAAATGCAACACAAGAGCTTTTCCTAAAGATTTTATTACGCTTTAATGGCACTCACAGTTCTACTTACATGTATAGGCCGCTGGTAGTGTCCAGTATTCAGGGTATCTCTGGTAAAGCTTAACCTTTCAAAATGCACTGACAATTGTTGGCAACTGGTCTATAGTTACCCTTAACTAAAAGCAATTCTTTTGTTGTTGTTGTTAATCTTCACCTGAGGATATTTTTCCCATTGGTTTTTAGAGAGAGTGGAAGGAAGGAGGGTGGGTGAAAGAGAGAGAGAGAGAGAGAGAGAGAGAAACATCCATGTGAGAGAGACACATCCATTGGTTGCCTCCTGCATGCACCCCGACTGGGCCCAGGTATCAAACCTGCAACCCAGGTATGTACCCTTGACCTGAATTGAACACTCAACCCTCTGGTGCCAGGGCCAATGCTCTAACCACTGAGCTGCCAGCCAGGGCCAGCCAGGGCTAAAAACTATTATCTCATTCATCAGGCATAGCGGAAACCCTTTTTAAGATAGCAGCAACTGAAACCACACATACACACACACACACACACACACACACACCACCCCACATCAAAAGTCAGAGCACCAGCAACGGACAGAGACCAAGTTGTAGAGAACAATGTGAACCTAGCTGTTTCCTCCAGAATCTAGAGCACAGAGACTAAGTCAGTGTGTTTTAGGTCTATGTGAGCACATTTAATTGTCCACTGTCCACACAGAAGCTGCAGATTATTGGGTTGGCAGGTCTCACTCTGTGTCCAGTTGGAAATGTAGTCCAGGACATGGCAAATACAGAAGGAATGAATGAATGTGAGAATCCAGTATAAACTAACTTATAGTAGCAAAAAAATGTAAAAAACACAAGTGTTCTGATATAATTCTATCAAAAGGAGACCCTACTTTTCTTTCACGTTCTCTTTCCTACTGTTTAATAAGTTGTCATGGACTCCCTGTACCCCAAAAGCTGTTTCAGCAGCTCGGCAGCAAAACTGAGTCCAAATATAGTTTTCCCCTCTCTGCTATCACAGCGCTGCAAAGGCAGTCTTTTCTTTTCTTTACATTTTATATTTTAGTTACAGTTTGCGTTCAATATCATTTTGTATTAGTTTTAGGTGTACAGTATAGTGTGAGACAATCATATACTTTACTAACTGTTCCCCCTGATATTTCCAGGACCCGCCTGGCACCATGCAGAGCTATTACAATGTTGTTGACTCTATTCCCTATGCTGCACTTTACATCCCTGTGACTGTTCTGTAACTGCCACTTTGCACTTCTTAATCCCCTCATCCTCAAAGCAGCCTTTTCTGATGATATTCATTCTCTCTCTCTCTCCCTCTCTCCCTCCCTCCCTCCCTGTCTCTCTTTCTCTCTCTCTCTCTCACTTTCATACTAAATTAATAAAATATATTTCTGGTTTACTTGGTGCATTATAGAAAGTACTAGAGGCCCGATGCATGAAATTCGTGCATCTGCCTCAGCCTTCACCGCCGTGGCTTCGTCCAGAAGGTCATCCGGAAGGATGTCCGGTCTAATTAGCATATTACACTTTTATTATTATAGATGATAACATAGTAAGAAAGCCAAGATATAATTCATTAGGTCAAAAATGTTCTTAGATATCTCTTCCTATAACCTTCTGCAAAACAAAACAAAAAGCAGTGCTCTGAATACTATGGGCAGTGTCCTCATCAGATGTCAGGTAAATAATGTGGGCTGCTTTAATTTTTT
Organism: Myotis lucifugus; assembly: GCF_000147115.1. Lineage (NCBI taxonomy): Eukaryota > Metazoa > Chordata > Mammalia > Chiroptera > Vespertilionidae > Myotis > Myotis lucifugus. Next base: position 1,540,870 of record NW_005871269.1, on the reverse strand, counting down.
TAAATGTAGTTCCTCCAACCTTTTTCAGCTCTCCTAGTCTTCACTGTATTTTTGCTCTTTTCTCTTAAAATCACTTGTCAATATCATTAATTAAATTGTCATGGAAAGAAGATGTGAATTAAAGAGAGAAATAGTTGACACTCCTTTTAATACTTTTCATAATGAGCTGAAAATGAAGGGAACAAAGGGAGAAAGATCAAAATAAGTATTTAATAAATTATAGCAAGCAAAATATATATGTGAATCATATTACAGCTATACTTTAGTACATGTCAAAATCAGTTTCAAATTTCATAGGATCCTTTCTAGACCATTTGGAATAGTTTTTCCCCCCCTTAGATATAGAAACTGTGCTAAATTCTGATTGGATCCAGCAATTCTATTTATATATTACAAGGCTAAGTCAAGTATATGTGCCTCTGGACATGTGTGTATGTTGGAAGGCGTATGAGTGATCAGAAAGGGCAGGGTGGGAAAGGATAATAATTCCTGCCTCGTTGCACAATCTCAGGAGTGGTTTTTGCCTTAAAGATGCAACCAGTGCTGATGGTGATGCTATTTGTGCAAGTGTTTACTTTGGCTTTTACTTACAGAGCAACAGTGATCCAGCAAGTGCTCTTGATGGGTGCGGATTGCCTACGCCAGGAAGGTGTCAGAACAAGAGATTTCTATCACTTTCCACATTTATTTTTAAATTCCCATCACCTGGCCTTGAGAGAAAATAAAATGTTTAGGGCAGTGATGGACTACATAAAGAAGATTCAGAAAATATCCAAGTTAATTCAAACACATCTATAGTGCCCTAAGATAGTTCCCCTTTTCTTTTCTTTTTATACTTTCCTTTCTCCCTTCCCTTTCTTTCCTTTCTTTTTTATTTTCCTATTCTGCCTGGCCTCCTACATATACAAGACTTGTGAACTGGGCAGGTGACTTTTCCCAGTGGTGGTCTACCCACCATACTATGCAAACACTGGGTGAGAGAGAGGAGAACCTGAGAGTGTGAACCGTGATGGTAACTAAAGTACTATCCCACTGTTCTCTTTACTTATTTATTTTTTAAATCCTCACCCAAGGATATTATTTCCATTGATTTTTAGCGAGAGTGGAAGAGAGTGGGAAAGACTGAGAGAAATATCGATGTGAGAGAAACACATTGATTGGTTGCCTCCTGCACTTGCCCTGACCAGGATCCGGGCCAGGGAGGAGCCTGCAACTGAGGTACATGCCCTTGACTGGAATCAAACCCGGGACCCTTCGGTCCTGCAGGCCAATGCTCTATCCACTGAGCCAAACCAGCTAGGGCTCCACGGTTCACTTTAGCTGTAGTTTGTAATTGAATAGTAATATCATTTGGAAGCTCCAAATACTCACCTGATATTAAAGAGGATGGTTTTTTTTCAGGAGCAAAGAGCCTCCAGTTGAAATTATTTAATGTGTCTGAGTCAGGTCTACTTTTGGAAATAATGAACAAAAGTCATCTCAAATTTGTTCTGGAGAAAGATTAGGAGTGCCCAAGTTGAAAGAAATGAGGATCAGCTCACATTTTCTCTTACAAATATTCTTCAAGTTAGAGTCCCTCCCAGTTTAAGAAAATAATTGCCTTTTTAAAAAAGATTAAGTGACTTCCATATTGGCAATTGACATTTTGTAGATCATAAAACATAAGTTCCTATGCTGATAAGTAAAACAAATCAGGTAGGTGAGAGAGAATCCCCTCTTTTACCATTCTTTCCTAAAATTAAATTTCTCAGTTTCGCAAAGGCTTAACAATACACATCTTAAAAATAAGAAAATAATTATACCCAAAAAATGTGAATCATAAGACCATTAAAAAAATTCATAAATGTTCATTTTACTTACTAGTAAAAGCAGTGTTGTTCCAAGAAACTTGACTATTTCACAGAGTTAAGTGATCAGAATATGCCCTGTGCATAGTGGATAAATCAGAAATTCCTCTGGGAATAATTGGCTTACTCTTATTTGAGTTTTCTTTTTTGGAATATTTCATCAGCATCACATATGAACCATTTCTTCTGGCTTTAAATGGTACGGTGGTACCCTGTATCAACCCCTGTCTCTACACTTAGTTGACTCAATAAGTACATTCTTTTCTCTGATTTTTCTGGATTGTTACATGCACATTTGTAGAGTTGATGTCACCCATACCTCAGTGTCAGGTGGTTAGGGGGATTATTCCTTGTTTCCAGGGAAATTTAGGATTGGAGCAGCAGAGCAGGCAAGTAAAATTAGGCTGACAAGTTTACTCAAGGGGTTCTAATGCTGTTTTATCAATGCAGAAAGAGAGATTTATTATTCTCTGTATGATCAACACCTTACACAATACTAGCCACACATTTGATTCTCAAGAACGTTTGCTGGCCCGGCTGGTATGACTCAGTGGTTGAGTGTCAACCTATGAACCAGGAGGTCCTGGTTCAATTCCCGGTCAGGGCACATTCCTGGGTTGCGGGCTCAATCCCCAGTAGAGAGCGCGCAGGAGGCAGCTGATCAATGATTCTCTTTCATCATTGACGTTTATATCTCTCTCTCCCTCTCCTTCCTCTCTAAAATCAATAAAATATTTTTTTAAGGGGGAAAAAGAATATTTGTTGAATAAATGAATAATATGCAAAATTCAGCTTCGCTTATTTTTCCATTCACATATTAGCCTGACATGCTATTGGGGTTGATGCCAATGTAGGATGCCTGCACTCAGATGCACACAGCCTCTTCCTCAGGAACCACAGGGTCTTTCCTAGTCTGAGACAGGAGTGAGCAGCAGAGGGGAGACCGGCAGCATAAACCTGCATCTCCCAGCTCTGGGCTCCGTACTTACTTATGCTGCGGTATATTGTCCTCCGACAGAAGCAGTGCAAGAAGAGCTTGTATTAACCCCATCTCATAGATGAGCAAATAGGCTCAGAACTGTTTGATCCCAAAGTCCTTTTTAAGGAGAACTGTGTTAATATTAGAATTTAAACAAAAAGTTATAACAAATACTAAGTTAATATCATTTGATAGAATTTAAACAAAAGTTATAACAAATAAGTTAATATCATTACCATCTACCAGAGAAGAAAGAATTATATTAATATTATTCATTTACTCTGTTTAATGAGACACACACTACAAAATATTAAGCAAATCTCAGAATTCAGTTTTGCAGGCCCCAGTGCATACCCTCAATTACATTTTGAAGTCCTGTATTTTATTAGAAAAATAAGACTTCCTGGCTTTTCTTGACTTATTTTTAACTATATTTGAAAATATTTACATAAGATTTATTTAGGGTGAAGCCAGTGAAAGCTTCTTTTTATTTTATTTTACAACTCATGTCAAACTGAAGGAGAAGTCAGTGGGGGAGGAAGCCTCCATTTGGCTACAGTGGCACTCGCATGCTACGTGTGCAGGTAGGAGCAGTCGTTTTTATTTGTGTTTTTAAAATCACAAACAAATTAAGAGTTTCAAATAGATTGGGATGAATACTTGTAAGAGTTAGGACAAACTCAAGGTTAAAATCCTAACTTATGAAAAGTTTCTGTAAATTTATGGTACATTTAAAGTAAGACCACTATGCATAGGAAAAAGATAGCTCAGTTGACACAAAAGGAATACACGTGGCTTATGAACCATTTACAAATCTTTAACATCGCTAGTAATTAGAAATGAAAACAAACAAGAATGCCATTCTACTTTTCTCTATTAACCAGTATGGCTAGTTAATTTATTTTTAGAATGTACAGTGTCATTAGAAGTATGAATTTAGTCAACCGTTTTGGAAAGCAATTTGTAATTATGTGTCAAAGAAGCTCTGGCTATGCTTCTGGGGTTCTACTCCGAGGAAATATTCTGAAATGCCAGCAAATATTTAAATGTAAAAATACACTTTTATACTTAAATGTCCTCAAACAAGAAGCACATTTTAGACCATTTATGAAAATACATTCTTATGACTTAATAATAATGGGGGAAAGCAGGCTGCAATATCACAGGACAGTGTGATCTCAGGGATAGAAAATGACTCTTGGAGAAAGATGTAAACAGAAGTGATAGCAGCTATCTCTGTTTATTTAAACTATTTCTATGTGTTTTGCTATTTTTTTCCTGTATTTTATAAGTTTACTGTTATAATTAGAAAAATATATAGAAGAAAGGAGAAAAAAACAGAACAAAAGCAAAACTCTCTAATCCCAGAGGCTGAATATGACACAGAAAGAGAAGAGGAATTTCATCTGGCCATCTCAATTTTACCTGCGGTTCCCTTGCAGTCCATCCGAGGTCAACAATCCAACCCAAATTAGGTGCTGTTTTAGTTGACCACAGGGTCAACACAACACTACGCCACAGTGACCTCCCATGCAACTGCACTGCTGGGATGCATCAGTCCGACGTCCAGAACAAAGAAAGCAGTGGCCCAGCCCTCTCTGCACTTGCCAGACTCTGTCTGGAGCGCGTGGTCAGCGCTGTGCACCACATCTGAAGCAGAATGCTAAATAATTAGAGTCTGTCCAGAAGAGGGTGGCCACAATGGTAAAACGTCTGGAAACCCTATGACTTCTCAGCTTAAAATTCCCCCCTGCTTTCTTATTATTCTCAGGACAAAGTCCCAAGCCCTAGAAGACCCTACCTCATCTGTTAAGATTCTCCTCTTTGTTCACGAAGTTCTAGTCACACATTTCAGTCCCTTGAATGTATCAAGTTCCTCCCCACTTCAGAACTGCTGCCTAGAATGCCTCTACTCCCCCCACCCCTCCTCCCACCCTGTCTCCTCCACAAACACACTTTCTTGCCTGGCCAATTCCTACCTTTTTTTAGGTCTCAGATCAACAAGCTCTTTCCCTAAGAATACGCTCAAACCACCCACCTAGAAACAGTACCCCTATTGTACACTCTTATTTTAGCCTGCAGTTGTCTTGGGTTAATTACCTTTCGTCCGTATTCCTTGCCGGGTGGTAAACTCTGAGGAGAGTGCTGTGTGTCATAGTATGTGCCTTGGGCTGCTTGGGCTGCTATAAGAATATGCCATAGACTGAATGGCTTATAAACAACAGAAATTTATTTCTTTTGGCTACAGAGGCTGGGAAGTCCAAGGTCAAGTTACTGGCAGATTTATTGTCTGCTGAGAACCTCTTCCTGGTTTGTAGATGGCCAGTCTCCTTGCTGTGTCCTCACATGCTCAAAGGGATGAGGGGGCTCTCTGGGGTCTCTTTTATAAGGGCACCACTCCATTCTTGAGGGCTCCACCCTCATGACCTAATCACTCCCCCAAGGTCTCACCTCCTAATACCATCAACACTGGGGGTAGGATTTCAACATGTGGATTTGGGGGGAACACAAACATTCCACATATAGAACAATGTATGCCAAGAATGTAGGACAGTGCCTGGACCACACTTTGGGCTATTTGTTGAGTGAATGAGTGAATGAAATAATGAATGATGTAAGCCCATCTGTCTGCATGGTTGTTGTTTTTTGATATATTTTTATTGATTTCAGAGAGGAAGAGAAAGGGAGAGAGAGAGAGAGACATCAATGAATAGAAACATCAATGATGAGAGAGAATCATTGATCAGCTGCCTCCTGCACGCCTCCCCCCACCCCCCACCCCCGAGGATCGAGCCCACAACCCGGGCATGTGCCCTTGACCGGAATCGAACCTGGGATCCTTCAGTTCTTTGGCTGCATCGCTCTATCCACTGAGCAAAACCGGCTAGGGCTGTCTGCATGTTTTTATGGCTACCACCCTCTACTTTCACGTCTTAATTTCCCCTTAATGCTTAGAAAATAGATTTTTAACCTGAAAAAAAGAGAAGACAAGCAGGAGAGGAGGGATTATGATAGCTTCCTATCACAAGCTATTCTGTG
>NW_005871269.1:1514307-1534887 GCF_000147115.1 Myotis lucifugus | reverse complement strand
AGCCCTGCATTTAGATTCACTGAGGAGGGGCGCGCGCGTGGAGAAAGGCAGGCTTTCTCATCAGGGTCCTTTGGGAATTTTTCTTAAAGGCAACCTCTGAGAGCGCATCCTCCGGAGAGAGAGGGCAGTCCCCTGCATCCAGAAGTCTGGGCGTTTATGGACATGGCTACAGGAATGGGTTGAAATGTCAGTGCAACTGCTTCCTGTGCCTTCCCTATCGTTAACCCAAACTGTGTCATGATTCTGGAATGAGCAAGGCCTGCTCAACAAACTCAGCTTTTATCGCCTCTTTCGTATTTGCTTATTCATAGCTCACAATTGTCCAATGGTCTTTTTACTCTCTACTCAAAGGAATAAATGCTGTTGTGGGGGAAATAAACGACAACTTCCACTTGGTTTGAAAGACACAGGATGTCTCTGAGGTGTGGCAGGTGAAAACTAAGCCACACGGCCTGGCTTCGCCTTACTAAGTGGTGATTTTTTCAGTGTGGAGACTCCTCATGAAATAGAACACCGTTTTTTGAAGTTTGACGACTGCTAAAAATATTTCATGCTTACTGGGCGCTGATAATGTTTCTGGCAATGAGCTGAGTGACTGAATTCTAACAACGGTCTGCAAGTAGATGCAATTATAGTCCGTATATCTTGAAACTGTGTGCTCTCCAGTACTATAAGATTTGGGAAAGTATGATAGTATCTGAATTGGGAAATGTAATATTACATTTATTTGAACTTTATTGTAAAAAAATTTAATATACTACAAAGTAGAGAGAATATCATAATGAAGTCCTACATGTCAATCACTTACCCTTAATAATGATCATTTTACTATATTTCCTTTGCTCAATTATTTTAAAGTAAGCCCTGATATCATGACCTTTAGACTCTAAATGTTTCAATATGCATGCTTAAAATTTAAAAGTATGTTCTTGGCCCAGCCAGCATGGCTCAGTGGTTGGGCATCAACCTATGAACCAGGAGGTCAGGCCATATGCCTGGGTTGTGGGCTCAATCCCCAGTGTGGAGCATGCAGGAGGCAGCCAATCAATGATTCTCTCTCATCATTGATGTTTCTACCTCTCTCTCCCTCTCCCTTTCTCTCTGAAATCAATAAAGATATTTTTTTTTAAAAAAAGTATGTTCTTACATACTATTATCACCACTAAAAAATTTAACAATCGTTTTTATCATCTTATACCCAGTCCATATTCAGATTTCCCATGTCATCCCCAATTTTGTCATTAGTTTTTCATAATTATTAAATTAATTTCATCCTGATAATGATGAAGGGGTGTAAGGAAACTTGCTTCTACAGACAAAGAAAATGTTGGGAAGGTTTTGGAATCACCGTGAAGTGGGATCAGGACCTGCTTGCGCTGGGACTACCCCATGCCTTCTGGGAACTCAGCCTAAGTCACCAACAGTACCCTTAGATCCCACCTGGATCTGAGCTTCAATGAAAAATCATAGCATACGGGTTAAAAGCATGGACTCTGGAATCAGACTGCCCAGATTCATTAGTTACTAGGTGACCAACCTTGAACGAGTTCATCTCTTTGTGCCTTAGTTTCATTATATGTAGAATAGAAATATTAATAGTATCTTTCTCATAGAGTTTTTGGAAGAGTTAAAGGAAATAATAGGAGAGTTAAATGACACTGAGTGATATCAGACATATAATAAGTGCTCTGTAAATGTCAGATGTGGTCATCATCATCAGTCATCATAGTCATCCTGACGGGGACTAGCTCCAGGTGAAAAACTGATCCTGCTGTGGATCAGGATACAGGATGTCCTCTGGTCCTTTCTATAAAAAGTTATTTGAAATCCACCTGTATGGCTGGTGAAAACAAACAAACAACCTCCTGTCTTGACCTAGTTGTATAGGCCCCTTCCAAGCCAGCCTCCACCACTGGCTTCTGCAAAGGAACGTTTTGGCCTTTCTAAGCCAAGGTACTCCAAAACTCCCACCTGGCTTCTTCAGCTCTCTTAGCTTTTCTATACCACAAACCTCAAGTCTCATTTCCCATCCCTTTAGCTTTGCCTTCTCACTTTCAATTCTGGTTCTCTCCCTTTGAACTTGGACCACCTTCCTTTTACTGTCGTATTTCCTTACTGTGTCTCAACAGAAGCAAGTCATTCAACAAGCCATTCAGAGCAACCTACCTTGTGATAGGTGCTATGATCAGTACTTGGAATACAGAAATGAACAACACAACATCTCTACTCTAAGGAGCTCAGGATCGATTAGATCCCTGAGGGGCCCTCCATGATCAGACAGCTTCCCATAATATACTGCCTACGTGCTACCCTTTGGATTGCCTGTCTGTTCTTGCTTTATAGGTGTATCACCAACAATGAGACATGAGCATCTGTATTACTGATCATCATTAGAGGAGTTACATTATACTTAATTGTTTATTCAGTCAGCTACTTAAAAAATATTTCTGCGTAGTCCATTAATATTTATGACTGTCATAAAAATACACTTTGACAGTTTATGTTATGAGGAAAACCAAACTCAGTGTTGTAGACTATTAGGTTGAACTGAAAGAGAAATAATTTTAAATTAGGAGTGTTCCATGCCTCGAAGTCACAAAGTAAGGGAAGCTTTCCAGCTAGAGATGTGGCCTCCACTTCCGCAGAATTCCTGCAAGAATCAATTGAATGATCTTTCTTGCCAACACCTATTTCTGAACCTTTGTGGGCTGTTCTGTTGCAAAAGTACTTTGCCAAGTTGGACTACTGTTCACATTTTCACAAATGCAGAATTGAAGGCAGTTCAAGATGAAGCTTCATAAACAGAGAACTAAACCTGTTGTGCAAGCCTCAAATAAGATTCCCTGGATGTAAGCAACCCAGCTCTTCGGATATAACTGGTCCCAACCATTCCCAGATGTCTTCACTGCACATTTAGTAGAGCTCCCCATCCTTCCAGGTCGGGAAGTTGATTCCATTTACATCTACTATGCAGTTTTAAACTACTTGAGAGTAAAATGTGAAACACATTGATTGGTACTGCACATAAGAAGCCTTAGTCAATTCTGATTTTTCGAGGCACAAGACTCAAAGGTAGAAAGAATTATTCACAGTCATTAAGCAGAGATCCAGCAGAGGTACCAAGAGTGAAGACCAACAACAAGTGCAGAGCCGGAAGAGTCCTATAGTGGGGCAGGAGGGGCAGGGAACAGGAGGCCGGCCATGTATATGGCAATAACCCACATGGCAACAGTCAAAGGGTTTGAGTCTGTGAATAGTGTGGTTGAAACTGGTGACATAAATTCTGCCCCCAATACATACCTGCCTTTGTTTTCTTCTCTCAGTTTAATGTTAAAACTCAGTCGAGGCAGAACATGTTGACTTAGGGCACTGCCTAAGTTTGTGTCCCTTTCCAGCCAGTGGCTTCGAATAAGCCACTTAAGTATCTATCCATGCCTCAATTTCCTCATCTGAAAAGGAGCATAATGGTTGCACAGAGTTGTTGTGAGGCTTGCTTGTTGCGAGTGCAGATTATGGCAAGTGGTCATTAGTTAGCTATTGAAGTCTATAACCTGCAGCCATACTTCCCATCACAAGGAGAAAGTCATCAGATAGTAGAAAAGAAGAAAGTCAACCCACATGCAGAGACAGAGGAGAGGGAAGGAGAAAGTCTCCATTTGAGCATTTGAGTCCTTGACCTCAGTTATCCCTGAGGTCCCTTCTACCCCCGCCCATGCAATCGGCTTACACGCAACAAAACATTCTTTCTTTTTCTCAAGATACCTTTAGCTGGGTTTCTGCAAATTGCAGCCAAAGAATTCTGACTTATCAAACCTGCTTTGCGACAGACACAGGGCTAAGCTTCAAGTAAATACTACATCTTACAGTTCTCAAACAAGTCCAAGATAGGCAGGAAAATTGTAGTTGAGAGATCTTGCTGCTCTATTGTTACCCTATTGAAAAGGCAGCATGAGCAGTGGTTAGAGCACACTCTAGGGACAAACTGGGTTCAAAGTCTGGCTCTGTTACTTACGAGCTGGATAACCTTGGGTTAGTTACTTAACTTCATGGGTTTTCCTTTCCTCATCTGTAAAGGGGCGATATTAATAGGGCCAACTTCACAGCATAATGTGAGAATTTAATGACCATTATATGTAAAGCACTCAGCACATACTGAGAATGCTGTAAATATTAGCTCTTATTATCAGACAGACCTCTCCTAATACTCTATAAACTTTGTCATTCTCTGACCCCTAATCTAGCCTTATTTTTCTTCTTAAACTTATCACAGTTGACATCGTAAATGTTGTTACCTCTCTATTATTATCCTCCCTTAACTAGAATGTAAGTTGCTTGCTTCTTTTCCCCAGCACCTAAAAGAGTAGCTGAGTTTATAGTAAGTGCCCAATAGCCATCTGATAACTAAATAAATGACCTTGACAAGATCTTACAGCTAATTGTAGCTTAGCCAAACAGAATTCCAGGTCAGGGCTGTTTGGCTCCAAGTCAAGCACTTTCTGCTATCACATTACCTGAAATTTCCTAAGTTGTAGGTTATTAATATGTGAAGCATATCATTTAAGTATGAAAATACTATAACTAGAAACAATGTGGTATAAAGATAAGAACATTGAATCTGGAGACACGGGGTCGTATTAGTTGTAGCTATATGACCCTGGGTAACTCATTACATCTCAATGGACTGATTTCCTCATCTGTACCATGAGAATATCAAATAAAATTATTTCTATGATTTCTCTCAGTTCAGTTTTTCTCTGCTTCTATTCCAAAGAGCTAAGTGAACCAAATTCATTAGCAAATAGTTTGTACTGTGGTATATTTTGTATTCAAAGCATTTCTCTCTGTATTTTTTCCTTAATGGTGGATAAAGAGAAAAGTTATAAAAGAAATTAAAATTATTTTGGAGCAGCTAGGCATCTAACTGTCCTGTAGGTTACACTGATTTTTCTCTCTGAAATAACCCCCTAAAATTTAAGTTATTCCAGAGAAATCCCTTTTTGTGTACTTGGCTGTGGTGACAAGAGCCAGATTGCGAAATGAGGACAATCACTATTGACCGAGATAAGTGTCTGGGGACAAAGCCAAGTGGAAATCTAGCCTGCTCCCAAAGGTCACCAGTCTTCTTTGATTGCTCACTTCTCTGAAGTCCTCTAACTCCTAAGACCTCGAACATAAAACACTGTCAACCATTGTTTATATCTAGGTTACATGTGTTTACCACCTAGAAATGAAGTTATTGAGAGATCCTAGCTTATAGTCCCATGTTCTTAACCAGTGTCTAGTGCAGGACAAGACTCATATCCAGAGACCAGTGACTAGTTAATTACTAACGGATTGTTCTCATCTCTGGGGTTCCTTTTGGTTTACCAGTTGCACCCTCTTTCCATTTTCCTCCATTCTGCTTTCCATGATGTCTCATCTGTTTCCTTTTCCTTTGGCTTTTGCCTTATGTATGGCATAAGCAACGTTCACTCCTCTGGTCCTGACCACCCCCTCTCATGTTCTGGGGAATAATTCCACCTCTGTTGGTGGTAGCACTGTGCTAGTTGCTGCCTTTTTTCTTTTTAAGAGAGAGAGAGTGGAAAGGACAGGGGAGAGACAAACAGAGAGAAACATGGATGTGAGAGAGACACATCAATTGGTTGCCACCTGCATGCATCCCGACCAGGGGTGGGGATTGAGTCTGCAACCAAAGCACATGCCCTTGACTGGAATTGAACCCGGGACCTTTCAGTCCACAGGCTGATGCTCTATCCACTGAGACAAACCGGCCAAGGCAGCTCCTGCCTTTTTAATTTCCTAGCTTTCTGAAGGAAAACATTTTATGTTCCAGATTTTGGGGGGAGCAGTGGCTTAAGTGTTGTTGGTGGTAAGGAGATAAATACTGAACATCATTGTGTGAAATGCATCACTATATAGGCAGCTGTGCTTCTAAGTCCCATTTCCTAGTTCATTACTTGGGTTTTCTTCCATTCTTTTACTTTATCATTGAAAAGCTAGGCAATCCTCACATTCCCTCATTACATATCAGCAAAATGTTTATTTCTCCAAAAATGACAGCAGGAGAAGAATGAATGCATGATGTGCAAATGTGAAGGGATATATTGTGATTGTATTTGATGAAAATTATACCTGAACAGCAGAAAAGAAAATGAAAAAGATCCCAGCTAAGAGAGCTCTTAGGATTCAAGATAATTTCTAGAAGATTTAAATAAATGAGGAAGTAGAGGTGAATGATATTCTCTATACAGAGAAATCCTATTTGGTAAGTGTCTGGTGTTAGCCTGTTTGGGCCCATTCCCTCTCCAGTTTCATTATTACAGGATTATGGCTCTTTAACATTGAACTTGCATTGTAAATGTATCTTAATAGATTTTATTTAAAATAGCTGACAAGGCAAAGTGTGAAAAGAATATAAAAACGTATTTCTGAGAAGGCACTTAGGTTAGAAAACCGTAAGTTTCCTGTATACCAGTAGAGAAAAAGAATGACATCATACTACTTTAGCAAGCTATACTTTTCCTAAACGCCAAAGACACAATACTTAACAAGTACAGAATGTATTAAGACTTAGTTAACTAATATTAAGTCAGTGATTTAATCTAGTTTGAGCAAAGTTTTAACATTAATTCCAAGATATTTTTTAAAAATACAAAACATCACTAATACTCATTATGTATCAATAATTACTTTCACTTGTCATTGCTCAGATGCCCTTAAAATGAGAAATTTAGAACTTATTTGGTTAGGCAGATTTCATTTCAAAGGCTCTCATCCTTTCTCTTCACAACTTTTGACTATAAGCCAAGACAGGAAATAGTTCCTTTAGAAAATGCATCTAATCTAATCTAATCAATATGTCCAGTTTTCTCCTTAAATTCTCTTGGAAGCATGCTGGGCATTTATACACAATCAGATTAGCACTTATCAACTTGGAGAGCTTAAATATAAGAAAATAAAAAGTAGAGAGACTTTCAGCCCAGTGCTTTGCCTTTCTTCCCTGTGTCCCTGTTGTTATTCCTTTTTAAAAAACAATACATTTTTATTGATTTCAGAGAGGAAGGGAGAGGAGAGAGAGATAGAAGCATCAATGATGAAAGAGAATCACTGATCAGTTGCCTCCTGCACGCCCCCCACTGGGGATTGAGCCCCCAATCCAGGCATGTGCCTTGACTGAGAATCAAACCGTGACCTTCTGGTTCATAGGTCGATGCTCAACCACTGCACCATGCCGGTGGGGCCTTGTTATTCTTAAAACTAGAAATCTCCCCCCAATATCTCTAGGTTCCATTATAGCTCACTTTAAATTTATGAATCCAATCAAATTACGTTTGAAACTCATTTTCCAGGCGATACCTACCAAAGTTTTTAAGTTTTCAAAAAGTTAGCAATCTTGTGTATAAAGAAAAACATATAATAATCTATTTTTTAAACTAAGCTGGTTTATCTAGTATTCAGTAAAAGTGCATTTACTCAGCATTCTGTTAAACTAGAATTCATTAGCAAGCACTTATGGTCATGCATGATACCAAAATCTTCAATTGTCAAAATGACATCTCTGTGGCATTTAGCATTTGGAAAGAGATAAGTGAGGGTCAACATAAATAAATCATTTTATTTCTTTCATAACTTGCGAGTTTTACACACTACAAGTATTACTATCTCACTTGTATATTTAACCCACAAATAGCTTTTTGTGGTTGTTGTTCTTTCTCAAGCCTCATGGATTCTGGGATTCAGAGAACAAGTTTATACCCTTGTTGTTTATAAATAACAATCATCTGCTACGATTCCCTCTCCTTCTCTTCTTACATCCATCTATTTACCCCAGAGTGAAAACTATGTCTGTTATACAACCTATATGAATGTATACACATACACATATTTTTATCTTTATATTTTTCCATTCCCATAAAAGCTTCCATTTTCTCTTTTCCCTCTATATCCTGCTTTTACTTCCTATTCTATTTCATGTCATGTTTCCCATTCTGTTTAAAGAAATGGTCTAAAGTGGTCTGTATGGGGAAAGAGGGAAAACAGATGATAAAAACAGATTTTTACAGAATCATATTTTTTATAAAAGCAATAATCATGTTTTCATAAATTTGGAGAAAGCAAGATACAAACAAATTTATTTTTATACACCAATTAGGAGAGAGACCCTTTTCTGTAGTTATCTTCTTTTTAAATTAAAGATATTGAAACACAATTTTATCACAATTTTCATGGTCGTATAAATTGAATATTCAATAAAACTTGCTAAGGAACAGTCTTTAGCAAAGAAACTTCCAAAAAATGAGGAGGCATCTTTAAAAAATAAATAGAAGCCAAAGTATTACATGATGTGACAGCCTGAATGATCATCCTTTCGGAAGCTGCTTTTTTTAAAAAAAAAAATCCTCACCCAAGGATATGTTTTCATTGATTTTAGAGAGAGAGGAAGGGAGAGGGAGAAGGAAAGAGAGAAACACAGATGTGAGAGAGAAATATCTATCGGTTGCCTCTTGTATGCACTCCAACCTGGAACAGAACCCACAACCTAGGTATGTGCCTTGCCCAGGAATCGAACCCGAGACCTTTCGGTTTACGGGATGACAAGCATCTGGCATGCACTGCTATGACCAGGTTTGAAAATATCAATATAGTTCTGTGCTAGTAATAAGCAGCTACTATCCCACGCCCCGGTCCCCCAGTGCCCTCCTATACCCCGGCCCCTTAACTTCGGACATCCCCCAGCCCTTTGATTCAGCAATTAATTGGGGTTATGTCCTGACAGAGGGGGGAGCTTTCTGGAGCTCACTGCAGAGCCCCGGCAGCCCTCAGCTCTGGTTGGCCAGTGCCCGTGCCATACTAGTCGTAATGTATTTTAATATTATCTTTTATTAAGTCAGCATCCAACGTGTTGATTTGGCAATATCTACCAGCCTGATACAACAGAAGGTGAAAAATGTAGTGTTCTGAGGAGCGCCAGGGAGTGTACTCAGAGAGAAGACAGCTGAGGGAAGGGAGGAGAGGCAGGGAGTGGAGAAGCAGCAGGAGGAAAAGGTGCTATAGAAGTTCCCCACCTGCAGGGATTTGTTCCACACAGTCACCTTTCTCATGTGCCTGCCATCAATTCAAACTGTCTTCCCAGGATGGTGAGGGAAAGCTCTTTGAAAAGTACACGGTGCATGTCTAGAACCGGAGCTGTAATTACTCTGCTTGCTACGCTGACACCATTGTCTGACAAAATATTGTGCCAAACATTTTCCTTCCTTTGCTCTTTATGCTGGCTTACTCTGGGTAAGATGACGTTAGTCAGATTCAGATCCAACCCAGGTGAAATCCTGGGACAATGCACTCTAAGGAGGGGGCGGGCACAGATTGTTTCATTGTGCTGGGATTCCATTGTGTTCAATATTGCTGAGAAGCTGGTACCTGTAAACCTTACGGTGTTTGGTTGAAAAGGGATTACACACTGTAATTTACAAGGCATTCAGGAATTGATGCTGAATGTGTGGATTGCTTTTGTTGGGATTAGAGCTGAATTTTGCAAACTGTGCTGCTAAACTTCAAAACCGTGAAAGAGGGTTCCATGAAATACAATGCACGTTAGAGTATTAAAGGCTCTGAGAAGTCATGTATTTAAAAAAAAAAATTGTTTTACACCCCAGCTCGCTCTCTCTCTCTCTCTCTCTCTCTCTCCTCCCCCTCCTGTCTCTCTTCACTTTTTTATGGGACACCTAACATGGGATACCAAATTTGACAAATGCAGGTGCTGCGTCAGGGTATTCATTCTTGCATTTATAGAGGGCCTGCCGTGTATTTGGAAATGGGCCAGGCTGACAAAACAAAGACAAATAAGGCACAGGGCTTGGCCCTACAAGGCTAGCAGAGCAGATGCAATGCAAATATTATGAGTTGTTTTGTCTTTTACTTGTGGGAGAACAGGCAACAAAGCAACAGAGCAGAAAAGAAGGGAGATTAGGACCAGGTTTGGGAAAGCTTTTCTGATGATAGAGTTTCACACTAGGACTATACTCATGCGAACATCAGGTACTAGAGATTTGTAAAATAGCCAGCAGGGGAAAAGGACCCTCTCAGAAATCCTTTTCTAAAATATTTAATATCCTATTAAAAATACATGCTAACAACACAAATGCGCCCTACCCCAGGACACTGGGTCTGTCAACATGTCTCCCTTCAGACAGACAGCTGTCATTTCATACAGCTTCCTGGAGGGTGAGGAGTGACCATGAAGATAAACTGCATGTGTTTTCCTTTAACACGGATCCAGCACTCACAATTTGGGCCTCGGTTGGGCATCTGCTTAGATCCCAGCTCTCTTCTCCTAGCTGGACAGGGATTTAAGGAATGTGCCAGCTTCCCTGGGCTATGAACTTGTTTTTGCTTGTATCCAACATGCATACTGGCATGGCCTTTATTAACTAGTCACTCATTGCATGGGGAGTGGGAATGGATTGGAATCCTTGATGTGGTTCCAAACATTACTGACTTTTTCAGCCTCAAAACAACAGCCCAGAGTCATCTGAAAGTCTTTGATGTGTTCCATACAGTACCTAACACATTAGGTGTGCAGCGGCACCATTATGGAGGGCCGGGAAGGAAATGCAAATGGCCTTCTCTCTCTCTCTCTCTCTCTCTCTCTCTCTCTCTCTCTCTCTCGGAAATGTAAATGGCCTTCTCTCTCTCTCTCTCTCTCTCTCTCTCTCTCTCTCTCTCGCTCTCTCTCAGAGATGGTATACCCTCCACTCTATCAATCCATTCATATACATTATTGTTTAATTTTTACAATGACCATATGAGGTGGGTATTACAATATTTTTGATATTTTTCCTGGTGTACAGATTAAGGGATAAAAATATTTAACCCAAGTTAAAAGGCAGAGAGAGGAATAAAACGGGAGATATGCTTTATTCCAAAGCCTAAATACATAATATACTGCATTCACTGTAAAGCCAGAATGAGGGGATGGCTAAGACATATTTTGTACCCCTGGAAAATAATTCTACTTTCGTGTTCTAACCTGACGACAAGAATTCTCTAGACAGGCTGCACTAGCACTTTCTTTTTCTGAAAGAAATAGCTTGCCATTACATTATTCAAAATGGTTCAAAATGGAGCCCATCACTTCTACTTTTCTCTCTTTCTCTAGTAAATGCGTTCCTTGAATGAAGCAGTCCAATTCCTTTTGAGTAAGGAAAGGATGGCTAGACTTTAGGGTGCTGCTCAGAACTCCTCAATGGCTACCCTGTTACAGCTCAGAGAGACACAAAGGGACAGGCTTTCCAGAATCTTGAGATAGTTGTTAATCTTTAAATATTTCTAGCACTTAGAAACAGTTTTATAAGCGAAAACAGGATACTGACAACATGCTGTAGACAATAAAACAAAAGGAACGAGAGTTAAATTAAACTAGGCAATTTTTTTTCATGTGGATATATTTATCAAAACAAAACACTCAATGGCGCAATGAAATAGCATTTAGAAGAAGTAAGATGTATCAGCGATTCTTAACCAGTTAGGGGCAGACCCTTTGAATGGGGTAAACACTAAGAACTCTCTTTTTAGAACAATAGCAATATATAATCACATTTTATCTTCAATGGGTTTGTCACCCCCTGACACTCACCCATAAACCCCACAAGGAGGCTCTGATATGGTTCTGAAGGCCTTGGGAAAAAATAGAAAATTGTCCAGAATGAAAAGTGGTAAAGGCGATATGATTTCTCAAGCCTAGACTTCCACAAAGGGGAAGGTACCACCAGGGTCTTCAGTAAGAAAGAGCAGATTGATCGTTTCCCTTAGGAGATGACTAATGATGTGAGTTTTGTATTCAGTGATACAAAACTGATTTGCTTCTCTGATACTTAACATTTTGGTGTGTCTGAAAGTTCTGAAGGGATTACAAGTAATGTACTAGTATATGAGTGATTTATCTGTTTAAATTTGAGCAAATTCAAGATTATCCCTTTAAAAAATACAGCTTTCACTTACGTTCAAGAGAGGAGCAAGAGATAGAATCAATGACAGTAAGTACTGAGAATTACATTATCACAACCTAATAACTGATGCCAAGTCCACGTTGCTGCATCGGTATTATCCATGTGAAGCACTGTTCTCCCATATCGGTACCACTGCTACCCTTTAATTCTTCAAAATATGGAGGAGTCAAAGATGGACAAGGCCACTGATCAGAAATGTAGATTTATTTCTGGGCCAGAGATTAACTTTCTCTATGTTAGCAACTCGTTTTTGTTTTGTTTTTTAGCAGCTGGTGTTATTGATTACATTTTTAACTAAGAAAAGTTTCATGACAGTTCCTAAAATGGAGGTTGAACAGGCAAAGTTGAAAAATTACAGAAAACTGATTTAGCATTGAGTAAGTGTATGCATACCTAACGGCAATTGTACAATCCAAGAATATGTCATTTCCTGCTGAAGTGAATGAAACCCATGGCTCTCTATAAATGTTCTTATAAAAAACCATGTAATGAACAAAACTGGATATGGCTCATTTTTTCTCCATATTCAGTTTATTTCAGAAATATATTTATTTCACTATTTCTACTTTATGGAAGTTATAGGAAATAAAATGTTGTTTTTCAGTAATCATTTAAAGAAAATAATACCGGCATTCAAAATAACATTCCAAACTCAGCATGGAATAAACGCTATCATGTCATATAACAGTTTCAGCTCGCTCTTGTTTTACCTACAATATTTACTTCGAAAAGCATGGTATTGTTCCTTTTAGACATAGTCATTTTCCCCTTTCTGCATGCACCTCTCTCTACAGCTAGAACTCTTATTCAGAAAGTAGAAGGCATGAGATTGCAGCCACAAAAAACAGTCTGCAAATGGAAGATAACTAGTGTTAAAGGTTGTGCAGGAACAAATGGGGAATCACAAGTAATTTTTAAATTAGTTACTGTTATTGTATTTTCTTATTTATTTCCATTTTTATTCTTAAATTAGGAAACATTTCAAAATAATGTCAGATACTCATATGCCGACCGTCTAGTTTTAACAGATATTAACATTTTGCATAGCTATCTATGTCTGTCTTTTTAGCAAGATTTTTTTCACTTAAAAAACAACAACAAACAGTAAAAATATTTGTCAGTGTCATCAGAGATGAATTACTTAAATAGAAATTATCTGATAACTTTCATATTAAAGCTCATCAGAATTTTAAAGGCTGACAAAGACCTCTAACTAAGAAAATTCTTTCCCTTGCCTCTTGCACCACTTCAGTGTTTTAAAATAATACTAAGAATTCTATTCTACTCTCCTTTGAAAGTCCTTGTCGGAGAACGTGTAAAAATATGTCACACAGTAGTTTTAAGGCACAGAAATTATCAATGATAACTGAAACGATAAATTAATCTTTGTAAGTTTTATATAGAGAGATTATTTAGATACTGAGAGAAAATTTGGCTTATTTATTTTTAGGTACAGATAGAAAGAAAATAGTTCATCTTTCCCTTGCATGTAAAGATTGAGGAGGGAATTCTCAAATTTCAGAAAATGCTGTCGTTATTAATGGAGCAAAATGTGAATAGAATTGTATGTGAAATACCCCAGGCAAGCTGTTTTGATAGTTTAAGTTGAAGAAGCCTGTGTGATTTGCAATGTGACTCATTTATGGTTATTCTATTAACTCTGGATTTATTGTGACATGTGTATTTGTCTCAGGGCAAACAGCTTGTTTGCCTCAATTCAAAAATCTAAAAGATACTTCTCTTTCTATGGGTTTGAAATACTTTTTGCTTGGGTTAGTTACTATTTGAGGTGAATTATCCCTCTTTGGCTCTTTTCTATTCATCATGTTATGATATATAATTTTGGTGAAGCAATTGTGTGATATTTTCTATAACATTATTCTGGGCTTACGTATAAAAGTTTAAAACTGTATTTCCCAAATGAAATGCTTTTGCTTGTTTATTTGATAGATTTTTCTATTCGTCTTTGGATAAAGTCTTGCTTTATGCAACTCACAGTGAAATCTATTTTTTCTTTGAACATATTATAGCTATTTAAGTTTGATGATACTATGCTTCCCAGGTTAAAGTTAGAGTAGTATTTTTTTCACTTCAAAGAATGCTTTCAATTTTGAGTTTTCTATAAACAGGTTTACTAAATATATACATATTTAAAAGCACTTAACTCTTTCTAAAGTTCATAGTCTTTACATCTTGAGGCACATTTTTCATAATTTGCAATACATTTACTTTTTCCTTTATACTGTGACTATGAATTTTGAAAACTCATTTTTCAAAAGTATCAGGAATATTATATCAGCAACTAGAGGCCCGGTGCACAAAATTCATGCATGGCGGGGGGTGGGGTCCCCCAGCCCGGCCTGTGCCCTCTGGGAGTCCTCGGGGGATGTCCAACTGATGGCAGTCAGACAACCTTAGCGCTGGTGCGGAGGCGGGAGAGGCTCTCACCACCACGGCTGCACTCGCCAGCTGTGAGCCCAGCTCAGGGCTTGTGGCTGAGCAGCACTCCCCCTGTGGAAGCGCACTGACCACCAGGGGGCAGCTCCTGCATTGAGCGTCTGCCCCTGGTGGTCAGTGCACGTCATAGCAACCGGTCATTCTGCCGTTCGGTCAATTTGCATATTGACCTTTTAGTATATAGGATAGCCTTGTTAATATTTGTTCATTTTTCCTTGGTAAAGATAGGGGGATCTAAAATGGTGGCAGACTAGGGGGATGTTATACTCATCTCCTTCCAGGACCAAACTGTAATTACAGCTAAAATACAGAACAATCAACCTGAACAACCAACTGAAGACTAATTGAATAGAAGTCATATAACCAAGGATTTGCTCAAGAAGCCACATCAAAACTGGTAGGAAGGGCAGAGATGTGAAAGGCTAGTCCCACTCCCACCACAAGGGCTGAGATTCTGAAGGGATATCTCAGGTGCAAAGTTTCCCCCTGAGGAGCGTAGGATCTCTCTCAACTCCTAAACCTGGCTCCCCAGCCCAGAGCTCCAGAGCCAGGGAGAGGCACCCACATAACACTTGGCTGTGAAAATCAGTGGGAATTCTGTCCACCAGGGAGAAACTAGAGTCTGCTAGAGACACAGGTGTCCTCCTAAAATCTCATTCCCAGCCACTCACCTGGGCTCCAGCAGAGGTAGGGCAGAGCAGACTAGAGTCGTGTGGAGAGATTGGGGTTGATGGCTCTGGGGAGAGAGTTGAAGGGACAGCTGCCAGGATCTCTGTGCTGAGTCCCTCTCCCACACAGCAGACACTGTATTTCTTGGGTGGAACACTCCCCTCCTTATGGCATGGGCCTGGGGGAATACAATAGCTGCACTCTCTGGACTCCCTGTCACCCCACCATACAGAGGTCATACCTGGCTACAAGTCAGCTGCCTGGACCAGGGTTTAGAGGTCTGGGCAGACCAGGAGGTATCAGTGACTGAGTGGTGTGGCTCTGGGGCAGGGTCATTCCTCCAACCTACCCGTGAACCTGACTGGTGTCTCCCCGTTACAGAAGACTCTCTAGTCCCACCCTCCAGGTGGACCCACCTGCCAAGGTCTGGGCAGAATCCAGGACAGAATGAGTTGTGAAGATATGTCATGCAAATGGAAATGAAAAAAGCTGGGGTAGCAATACATATATCTGACAAAATAGACTTTAAAACAAAGGCTATAGTAAGAGACAAAGGACACTACATAATGATACAGTAGGGGTGGGGAATTGGTTTTTCTGCCGAGGGCCATTTGGATATTTATAACATCATTTGTGGGCCATACAAAATTATCAACTTAAAAATTAGCCTGCTCTATTTGGTCAGACATTTAATTAACTCATCCCTAATGCCTTGGCAGACAGAATGATTTTTTGGGCCTTATGTAGCCTGTGGTCCGGACATTCCCCACCCCTGCAAGGGAACAATCCAGCAAGAATATATAACCCTTGTAAACATTTATGCACCCAACATAGGAACACCTAAATAAATAAAGCAAATCTTAATGGACATAAAGGGAGAGATCAATAGTAATACAGTCATAGCAGGGGATTTTAACACCCCATTGACATCAATAGATCTTCCAGACAGAAAATCCACAAGGAAACAGTGGCCTTCAATGACATACTATATCAGATGGATTCAATTGATAGCTTCAGAGCACGTCATCCCAAAAGAGCAGAATATACATTCTTTTTAAAAGATTAATCTTTATTATTGAAAGTATTACAGATTTCCCCCTTTTTCTCTCATTGACCCCTTCCTCCCCCCTCCCACCCCCTCCCCAGGCCTTCACTGCACTATATTGTCTGTGTCCATGGGTTATACATATATGCATATAAGTTCTTTGGTTAATCTCTTACAACCCTCCCCTCCCTTCTTTTCAAATGCACATGGAACATTATCGAGGATAAACCACATGTTAGAACACAAAACAAGTCTCAATAAATTCAAGACGACTGAAATCATATCAAATATCTTCTCTGTCCATAACGGTATGAAACTAGAAATCAATCACAAGAAAAAAACTGAAAAACACAGAAAGTCATGGAAGCTCAATAACATATTAATAAACAATGAATGGGTTAACAATGACCTCAAGGAAGAATTCAAAAGATACCCTGAAACAAATGATAATGAGAACACAACAACCCAAAATATATGGGACACAGTGAAAGCAGTCCTAAGAGGGAAATTCCATGCCTATCTCAAGAAACAAGAAAAGTCTCAACTAAATAATCTAACTTTACACTTAAGGTAACCAGAAAAGGAACAACAAACCAAGCCCAAAGTGAGTAGAAGAAAGAAAATAATAAAAATCAGAGCAGAAATAAGTTAAATAGAGTTATTCCGGGAATGCAAGGTTGGTACAATATCTGCAAATCAATAAACGTGATACGCTACATAAATAAAATGAAGGCTAAAAAGCACACGATCAATAGATGCAGGGGAAAAAAAGCAGAAATTGAAGAAAATACAAATAAGTAGAAGCATATATTATGTTCATGGATGGGAAGAATTAACATCATTAAAATGTCCATACTACCCAAAGCATGCTATAGATTCAATGCAATTCCTATCAAGATATCAGTGTCGTATTTTACAGAATTAGAACAAATATTACAAAAATTTATATGGAACCACAAAAGACCCCAAATAGTCACAGCCATCTTGTGAAAAAAGAACAAAGTTAGAGGAATCCCGCTACCTGATATAAAACTATACTACAAGGCCAAAGTAGTAAAAACAACAGGGTACTGGCATAAAAACAAACATATAGATAAATGAAACAGAATAGAGAGCCCAGAAATAAACCCACACCTTTATGGTCAATATTTCACAAAGGAGGCAAGAACATACACTGGGGTAAAGATAGTCTATTCAATAAATGGTGTTGGGAAACTAAACAGATACATGCAAAAAAATGAAACTAGACAACCTTCTTCCACCATACACAAGACTAAACTCAAAATGGATTAGAGCCTTAAATGTAAGACATGAAATTGTAAAAATCCTAGAAGAAAAAAATATAGGCAGTAAAATCTCAAATATTTCTTGTAGCAAAAATTTTTCTGATATGTTTACTCGAGCAAAGGAAACAAAAGAAAAAATAAATTAAATTAAAAAGTTTTTGCACAGCAAAGGAAACCATCAACAAAATGAAAAGACAACCCACTGAATGGGAGAACATATTCACCAATTACTAAATATCTGATGAGGGGTCAATACCCAAAATTTATAAATAACTTATACAATTCAACACAAAACAACAATAATAACAACAACAAAAAGCCCTAAACAATTTAATTTAAAAAATGGGCAAATGACCTGAATAGACACTTCTCCAAAGAGGACATACAGATGGCCAATAGACATATGAAAAGATGCTCAGTATCGCTAATTATCAGAGAAATGCAAATTAAAACCACTATGAGTTATCATCTCACACCACTCAGAATGGCTATCATCAATAAATTACCAAACAGTAAGTGTTGGCAAGAATGTGGAGAAAAGGGAACCCTCGTGCACTATTGGTAGGAATGCAGATTGGTGCAGCCACTGTGGAAAACAGTATGGAGATTCTTCAAAAACATTAAAAATGGAACTGTCTCCTGACCCAGTGATTCTACTTCTGGGAATATATCTGAAGAAACCCAAAACACAAAAGGATATATGCACCTACTATGTTCATTGCAGCGTTATTTACAATAGCCAAGATTTGGAAGCAGCCCCAGTGCCCATCAGTAGATGAGTGGATAAATGTGGTACATTTACACAATGGAATACTACTCGGCCATAAAAAAGGAAATAGTTTAAAAAGGTAGAAGTGGGTACAGGGGGAATGAATATATGGTGATAGAAGACTTGACTTTGGATGGGGAACACACAATACAATATACAGATGATGTATTATAGGATTTTATACCTGAAACCTATATAATTTTAATAACCAATGTCACCCCAATAAGTTCTTTTTAAAAGATAGGTAAATACATTGAGGTCTTTATTGACCAATAAATTCAATAAAACTTTTTAAAAATAACTTGAGATTTCTCAGTTCTTTAAAATAGAATTAATGAAAAATGGAACTCCCATTTTACCCAGTGACCCTACTTCTAGGAATATCTCCTAAGAAATCAGAAACATCGATCAGAAAGAATATATGAACACCCCTATGTTCATAGCAGCGAAATTTACAATAGCTAAGATTTGGAAATAGCCCAAGTGCCCATCAGCAGATGGGTGGATAAAAAAGCTGTGGTTCATTTACACAATGGAATACTATGCAGCTGTAAAAAAGAAAGAACTCTTACCATATGCAACAGCATTGATGGACCTGGAGAGTATTATGCTAAGCAAAATAAGCCAGCAAGAGAAAGATAAGTATCACATGATCTCACTCACATGTGAAATCTAATGAACAAAATAAACTGATGAACAAAATAAATCCAGAGATTTAGAAGCGTGGAACAAACTGATGAATTTCAGGGGGAAGGTGGTGGGGGGGGGGGGTGATTAGGGAACTTACATGCATATTTGCATAGCCCAGGGGACACAGACAAGAGAGTGGTGAAGGCCGGGAGGGGCGGGTGTAGGTGGTCCATGGGAAAAACAAACAAAGGGGACATCTGTAATAATTTCAACAATAAAGATTTTTTAAAAATAAAATAGAGTTCATGAATTTAACCTGTTTTAAGCTGAAGTGGGATGAGTTTCTTTGCTTCCTGGTTGTTTACTTAATACCATGAACCATTAAACACTTCCTACCTCTCAATTCAAAACATACACTTAAATGTAGGACATGGCAATTATTTTTTACTTTGTTTTTAAACATGTTTTATTCAACTGTACTTTATACAGAAAACTTTACACTTGAAACTTTCATACATTCCTTGAGCTAAGTGCTTATGCAAATTAATTTATGCAATACATCAACTGCATTTGACTAAGGAAAGAAGGCTTTATAAGTACCAACCAATTGGGGAACATCTGATAGAGATTTTCATTTTTATTGAATAAATGATTTTTCACATGGATATATTCCACCCTCAATAAATATACCACTATGAACCTTGCCTCCCAAACCACCACCTACCAGGGAAAAATTTTATGAGAATTAGACTGACCTTTGTCAAAAATTAATTACATTCACGCACAGAACACCCCACCCCCACCCCCATCTCCACCCCCACCCCCACCCCTAGGTGAAAGAAGCCATGCTGGGCTTTCAGGGGGATACAGATAAGTGGGGCAGCCAGGATTTCCTGCTAGGTCGCATCTGGTGCGATCATCCTGCCATGTACCCCTCAGTATTTACTTGAAAACTTCCAGAGATGAGCTAAAACTTACAGCCTCTGATTTCGAGGCATTTAAACCAAAGGGTAGGGATTAGGAACGCACAAATCTCTCTGCTTTGTAGTACTGATTGTGAATCCACGCAGTACAATAAAAATAACTAACTTGCTGGGAGACGGCTCGCTGCCTTTGCCCAAGCGCCCTCCTCCATCCGAGGGCCGGTGGGGAGGTTCGGGGCGCCCCGGCTGTCCGAAAGAGGGCGAAATCCAATCTGTCCGCGGGTGGGCACCAGGAACAACGTCACGGTGGAGGTGGCATCTAGGACAGGCCTCGAAGCACCGTGACACAGGAGAGTCCGCTGCAGAGGGCAGGACACCCCCTCGCGTGCTCAATAGCAAGTTCCACCTCGTGGCCCGCGCAACCGGCCAGGTTTTCAGGAGAGAGCCCTACAGGCGCGGGGTCAGGCTCCGGAGGCACTTCCGCCGCGCAGTTTGCCCAACTGGAAGGATTGGGGGGTGCACCGAAGAGGTCCGGGTAGCGCACGTGGGGATCCTCCCCCTTCCTGAGCGCCGACTCTCTGAGAGAGGCACCCGCCCGCAAAGGGCTGCCGCATCCAAGGGGACCGAGGTGGCTACTGCTTCCCCCAAATCCCGGCGCTCAAGAGCGGCGGCGCTGCGGTGGGGAGACCTGGACCCCGCCCCGGCCCAAGGGAGGAGGCACAGCACGGCGTGCGCTCGCGGACCCGGGCACCGCTCCCCTCCCCTTCCTGCCCGCGGCGGCCAGAGCAAGGGCGGG
>NW_005871269.1:1466163-1513972 GCF_000147115.1 Myotis lucifugus | reverse complement strand
GGGAGGAACCTACATGTTCTAACGAACCTCATGTAAGCGGGAGGCACGAAGAGCAAGGCCTTCAGAGATTAATAAGTAGATACGGGAACAGGCAGCACGCACGAAGCGCTCCGCTCTGTAGAGGCTCCGGCGGCGCGGACGCTGGAGCGAGGATGCTGCGGCCGGGTCTGCGCTGCCTGGGCACCGCGGCCCGTGCTCGGCGCAGAACCAACTCCTCCTCCAGAACGGGTCGCCGTTGTTTCCGCGGCTCGATCTCCGAAGTCACAGGTCCAACCTCTTCCCCCCAAACCCGCGAAGAAGGAGCTGTGTGTCCGGGAGCGGATGGGGACGAGCGCTTTCGATCACCGATGTTTGAAGAAAGCCCCTTTAGTACAGACCATGACTGCCACTTTCCACTTTCCTCCTCTTTCCCCTCTTAGAGGGAAGAGAAGTTAGGGCGTGTTTTTTAGATGCCCACGTAGTGGGATTCGAGTTTGTTTTCGCTTTAAGCAGGTGGGGAAAGTGATGCTCTGCGATCCTGGCTTTTCCAGCGGTGCTTCCCTTAAAACTAGAGCCTTTGATCCTGCAGCGAGACAATGGCCGGAGTGAGAAACACCGAGTGGTTTCTTGGCGCCGCTGGGGCAGCGGAGAAGTTTAAGGGAAACTTAAGCGTAAGCGACCCCTTCATGGGCTTCCTGCGGGACCGTCTTTGTCTCTGCACTGGCGGTATTAGGACTAAGAATGACAGTCAGCTCCGGACCGACGGACACCTGGACTGCAGCTGAGAATAAGGCCCGGCACTCTCACCGCTCGGGGACCTCTGGTTTCTGGAATCGGGCCTTGCACCTTCCTTCACGGCGTCCGTGACAGTTTTGGAATGGGATTAGGAAAAAGACCTTCTTTTGTTTCTCTGGAGTTTCTTACCCTTGCGTTCAAGTGTTTCTCTCGTGGACAGAAATTTAAGCAATATTCTATTTTATACTTTAAAGGAATTTTGCTTGAATTGGTTTTAAAAAGGTGATTTACAAATGACAGTCAAGTTGAGGTTTATTTGTTAGGGAGTTTTGTGATTGGAGGAGGGACTGACTTTTAAGTTTTTGTGGGTGTTTTTTTTTCGTTTCAAATCGAATCCTGGTTGTTTCTCATGGTCTCCAGACTTTAATCCTTAAGTGAAGGCCTTTATCTTGATTTTAAGAGACAAATATAAAAATAACAGTGGTTTCAGTACCCCCTTTAGAGCTATAGCCACCTTTTCCTCTTAAACTTGTAACAGCCTTATGAACATTGGGCAACTTCCTTAATCTTAGGATGTAAAACACATCTTAAATTGAATTTTAAGCCCCCCCTCTATTTTTATTTGTATTTATCTTCATAGATTTATCAGACTTCATGGAATCATCAGCTTGTGGTGTTTGTGTTATTTGTGCATATTCAGACCGTACTGTAATGTGGATATTGTGTACATGATAGGTAACTGGGGAGAAGTCAAGAGTACAGGGTGAAATTTCCCTGGGTGAAATTTTATCGTCCTGAAAAAGTGTGGATCACAGATACAGTCCTTGACTGATAACATGGATTGTTGGCTGTTTTTGAAATTTAAAATAGATGATTAAGAAGGGAAGTATAAAATGATTTCTTCTTGAGCATTGTTTTTTTAAAAATGCAGTGGAAAGAAAAGTTAAGCCTATCATGTTTGTACAATGTAATAACTAGATAGTTATTCTAGAAGCTATAAAAATGCTTGAGGAAGTAAAATAAAAAGGTAGCATAAAATTACGCGTTATACACAGGGTGTGGCAAAAGTAGGTTTATAGTTGTATATATGGAAAATAATACAATAATCAATAAATAACAATACCAGAATAAACTGTTTCGTGTACTCACAACTATAAGCCTACTTTTGCCACACCTTCTACTTATAGAATTTTAAGGAGAATGCACACTTGTAAATCTCACATTCTCAAGTAAACAGTGTTAAATTGGGTGAAATAAAAGAATTTTTTTGCAGATGATTTTTCTCAAATTAAGAAATATATTTATCTTAGTTTGCCTTAAAATTGAAGTTATAGTTAATTTTTTTAATTGCTGTATGGGACAATTCAAAGCATTTTTAAGTTACTTATTTTAATGATTCTTTTCTTTGTTAATAGGTTTATAAGATGTCTTTTGCTTGAAACATTGACATTTAATGACAGTAGGTGTCATTAAGTTTTTCATAAAATTGCCAGTTTTTCTTTATTTAGTTTTTCTGGGTAGTTTCAACATATAAACACTGTAGGGTCTCTTAACAAATTTAAACTATAAAAAAGCAATAGATTAAATCCCTGATTATTAGCATTTCAGGGGTGTCTACCTTTAAGTCAAATTGTCTTGTGAAGACATTTTAGAATACATGTAATGGTATGATTCTTAAAGAGTAATGTTTTTGATAGGTATTTTCCAGTTTTTTTGAACCACAGATTAACAAAAGAATCAATAATTATGTTTTAACAGTTTCTTGATGTATTTAACAGACTGTTTCCTTAGGAGTAATCTCCCAAGTGTTTTAAAAGTTTTTTATAGGAGTGAGAAAGTTTATTTTCTGTTAAAACATATTTCTATAGACTAGAAAGAAAAAAGTTGTTGAATCTAGAATATGTCAACCTTAAATAAGAAACAGTGAAATTTGATCTTTGTATTGTAAATTGTATTTTCACTGAGGCTTTTTAACTATCCTTTTTTTAAAAAAAAACATAAATGTATAACAAGTAAATCAGTTATTTCATTGGTGCAATATAAGTATCCTAATGTGCCTGTTTTATTAATGGATATTGACACTTCCCACTCACCATATTTTATGTGAGGAGTCCAGAAAATTATCAAAATAATTTTGAAAAGAATTGAGATGAAGCGGGGAAAATTCCAAGCATGATTATGGTATATGCGTGCTTTGGTTTGCAGCAGGGAAAGGATGAAAAATAAGTTTGGGATCAGAATTTATCCACATTAATCACATTTCCTAGCACTTTCTACTTTATTGTGTAATTGACTTTTTAGCCAGTATATATTTAAGTGCATTAAAATATAGCAGACATGGGGAAAAAATCCTATTGTAAAATTCTTAATCATGGCTTTATCAAACATACAACCTACTATATATTGTTTAAATACCATCTTCCAGGCTATTCAACATTTAAGACCAATTTATAAATGAAATATATTGTAAAAGTTAAATAAGTAATTTTCATTTTCAGAGAGTGCCGCTTTTGAGGGACTATTTTTTAACATCACAAATTGCACCAACCCTTTGAATAAAATAAGAATGGTTGTATTAATTATACTTTTAGCAAAAGGAAAATGCATATTTTATTGGCTTTGGGGACATTTATGCTAAGTAGTTTGGGGCCCAGTTTCCATTTCTGTATCTGTGCCACTTCTGACAAAGGATCGGGTACTGAGATGAAAGACTGAGGAGAACACTAATAAAACAAGCTCCGTGGGTTGATCATAGTTCTTCCCAGTAAGCCTGGATTCAGAACCAGAAGAGAAATTCTGGGAGTCGGATTCCCCGCAGCCCTTTTACACTGGTTCCAGGGAGTTAGCGCTGGCAGGAAGAAAGTAGTGTCTCTGCCATTTGCAAAGCCGACTTCATGATCCACAGCAAATCAAACCCATGAAATCTTTTAGTCTTGTCCAGTTCAGCTCCACTTCCTTGCCAGGGGCACAACAGCTGAAGTTAAAAGGCTTATACGCAAATGGGAAAATTAGTGCCATTTGTGTATAGGCAGTAGCCTTATTCAAACTTCTTTCAACCTAATTGGAAAAAAAAGATAGAATATGATTTGATTATAAGTCCTCCAGGGTGGGTAGCATTCAAGAGACTGCAGCTCAAAAGTGCGTTTAGGGTTTTCACTTACTTTTTGAATTACTTAGAGTTTGTATTGTAGTTCTCTGGTGTGTGGGTGTGGGTGTGTGTGTGTGTGTTCAGCCTCTACAATTTGGAAGAGGCAAAAATTACAGTAAAATGGTAGATTTTAAAGTGATCAAAATGGTATAACATTGGTCATGTAAGAGTTCCTCCATTTCTCTGTTGGATTTTGCCCCTTGTAATTTTAAATCTAAATTCTTTGCTTAGAAATACTCCTGGTTCTGAGAATAGCAGAAAAGGGAAAGATCTACATCTAGAAACAATGACAACCAATGTTTTAAGTTATCTCTGTGAAGTCCGGTGGACTTTGGCCACATTAGTAAATTGGATATGTTTAAAATATCAACTCAGAAGGGCCTGCTCCAGAAACTTGCGGTATGTGTGCTCTTCTAACTGACCTAAATGTGGCATGTAATGACCAATCAAGACCCAATATTATTATACATTTGAGGTGAAACTATTTTGAAGTCCAAAGGTTGATGCAAGCAAAGGATTGGTCCCCCAAAAGTCAAACTAGTAAGATCTTACTAAGATCACCTGAGATTTTTTTTAGTTCCAGGGTACGTTCAAGTCGAAATCCAAGTCATAAAGTCATTATTGAATAACTCTACAGGGTTCCGGTAATTTTTTCCCTCTTTAAACCCGATCTTTTACCTACTATCGCAACTTCAGTAACTTAATTTTTAAAAGTCTCACAGGAGAAACAGTAGACCAAAGCAATAAAAGTGTGAGCTCTCTGTGGTAAAATCCACATATAGTGAGTGAAGTCTTTGAAATTAGGATTTAACTGGCTTTTAACTAGATCTGGTTTTCAAGTAAACTAACTGGTAATATTGTCACTTGACATTTCCTTTTCACATTCTGTGCCATGATTCAAAACTGATTTCTTTTGTATGAGTAAGAGTGGAACTATATGAAGTTAAGGAACAAGACAAACAATGTACACTTTTAGCTTGTCTTTAATAGTTTTATAATGCTGCCGCATGTTTGCCAGCACCCAAATAATGATAAGATTCTAGTTTGCTTTGTTATTTCTTTTTGGTTTTGGAATTGAGATTAGAATGTTTTTTAAATGAAAAGAACAACCTTAATTTTATTTTAAAATGAATATCTATATGCATAGTAACTGTTAGTCATGACAAACAGTTGTTTGAATTGTAATTCGAAGTAAAAGTATTACTAGTACAAGTTTGTGCCTGGACTGAGGTGTGGTAAGTAGCATTCTAATTACTTCTAAAAATCAAAAATTGACATTTTATCATGCTTTTTTAATATGTGCAAACAAATTTCTAGTTTCATGTAAAAGAAAAAATATAAGACATGTTAGTCTTATTAAATATTAAACCAAATTAGCCAAAAGATTTTTTTTTAGTGACTTGTTGTTTTTCAACGAGAAGAACTGAAATATCTTTATAGACAAAAAAAGACTATATGGAAAGGTAATAGAAGAAAACATAAAAGATTAACCAACTGGATTTTTTCAAGAATTAATTTTTAATATAATTTTTATCATTGGTGCCTATAGTTTTTCAAATTCTGGAGAAATGGCAGTAAATCGTATGGAATGACAGAATGATCAAAATACTTAACAAAACTTAGTTACCTTTTGAAATAAATGTACTTAGCAGTTATTAAAAGATAATGTTCTGTATTTCCTTTTTAAAATGAACACATTGTCACAGAGAAAGCAATGAAAAAATGCTAATTATAAATCAGTTAATAGTTGTAAAAAAACAGATTTGAAAAGTAAATCTTCCTGAAGGTGGAGTTAACTATACTAATAAGTGTTGGTAGAACTTTTTTGCAAAATTTATTCAAGTAGAAATGATAAGACAACTACATATTTCAGAATAATAGACGTTACTATGTGTTAGCTCTATTAGCTAACCCAAAAACATAATTTATACTGGGAATACTAAACTATAAATGGAGCAGCATAATTTATTATTGCCCACTTTTATTTCAGAACACATGCTCAAATTATTATCAAGAACTAACACAAAAGTGTTTTCCAAAATCGGTAGGCTGTCAACTTCATCTAGATCTTTGTTCAAAAGCAATATTAAAATAAAATGTGTTCAACTCTTCTCATTGCCCGAGCAATAATACCAATGGCAGTTAGAGCTCTCTCTATTGATCATTTCCTGCATGCTGTGCTTTGTTCCATATGCTTTATCTGTATTACCTCCAGTAATCTTCACAGCAACCTTATAATCTAGGTGCCATGATTGTTCTTGTTTTACAAACAAGAAAACTGTGGCCTGGCGAGATTAAAGGGCTCTAACAACTGGTAAATGGTGTGGCTCCGGAATTCCAACCTAAGTCTTTCCTATTCCCACGGCTCTACTCTTAATTACTTTGCTACAGTAATTAAGCAGAATATTTGTGGAGCTCTTGTTAAAAAAGTAAAAGAAAAAAAACCTGTTTGGGAGCCATTTGTATAGCATTTGAATGTCCCCCTTTTTTTCTTTGATTTTTAAAGCTGGTTCAAAGTTTTTCATGTCCAAGTCCGGCAAAAGACATAAATGATATCGGTAGTAATATTTGTGACTAAGAGAAATAGATAGCGTCTTAAACTATTAAGCCTCATATTTCAGATGGATTGTAAGTTTTCCCTGCAGATCCTTCCAAAAGAATCATCCTGGTAATTTTTTGTGAGTTTTGGAGCCACGGCCCTGGAACTGGAATACAGTTAAAGCCATTGGGACCCCTGACCCATAATAGGTGGCCAATGAATATTTTTTTAAAACAATGAATAAGGGAATAAAAGAAATAATATTTCTTTGCCTACGACAGTCCTAATACGTGTTTGTGTGTTGAAGTGTAGTAGCGAGTGTGGGTAGCATACCACTAATTGCAACCTTGCACAGTCATGAGCCTCGGTTTCCTCTTTGTGAAATGGAAGTAATTATATCTTCCTCAGTTGTGAAGGTTAAATAAATGATCAGTCCCTTCCCTTTATTATCACACCTGACCTTTTGTGTGGGTACAAAGCCTCCTGGGGTTGTGAGGATTGAAGGAGAGCTGTCAGAGCTAGCCAGAACGAACATGGGAGTTGAGACAGCCGTACATGTCCTGACCCCGCCAGAGAAAGAGTCAAGGCCAAGGAATAGGGTGAAAATGGTGCTTTGCTGGCTCTGCAGTGAGGGGGTGAGCCTGGGGCAGAGACCTGTATTCCAGTGCTGGGTCTCTAGTGTTGACTTGTGGCTTTAGACAAGTTGCTTGGGCTGTGGATGTGTCAAGTGAGGGCACACTTCAGGGCCACCGAAGGGTCTCTCAAATGTGGTCCATCTTAAAGCTCCGCCGCAAAGTTTCAATGCTTCCTGTCACTGTACCTCTTCCAGGGGACTTCAGGAGCTCCCCGTGGGAGGGCACTGCCATCCCACAGACACACACTCTATCTCTATTTCTGTCTGCCTCCCTCCCTCTGCCCCTTCCTCCCTTTGTTCTCCCCTCCCTCCCACTTCCCTTTCTAGGTCAACACTTCTTGGACCTAATCTTTCTCTTTAGCAGTTCTCTCCCCTCTCTCCCTCCCCTCTACCCCCCAGCCTCTTTCACTGCTCTCTCTGGTGGCAAAGGAGGTAGGGAATAGTTTTTATTGTTTGGAGGTTAAAAACCCTGCTCTCCTGTGCAGGATAATTGCAAAGGCCCCTTTCAGGGTGAACATTTTGCCGTGTCTGAAATTCAGCAAAGGGACTCAGTAAAAGAGCAGGAGAAGAGGCCTAAAAAAGTAGATCTAGTCAGTTTGTAGGCTGAACAAAATAAGGATTAAAATGCAGGAAAACAAAGGAAACTTCAATAGCAAAAAGATTTATCAAAATGAATTCAAAGGTCAAAGCAAAAATGTTAAAGACAAAAGTTAGACAAGTTGCATTTACATGAGAAGAGAGTAAAATTATAAAAAACAAATTTCATAATGGAAAAAATGACTTTTAATAGTAAAAGCAATTAGAGCTTTAGGTTTTTTTTAAAAATCAGAATTCCTCTTTTGAGGCCCATTGAAGCCAAGTGGTTATATTCCTGGCAAGAGGGGTTAAGAGGTAGATGATATAAATTAATATTTGGGACAACACCAAAAGGCAAGCAAATCCAAGCATTTTGAAAGAGATTTTTGACGGAAGAATATTCTTAAAGTAGTTTGAAAATAGAAAGCCATTCTCTCTTTTGTGTCTGGAATGGAAAACAGGGACTACACAGATTGAAAGTCGCCTGAAACTTAAATAATTTAAAGGAAAAGCCAAAACAGACAAGTTTATCATCAGAAATGTGTCAAGAAATCATTGACATCCAAAAAAAAAAAGCTAATAAAATGCAAACAGTATGGCGAACTTCCAGAAATAATAGCAAATGAATTCTGTTTGGGTCAGAGGGACCAGCTATAGTTGCTAGGACATTTGGCATTCTAGAAAATGCTAGTTTATGGACGGTGGTAGACGAGAGTGAACAAGGAGGAGATGATCGAGTGTTGCTTCTCAGTTACCAGGGCCTGCCCCATCTAGAAGTAACTTAGTTAAGCACGTTGCTGCGGATAGAAGAGTCTTAACAATCGCTTTTGTTGTCTCCCTCTCCCACCCCACGTTGCATCCCACAAAGGAGTTAGGGACTGGGGTATGGACTTCCAAGTAGGGACCTCTGTGTTTGAGTCCCACCCAGCTCAGCGCTTCTGGCTGTGTGACTTGGACGGGTCCAAAAGCCTGTGGCCTCACAGGCCTCACTTCCCACAGTTGTTAAATGGGGTTAAGGCTCATCTAAAACCTGCCTCACAGGAACGTTGTGAGAATCAGATGAGCTCATTTATGCAAGAGCATTTGGTAAGTATCCTGGCGGTTGTAACCAAAATCCTTATTTCCAAGGAGAAGAAGAAATTAAGCCATGTGATGAGTTCACTTTTTGTTCTTTTTAATGAATGTTCTTGAGGCTTTAGGACATCACCTAAATGTCGGGCTTCCTAACAACGTGGGGTCCATGGGTCACAAGAGGGCCCGAGGATGGAATTCGGGCCCATGAGCTTGGATGGGAAGAAATACATTTTTTGGTTTATGTTTTATTTAAACTAACCTCTCATTGAATTTTAGCATTTGTTTAAGATTATAATGGAGGTGACGAGTTGTGGTAGTATTTTATCAGGACCTGTGACTTTTGTCACCCTAGAAAACACACATACTTCCATATCACATTACAGTTCTTGTCAATCTAGAAATATTTATGTATGGTACAGTTTTGACATAATGGCAGTTAATAGATAATGCTAGATATTTTTATTTAATACGTTAAAGATTACATATATTACTACTAGTAAATGTATGTTAATATTTAGATATTCAATATAACTGGTTCCTTTTGTAATCTGGAACGCCTTATTTTTATGCATTTCATCTGAGAAGGGATCCATAGATGCAAAAAGGGTTGTTATTAATGTTGTTGGTGTTTTGAGGTTTTTAATCTGACCTAGGGCCTATGGGACTGGTATTAAAAGAGGATTTAACTGTACACTGGCTACTCAGATAACCATGGCTAATTGTGCACCCCAGAGTGAGCAATTCCAGTTATGCAAGTTACAATAGCTTTCAGTTATAATATAATGGAACAGTGCCTTGGACAATACAAGCACAAATCTCTCCACCCCGTGCCACCTTCTGTCATGCGTGGTGGATTCGGGCCAGACCGTACAAGTGCACTCCGTGGTGAAGATCCCAGTGAATGACAAGCTGCATACATACCCTCCTGTTCAGGTATCTTCCTGACTCCTGTAGGTGATGTCTGAACAGGAGGCAGTAAGAATGTTCATCTGGAAACCCAAACAAGAAGATAAATGTCTCCACTTAATTTTCCAATTTTGTTTGTGGTTTTTCCATGGTGCTTTTAACGTATAAGAATGGCCATAACTAAGATTACTCTGCGCCCGGGGCTCTTTGTTAAAACCTCTGTCAGAGCACTCGCCTGATGCCTAATATCTGCGCATCTTTCTCTCCAAGGAGAGCTTTAGTTCCTTCACACAGCAATTCTGTCTTGTCATGTTCTCTGCAGATTTTATTTAGTACCTAACAAGAGATAATTGAGTGGTTTACACTGGTGTGCAATCTGAGTAGTGGAAACCTATTTTTCATTGTTTCCATATTCTTTTCTGTTAGCCCCACTTTCTGCTTAGAAGATGAGGCTGCATTTGCAGAAACAACAGCAACAAATAAGCTAGCATTTATTGCGTGCATGATATTCATTTTGATTTCCCAGTGTTGGCTATTAATTTGGTGGACATGATTGGCCTGTGTTTTGTCACAGCTCTTGATTTGGCTTGACCATAGTGTCATTGTTATCTGATAATTCATGACTTTGAGTTTTGCTAGTGATATTCAGCACGCAGGAGTATCAGAGAATCAGAACCTTTCATAACTGGAAGGGCCCAAATTCTGTTTTGCATTGGTGATCATGGAGGTCTAGAAGGGTCATGGGACTTAACTAGGCTTCACAGCTGGTAAATGGTAGACTTAAGAACTGAGTTCTATCTGTAGATTCTCAATCCACCATCCTTTCACCACACCATCCTCTTCGAAAGAGTGCTCGATCCTGCAAGATTCCGCATAGGGTTCTTCAGTCAGACCAGTTGTGAAAATTCTACATGCCATGTAATTTTGCTTGTTAAAGATTCTGAGAAGTTCTGCAATATAGAAATCTGTCTGATTTTACTCCACTATTTTCCAAGTTTATTTGACCACAAAATCCTTTCCCCTCCCCCAGAATCCAGCTAATAAGAATACTGCCCTGTACAGTAGTGAGCTTTGATGATTTATGATGATGGTGGTGGTGGCAGTGGCGGCGGCGGTGGTAGTGGTAGTGGTGGTAAGAGCAATAACATCTACTGAGCACTTACTATGTCATAGGTACTGTTCTAAATGCTTTATATGATAAGACTCATGTAATCTTCGTAACAAATAATAAGGCAGATACTGATATCTCCATTTTACAGATGAGACTAAGACCAGAGAGGCAGTTGGGGTAAAGTAGTTGTGTTGCTCAGGTAACAACATCACCTGTAAATCAGGGTTTTTCAACCTTGGCACTATTGACATTTTGGCTTCATAAGTTCTTGTTGTGGAAGGCTGTCCTGTGTATTGTGGGATATTTAGCAGCGTCCTTAGCCTTTACTTGGTTGTGTCAAACAAAAATGTCTGCAGACATCGACAAATGTCCCCTAAATTGCTCCTGGTTGAGAACCACTGTTGTAAACTTATAGCAGAAATGTACTTTCTCGAACAACCTCCGTAGTAACTTTCACAGTGACTCATGGTCATGATTGGGCAAATTACACATTGTAGGTTCTGTGACTATATCAAGCTATGTGTACTTGTGTGGGGGTGGATGTGAGTTAAACTTGACCCATGCTGCCTTCTTCCACTCCATTTCCTTCCACTGCTTCTGGTGAGAGCCAAGAGGCCAAATTTTTTTAACTGCCCTATATACACCCACAATTCATATATTTTCCATTTTATACTTTATAAACACACACACATGCTTTTTTTTTCTGTGTAATAGAGGACTTAACACATTTGAATTGCTGTACAGTAAAAACTTATGCCTGAGCCAAGATTAGCTAGCTGCCAAGGAAAACATACCCAGCAATGAATAACTCACGAAGATTTGGCAAAGAAAAAAATAAAGTTACATGATGAAATATATTACTAAGGTATGGGTTTTCTTTCTCCACGGTGATAACCTGTTAAATTCACACACTTCGAAGGGATTCGAGGCTTCTGGTCATCGTTGTTTTGTGACTTAACATGCCATTTTCAGGAGCGGCCGAGGAATAACAAAAAGATCGTTGAAATACCTGTTTTAATCCTGGCTCTGCCAAACATTTACTGTGTGACCTTGCCTTCTTTTTCTAAAAGTTCGCTTCCCCACCAGGAAGATGGGGGTGATAGTATGAAACCAGGCATGTTGTTGAAAGGTGGAGGTGAGAAGATGCATCCGCATCCAGCCCAAGTCCTGGCGTGTCAGTTTCCCTCCTTCCTTCCTGGGCCAGATTACCAAGGAACTCTGCTGTGGTTTTCCACTTCATAACCCTTTTGGGTGATTCTTTAAGTATAAACCAGTTGTCTTTGAAAGTAGCAGAGATGCTTTTCATCAAGTAGCCTAGTGCAGAAAACCCATTACAAGATGGGGCTTGGAAAGAAGGGAGGGTACATGCAGTGCTCAAAACCACTGACTCTTGAAAGCTTTACATTGAGATTGCGGAGTAGCCGAGAGAAGGAGAGAAAGGATTCACAGAGGAGCTTGAGGAGCCCACGCTCACCCTCTAATCTTAGTGGACATTTAATGACTCAGCTTTGCAGTGGATCTCTGAGTGCTTCTGTGTGCCAGACACTAAGCAAGCGCTAGGGGCACAACGAGAGCCAATAGCACAAGTAGCTATTCTACCTCTGCACCCGGTCCTCTTGGAACTTAGTGACCGTGTCTTGTCTTCGTCCCAATTCCAATGGATATTTGCTGCCCGGAATGCTAGTTTGAAGGGCCCTGAGGCTTGGCAGAACTCATCGGAAAAAATGCCATGATCCATTCATACTGTCTGCCTTCGTCAAAAGATGCAGACGGTGGAGGATTTGACAGTCCTCTGACACAGGGGTTTTCAGAGTGTGGGCCTGACCCATTAGTGAATCATGAAATCACTTTTGTTGAGCCCCATAAGTATTATTTAAGAAAGGAAATAGAGAAATAACAGAACATGGCACATCGTGATGGTAGGCACTGCTTTGGAAAACTTTTAGTTATGTATTGTGTGACAGGTCACGGTGCAAAATGCATTTTCTATAGTGGGTTTCATAAAATCTGTGATTCTAGTGGTTACAATCCTACTTCTTTTTCTCAATAGTCATACTGGTTTTGTTTTTCTGAAATTATATGCTCTGTTTGGTACTTTGTACCTGATTAATCAAAAACGAGGAATAACTCACACATTCTAGGAATCATTCTCCAATAAATATGTGTATCCTTTGAGTCTTCATTCATTAGCATCTTCATATTTGGTCGGAGGTGGTTAATAATTTTATTTATCGTCAGTTCTGGTGGGAGGGAAAGTAGCCAAGTAGTTAGACGCCTAGGCATGAGTGTGAAGCTTGCTTAATGACATAGACCATGTTGCTTTAGAACTATGTCACCTGGGGAAGCCACTTAAAACTTGGATTTTGTGACCATCACACATCATGTTTATTTTACACACACTTGTAGAAGGTCTTGCTTCAGAATTCTTTCCTTATTACTTAAGGCCACATAGATACATGCTGTCCTGTGCACAGCCAGATCATCATATCACATGGCTAGAATTTGTGGAAACAGTATCAAGAGTTAAACATGGGAAGTAAATATGCTGCTACATATCACGTGTTGGGAGTGTGACCACCACGAATGACTAGGAACTAATACTATTGTAGTACTTGACCCAGCATCTCTTGATTCTATTCAGTTCCAAAAGTATAGGGAGAGAAGGGAAACTCTGTAATAAGGGTAAGAGAAGCGTCCATGGGGGGGAGAATGTTTGGAAACCATGAGGACAGAGGATTGGGAACAAAGGTGTAAGAATCAGGATCCACTTAAAAGTCCCTGTTGCATGGCTTGCCTGACTGTTCCTTGGATAAGTATTAGATAGTTTAAGACTTGATCAGTTGAAAGCAACTTGAGTTTACAGTAACGCAGCCTGGGTTGGAGTCCCGGTTCTGCCATTTCTCAGCTCTGTGGCCCTCAGCGGAATCCACTCACCTCCTGGAACGTTGACTCTCTGTCGTGTGAAATGGATACAACATATTTCACAGGATAATGATCAAGATGAACTGAGAGCTTATCTGTAAAATCCCTAGCACATGATGAGTGCCCCCCAAATTCTCCCCAACCTCCTACCCTATTGGAGAAAGTCAGATTTAGAGAGTATTTTCAAAACATAAGCAAGTCCCAGGTGAAAACATTGACAACAAAAGTGTTTAAGAACATAAAGCAAAACTTTCTAAAAAGACTTAATTACAAAGTAATTAAGTCTCATTCCCTATCTGTGTACCTGTGGCTACTTGTTTTGCCGTGGTGCCGGGCCTCTTCCACAGCCGGCTTCTCTTCATTGCATCTCATATGACAAACAAGATAAGTTAATGGTGTATCCTGCACATGTACTGTGAATTTGTATTACAAGTTAAGAGGTCTCACAGACTATTTTCACTTCTCTGAATTGGTTACGTAAGGCAATTAGACTATCCAGTCTAGTCCAATAAAGATTCCAGCCTGGCTGGCATGGCTCAGTGGCTGACCATCAGCCTATGAACCAGGAGTTCACGGTTCAGTTCCCGGTCAGGGCACATGTCTGGGTTGCGGGGATGGATTCCCAGTGAGGGGTGTGCAGGAGGCAGCCAATCAACGATTCTCTCTCATCATTGATATTTCTCTCTCCCTTCCTCTCTGAAATCAACTAAAAAAACATTTTTTTTAAAAGATTCTATCCCAGCTTTCACATCCTAAGATTCTGTTATCCTTCCCTTCCATTGAATTGTGATCTACAATATCCCTGTTAACTTTTCCTCTAGTTTACTATCTTGAAGACTTTGAAGCTTTCAGATGGCTTGGGTGGTGACTATGCCTACTTATGATTAGAACTTTAACAAAAATAGCTATTTGTCCTCGACTCTTCCAGTCTCCACCTCTTAAAGGCCCTTGTCTATAGTAATACTCCCCTTATCCATGGGGTAAATGTTCCAAGAACCCCAGTGATTCCTGAAACCATGGATAGTACCAGACCCTTATATATACTATGTTTTTTCCTGTACTTACATACCTGTGATAACATTTAATTTATAAATTAGGCACAGTAAGAGATTAACAACAACTTATAATAAAATAGAATGGCTTCTCTTGGGCATATCTGAATTGCCAGCATCACTACTCCTGCGCTTTAGGGTCATTATTAAGTAAAGTAAGGGTTACTGGCACACAAGCACTGTGATACCACAGGAGTAGGTCTGATAACTGAGATGCTGCTAAATGGCTGGCGGGCAGGTAGCATGTGCAATGTGGATACGCTGGACAAAGGGATGATCCACATCCCAGGTGGGGCAGAGCCGGATGGCAAGAAATTTCATCACACTCCCCAGAACATGTGCAATTTTAAATTTATGAATTATTTCTGGAATTTTCCACATAATATTTTTGGACCACTGAAACCAGGGGTCCTCAAACTATGGCCCGCGGCCACATGCAAATACAAATATTGTATTTGTTCCCGTTTTGTTTTTTTACTTCAAAATAAGATATGTGCAGTGTGCATAGGAATTTGTTCATAGTTTTTTTTTAAACTATAGTCCGGCCCTCCAACAGTCTGAGGGACAGTGAACTGGCCCCCTGTTTAAAAAGTTTGAGGACCCCTGACTGAAACCATGGAAAGAGAAACTGCAGGTAAGGCGAGACTACTACTGTCTCCCACTAATGGCTGAAAACAGGACTTCCTTTTCAAGAAGTAACCCAGAAAGTGCCAAGTGACAAGTTGTACTTGCCTGTTTGTCAGAACAGGTACCTGTTATGCATGCACTTTATAAACCCCCTGGAAAATGCACTAGGTGAACGGGCACTTTAAAAAGCGAGCAGTCCCCTGGCTTACTGGGAAGGACCCACCCAGCGCTGACCTGCTTGTCCAGACAAAATATGCTGCACCGTGATTTCTCTCTGCCCTCCATCATGAATGACTTCGTGCATATTTCCTTCTGCCTGCTCCTCTGCAGACTGGCACTAACATGTCCAACCATTCGTAGCTTTGCTGGACATTTGATGAAAATGCTCTGATTGGTTTGTTAGGAGTTTAAAAGTGGTGGAAATAGTGACTTTATGGGAAGGTTTTTAAATTGCCAGCTTGCATATTGTAGGACACTATCACCACATTTAAAATTTCTCCCAGCCACTAATTGAGGAAGAAAGCAAACGTTATTCCAATAACACAGAAGATAGCAATTTTATCATCTTCCTGGATTTCAGGATATTTTTATTAATTAATTTCAAATCTGCGGTGCTTTAAATTATTGAAATATATGAATTAGTTTAATTTTATCTTTTAGTATTTACTAATTTAGATGCATGATCTTTATGAGTCTTAGAGGAGTAAATGCTTTTTAAAATTGTATTCATTTAGCTCTCTCCTACCTTTGAAGTCTTAGTGTTATTTCTCACGGATCATTACAAGCAATGTGCTTTTCACTGAATTTTTGAACATTTGGTTATAGTTTTAGGAAATGCCTGATACTTACAGACAAAAGCTAAATAAATGCTAATTTGCAAAAATGAACATTGTTTTTTAAATATACCTAAGAATATAAAATGTTTTCATTTACTTTAAAGCAGTTGATCATCCTTTAAAATATTCTTAAAAAGCCCTGGCCACCGTGGCTCAGTTGGCTGGGTGTCATTCCACGCCTAAAGGACCTAAAGGTTGCTGTTTCATTTCCAGTCTGGGCACATGCCCAGGTTTCTGCCTTGATCTGTGCAGGAGGCAGCCCATCGATGTTTCACTCTTGCCTTAATGTTTCTCTCTCCCTTCCCCTCTCTCTCAAAATCAATTAAAAATCGTTTTTAAAAATGGTGACATTCATCATCAAAGTGAGAGAAAAGTTAAACAATTCAGTTCTGCTTTGGCCAGTAAGCATTTTATGCTAATCAAGGTAGTTGAAGTGCTGTCAAGGGTTTGACAAGCTGAATGTGGTGAGCCATCTTCTCCGGAAGTAAAGCCTCCTAAGAAATTTTCTAGAGTTGAGTCTTCTGATGTGCAGTCTCCAGTGCTCCTCACTTCCTCCACAAGGGCCCTGACCTTCATAAACAGCCACCGTGTACTCAGCGTGATACATGTAGTATATGTGCTGTGTGGAAGGCCACACGGTGGGAAGACTTAATACGCAGGGGTTCTGGCTGGTGGGAGGACATCCAAAATGAGCCTCGCTTACAAGGAAATCACTGAGTTCTTCTGGATTCTTAGACGTAGGTTCTCGCTATTGGATCTACTAGGAGTTTGTATTTTGAGAGATCATCCTTTTAAAAGTACTTCATTAAAGTGTTAATAAATTCATTAGATAATTGGTTACATTG
Organism: Myotis lucifugus; assembly: GCF_000147115.1. Classification (NCBI taxonomy): domain Eukaryota; kingdom Metazoa; phylum Chordata; class Mammalia; order Chiroptera; family Vespertilionidae; genus Myotis; species Myotis lucifugus. The sequence goes on along the minus strand of NW_005871269.1, from coordinate 1,496,988 downwards.
TCACAGCCAGTCTGAGTTACGGTGTTTGACGATCTGATACACCTAAGCAGGCTGATTTCCAGGGCTTGGTTAGTTGAGGTAGCAGGGACACAGTGCTGAGGCTGCGTGGAGGGTGCGTGGAGGGTGTCTGGGTAGAGGATTTAACCCACCTCTCCTGGTTTGGCTGTTAGGGGAATTGTGGCCACAATCACAGGGCTCTGAGAGTCGGAGTTGGGACCTAAAACTGGTCAGTTTCCTTCTAGCTGCTTTTTGGTGCAGAGGGCTTCCTTCATGCTCAAAATAGTGCTTTTTAAATGTGCTTAATTAGCGCCTAAAAGTGGTGCAGAGCAAATGTGGTGTGAAAAGTGCTTCTTTATTCTTTGCCTGACTATGCACTTACTTGAAAGAAAATACAGACGACATGCTTATATCTGCATGCCTCCTGCCTTTGGGGGATATTGAATCAGGCATGGATTAAAAATAATAATAAAGATGCAGAGAAAAAATTATAGAATGGTAGCTCCTGTGATGTTATTTTTAAAAAAATAATTATTACTCTTGACACATGTACTATCTTCAAAGTGCTTGGCAAATGTTAATTAACTTTTTAGAACTTTAAAGGAACTCAGAGCAGCTTGCTTTTTCGGAGAGAATATCCCATTGGAGTCAGGTGGTATAAGATAGAGCTATAATAGAATTATTAAAGGATTTTTAGTTGGATGCCAGACATTCAAAGAACAGAGATCTAAGTAGAGTAAGGCAATGTATACCTAAGATAGCAGTTTGGTTCATGCTGAAGAAAAACTGAATTTATTGTCCTGACCAAATAAATTAGTGCCCAAGGAAAACCCCCTCAATGGTAAGAAATGGACTGGGTTTAATTTGATTTCTGCACAATTCAAGAGGCTGTCGAGTGGCACTTGACATGATATCTGCATTGAACTTCTGTAGGTTTTGGCCCACGTCGACATTAAAGAATTACCTTTTCGTACAAGAGAAGTAGCAAAGAAAACAAGCCCATATTAACCTAGTCTACTAAAAATAAGTGTCCTAAAATGGTTAGCATTAAAAAATATTTTCAAAACAGTGAATACAACTATTTAGCAATAGTTATATAATAAGTTCTTCCAGATTCAGCGTTAGAACATCCTGCTATTTTAAAATCATTTAATTCCCGATTGCACTTCTTAAAGATTTGCTTTTATTGAAGGTTTCGCTGTGAAGGTGATTATTCCAATATGGCACAGATTAGTTCCTGATTACTCGCTCCCCATACTGCTTACATTTATGACGTGTGACACACACACGCTCCACAGGCAGGTATCAGCAGAGTGTTAATATTTAACTATTGAGATGAGGAAGTACTTTGGTGGCTAATTCCAAAACCCGGGACACCAGTAATTCATCTTAATACTCTCCATGTAACGAGGGCAACTGATAGAATACATTATTAAAAACGATTCGTATAAACATAAGAATAATATGAACAAAGTAATTAACTACTCATGAGAGGGCAATGCCAGGGATGTCTGCAGTAGCCCTTATCTGAGCCTCAGTTTTCTTCTTTGTAATATGATCTGAGTGTGTAAAAACAAAACAAAGACTAGCTGCATTCTTGTCACGGAATATGTTTTTCATAAACGCTTACTCCCTAGCCTCAAATTCAAGATCCTTGCCATTTTTTATTTTAGGAGAAAGAGAGCAGAGCCAATTCTCTTCAGTTCCTGGCTGTTTCATGCCTGAGATCATTTGCATGGACTGTTTCCTAGAAAAGTTTCATCCTGCCTTATCTGGTTTGGGGACTTCTGTTTAGTCTTCAGAATGCTGCTCAGTCATGTGATCCTCTGTGAAGCTGTCCATGACCTCCTTCCAGACAAAATGTATCTGCCCTTTCTCTGTATTTTTTGAAACTTTATATATTTCTGTTCTTGCCTGTATCAAAATGATGTGTTCTTTTTTTAATCTGTCCACCTCCACCAACGTTGTTAGCTCATCGGTGCTGACCTGTTTCAGGTTCATCTCTCTGTTCTTTATTCCCTGGCATATAACAGTTAAGCAATAAATCTTTGTTGGGATGAAATGAAGTGAAAACGCTCATCATAATCACTAAAAAGTCTTTAAGATGCAGTTTAAAATGTAATGTAGCAGCTTTCCTTTTTGCTGTGCTCTGTTTTTCAGTGGGTCAGTTTCCCAGGGTGGAGAGTTAATTTATTGAGAAGGGTAAACCCAGAAGAAAGCTGGCACGCACATCAAAAATCGGACTCCAGAAAAAGAATGTTTTAGGGCCTCCCATGTAAGCTGTGCTCTGGGCTTGAGTTGATGGCATTCACTTTGCAGATAATCTGAATCGACTCCTGAGGGAGTACAGTCTGGGACAGGGGTGGGAGGGACTTCTGACTATTGCCTCTATCCTCTTGTATCTACAGAATAGAATCTTCTCCCATCACAATCAATCTACCATGGAAGCCTCCCCTCATTTTTTCTCTGTTCAGTGTTACTGGTTCACCAGGTTGTTAGCAATAACGAGCTGACCGTGATGTAACATCCATCTGTCTCTTATGTCTGTGGTTCTCTGTGCTAACTGCACATTACAGTCATCTGGGGAGCTTTTATAAACATACCAGTGCTCAGGCCCTATCTCTAGAGAGTCTCATTTATTCTCTGTGCTGTAGGGTCCAGGCATCAGGAGTTTTTAAAAGTTCAAAGGATTCTAGTGAACAGCAAGGGCTGAGAATGCGTGTTCTGCCTGACGCTCAGCAAGCACTAGAATCCCCAGAAAAGAGTTCGCTTAGCTCCAACTTCAGGCAGCTCCTCGTACTTAGCAGTTCCAAGGATCCCCCTGGTCACTGATGATGAAATTTGGAGAAATGAAAGTAAGCTTATCTGGAAGAAGATTGGAGTCTGATTTCATGACCTGGAAATTGGGACTAAATTGCTCATAATTATGCATTTTAAAGACATTTTGTAAATCAGAAATTTTATAACCTATATATATATAAAAAACCCTAATATGCAAATAGACCAAACAGCAGAACAACTGGACAACCAGTCACTGTGACATGCGCTGACCACCAGAGGGCACACGCGAAACATGGCGGGCGTGGGCAGCAGAGCGTGGAACATGGCAGGCATCGGCCGCGGCAGGATGGTGGAGCAGGTGAGCGGGGGCGCCACACCAAGGAGGGGTGCCGGTTGCTGTCATTGGGGCGAGCCTCTGGTGGTTACTGAAAATTCTTTGCTCCCGCGCGCCGCAGTCCCGCTGGGCACTCGCACCCAGTGCTGGCACCTGGCGCCGGCACCATCAGCGGGTGCAAGTGGCAGCTGCTGGCCCCAATCGCCCCTAAGGGCTTCTCCACTGTCCCCTGGTCCTGAGGGACAATCGGTGCTGGCAGCTGCCTCTCACACCTGTTGCTGGTGATGGCCCCACTTGCACCTACTGCTGGTGCCGGCCCCAATCACTCTGTGCTGTCAGCGGGTGCAAGTAGGGCTGACGCTGCCATGTGGCAGCGGGAATGCAGCTGCCGGCAGAAAGGGGACCGGGAGTTGCGGCAGGCGGGGCCAGGCAGGAGCACGTAGGATGGGCCGAGACCCTCCCCTGTACTCACTGCAGCCTCGCAGCCCACAGTTCCTTTCAAGGTGCACGAATTTGTGCACTGGCCCCTAGTAAAACTCTAATAGGAAACAAGTATCAGTGCTTACAAAATGTGATTGGAGACAAAGAGTTGCATTTCCCAACATTCATCTGTTGATATTCCCACCATACACAGTAATGGTTACTAAATATATGTTTTTGCATATATGAAAAATAAATGTAGTTCTTAACATTTACATTTATTGGGGTAAATACACATTTTTAACTAGAGTTGGTCTTATTTTTATGTTTTTGAAATGGCTGGGGAGAATTATCTTAAGAATTAGCTTAAGTTACAGAGTAAATTTTTAGTAGGAATTGTTGGCATGATTTAAAGAGAATAAATAGTATTTGTAAAAAATACACATTTTTCCCTTGGCATAAATAAATATTGTGAAGATTTAAATGGAAAACTATAATTTATTATATGAAGTCATTTTCATTGTTTGTTTTAAATGAAGAGCAACGAGTTGTGTTGTTTGCATTTTGCCGACATTCTATGAAATCTGCACATGCTTGGTTGTAATCTAATCATTCCTTTATGTCTAAAATGTGCCTTACCACCTATTTGCTTCTTCCATGCACAATCCAGCCCATTTCTTGGCTTCAGATCTTTAGAAAGCCGTTGTCTTACGGTAGCAGGCACTTTGCAAAGCAGTAAATGGAACAGTTGGCATTTTCTTCTGAATATCAGACATGATAGAACCACAGTTGCCTGGTTAGAACATTCTCCATTCATTTTTAAAACATCCAACACCAGTTATGTCTATAAGCAGACAAAACTGATTATAAATTAGAAAGGGAAAGATTTTTCATATATTTCTGTCTTAAAAGTGTAACATGTTTATTTGCCTTAGAATGCCATGGACTAATTAAATGTTAATTCATGGCTGTCATGAGGAAATAAAATCACTGTGATGTGGAGCTGCTTGCATTTCAGAGTGAAATTCTCAGGCTGACATCAGTAATGAAAACATAGGGCTTTTTAGTAAAAGGTAACTCCTATCAGTACAAACAGAAACATAAGCAAATGTAAATGGGTCTTCAGTATAACAGAAAATGGGCATATTTGTAATAATAGTCCCTAATTCTATGAAAAACAAAAAGCCCCAAGTGTTTCCTTGCCATCTGAGGGGATAGGAACTTTTTCCTTGTGGTTATATCAGATGACCGAATACTGGTGGAAGGAGTAGCATAGAAGGCTAGTGATGACAGTTTGAGTGTGGTTGCTGCTGTGGCCCAGGGAGCAGCTGTTCCCTACACTGCCAAGGTCATTACCCTCTGCACTTGCCTCCTCTTCACTGAAGTTGGGCTTCCGTCTTTGGGTCTCCAGGCTTTCTTTTGGCCTCCTTGTTTCTACTCTTCTGTTTCTTGAGTTTATTTGAGATGCTTGTGGACCTTTACAGGGAAAATGATTTATGCACTTTCAGAAGAATTTCCAGAGTACCTCGAGTTGTTTAAAGGAAACATCTAAAAATGCACACATTTTACTCTCACTCTTGTCTAACATCTATTAATATTTATCTTTCCCTGGTAGGTATTAAAATTAAGTAATTTTAGCCCTAGTGGAGACTTCAGAGGTACATTTAGTGCAAGGGTTTCACAACTGGAAAAGGTGCACAGGGAAAACATGGTATTGTTTGCTTTTAACTAAAGCTGAACTCCTTCTTATGAATCAGATTTGGGTGACAAAGCATCGATTCCGTATATTGTCTTTACTGTACATCGGGGAGGGTGTTATAGATGTAGGAAACAGTACTGGCAAAGTGCAAGAGACTTAACATTCTAAGGGGATGCCACTTAGAGGTGATGGAAATACTTGGGAGCCCTTGGTTTTTGGATTTTTGGAGATTCCCCTGCAATATATACTATCTGTCTGACCTTGGTGGTAGTTGGCTCACAGGAAACCATCTAGCCCAGCGGTTCTCAACCTGTGGGTCGCGACCCCTTTCACAGGGGTCGCCTAAGACCATCGGGAAACACATATATAATTACATATTGTTTTTGTGATTAATCACTATGCTTTAATTACGTTCAATTTGTAATAATGAAATTGGGGGTCAGCACAACATGAGGAACTGTATTAAAGGGTAGCAGCATTAGGAAGGTTGAGAACCACTGATCTAGCCTGATAATAAAAAGGTTTTACATTTTAATGATATGTTTAGGCAGCATTCCAAAGCTTCCTGACAAAAAAAGGAAAACGGAGTCATTGATAGTCTTGCTGTGGGTCAACACGGATCATTCCTTAAGAGTTCACAGGGGTAGATGCAGAGGCAGAGCAGCATTGAACAGACTGTCAAACTACAGTGGGAAGCCTGGGGAGGGACTTATATGCATGCATATAAGAATAACCAATGGACACAAGACACTAGGGGGTAGGGGCCGGGGGAATGTCAAAGGGCGGGGGGAGACATATGTAATATTCTTTGTAATTCTTCAAGAAATAAAAATTATTTTAAAAAAAAGAGTTCAGAATGCTTCCTCTTAGATGGATCCCTTAGGAATCACGAAGCAGAATGATCATTGAGAGGAGTATTTCAGGGGCAGGAGGAAAGGTAGGAGCAAAGTGGAACTGGGATGTGCCTGGCATGATAGGGCAGCGGTGAGGAGATGAAGCTAGCCCCAAAGAGGGAGCCCCACTGTAGAAGATAAAGCTGGTGTGGTTGGAAGTTAGCATGGCGCACAGACCGAGTACAGACTCTGAGGGGAGACACGCTGATCTCTGACTAACACTTACTAGCAGTGTGATTATAAGCTAATCACCCAGCCTTTCTGAGGTTCAGTTTCCTCACGTATAAACTGGAGAGGATTTTCCTCTGTGACTCTTCAGTGTGGAGTTAGGATTTCGTAAAAGAATACATGTCAAGTGCTTGACACTTCATAGATCCTGAATTCATCCTCCCTTTGGTTTAGGGTTTGGAAGATCTAGAATGTGAATTCAATGGGAAACTCCGCCATTATAAAGATTTTATTTTTTTAAGGTGTTCACTGTGCCAGATCTTTAGGGGTGGTGGCTCTCCAGGGATAGAAAAGATCCCTGGGTTTGGCTGGGCTTTGAAAGGTACCATCTATTACTGATAAGTCACTGAGCTCCTCCTATGACTCACAAAGGCCCACATTCTTTACATTCGCACACATGAAAATACCGCTCACCCACCATCAGAAAGCACTGAGGGGTTTGCACAGATCTATCCCAGTCTCTCCCAGCTCTGGCCCCTCTGCAGCCAAGAGCACGCATTTCTTAGGTGTGACGCGCTAGGATTGGGGGTAGGGGAGTAGGCCTTCCCTGCCGCGAAGCCTGGAGAAAGGAGAATGACTCATTCTCAAATAAAATAATGATCCGATTGTAAAATAAACATTTGAATTTCATACAGGACATGTTTTTAAGGGCTTGATTAAGGGCTAAACTCTTTAGGAAAAGAGACCGGTTATCAATCTAAGCCAATGCTTCCATCGTGACACAGACTGCAGGGTGAAAGCTATAGCGATCTTCAAAAGGGTAATTGAATCCTGACCTTAAACAATTATATATTTAAAAATAATGGCATTAGGTGAAATTCTAGGGATGTGGAGTGTAGGATGAGTGTGAGGGAGCCAAGTAAATGCTCATACTTTGCTTGGAATGTTCTAAAGTCGAGGTCAGTTTTTAGGTCTCTGGAAAATGTGTTAAGCAGAAAAGGATTCCTCCTTAGCCTCTAAAACTGATTTTAAATGTGGCAGTACTCTTTTCCTCCTTAAGCTTAATTTCCTTTGAAAAGGTTTAAGGTTCTTTTCACAGCGGGGCTGTATTTTGCTCTCTTAACAAAGATCCAGCACAGCCTCCCTTCAGAACAGTGTGACCACGTAGGGCAAATGAACTTTACCAGTGCAACAAGGCACAATTAGTATTCAAGGAACATTAATCTTCAAGTAAATGGATGCTACAGATTCTTTAAATTGAAGCTCCAGATGGTGGCTTTAAACTAGGATTAACTCTAATCAGGAGTCTACATTTTTAAAATATTTCTCCTCTTCCAGAATTCCCTATCTCAGTGAAAGTTACCTCTGCCCATCCAGGAGCACAAACCAAAACCTAGGTTTTTAATCGGTTCCTTCATTTCCTTAGGCCAAGCATGTCAAACCCAAAGGCTAACCAGCCAAATAAATGAAGCATGCGGCCCGGGGGCCGCGAGTTTGACATGCGTGCCTTAGGCCCTCAAGTCCTCAAACAAGTTTTCTCTTGTCTGCCTCCCAAGTTTATCTTGAATCTGGGTACTTTTCTCTTCTAATCCAAGCTGCCACCACCTCTGCCTAGACAGCCTTGGTGGCTCCTAGCTGGTCTCTGTGCTGGTCTCTGTGCAGCCAGAGTGGTCTTGTCAAACCCAAGTCTTAACACTGTTGCTTCCTGACAGCACTTCAGCAGCTTCCTAAAAAAATAAATAAATAAATAATAATAATAATAATAATAACAACTTAAATCCTTACAATTCCCTCATTCGGCAAATACTGCTCGGTCATTCTGCTGTAAACCTTTAATCGCGTCATGTAGAAGTAAATGAGACTTGCCTCCTACCCTCAAGGAACCTCCCAGTCTAGCCAAACGGGTTGATCAAAGTTTACTTATTCATCCATTTCCACTGAAATCCTGTAATTGACCAGCAGCACACATGCCAGAATGAACTGAGGTGCCATCTGACATTGTTGTGCCTTTATTGAAATGGGTGGCTTGAACAAACATGGCCTACTTGCTGCCACAATGATCTGGTCAGCCTAAATCCAGAGCACACAGTGTTCATCATTATGCTATGTCAGTTATCTTTCTATCATAATACTGCATAGCAAACAAATATTTTTTGACTCAGAGGAGTTCAGCATTAAGTGTTGATTTGGTTGGGCTTGCTCGCTTGTCAGGGTTGGCTGGGTGTTGGCTGATCTAGGCTGCCTTGGCTGGGATGACCAGGGAGACTGCTCTGCTATACGTATCTTATTTTTCAATAAAGTAGCTTGAATATGTTCTCATGGTGTTGGCTAAGGCTCAAGAGAGAGCAGGCAAACCTAATCTCACAAGTGCTTTTTAAAGTTTCCAGAGTCAGAACATGGAGACAGGGAGAATTGAGGCCATAGTTTTAATCCATCACAATGCTGTGTTTTCTTATTATAGTACTAGAGGCCCGATGCACGGAATTTGTGCAAGGGCCTCGGCCCTCGAAACCCTGGCTGCCTCAGCCCTCACAGCCTCAGCTTCGTCTGGAAGGCCATCCAGATAGTCATCCGGAAGGTCGTCCGGATGATCGTTCTGCTGTTTGGTCTAATTAGCATATTAGCTCCTTATTATATAGGATGTGCATAACTTTTTCCATAGGACTTACCAGATTAAGTGGAACTGTATAATATGGTAAGGGTTTAACCCTGCAGTGCCCAATTTTGGAAACCCAGTGTGGACAGAGACCCTGTCTTCAGCATAATGCTTGGCATATAAAGATACCCAACACATGTTAAACTAACAAAATTATTAGTAGTAGATTTGTTACCTTGGGCTGTTCACTTGAGGTAATTAAACTTTCTCAGCCTCAGCTTAAACCTGTATAAGTAGGGGGTAATACCTATCACTTTCCTGAGGGTTAAATGGGGGGTGGGTGGTGAATGTAAAAGTATATACTGTTGGCTCAAAAAAAGAAAAATGCTTCCCCCCTGTTCCCCCAACTTCTTTTCTCACTGGGCTTATATAAATTTGAGGAAATAGTAAAATGGTTTGATCTTGGCCTGTTTTAGGAACAAGTTTAGGGTAGAGATACCCCTATTAAATGTATCTTCTTTATCTTGCCCTTGGTGTGTTACTAAGTGGTTAGAGCACCAGAGGGTCACGGGTTCCATTCCTGGTCTAGGGCATGTACCTGGGTTGCAGTTCGATCCCCGACCAATGGTTGGGGCTCATGTGGGTGGCAACCAATCAATGTATCTCTCTCACATTGATGTTTCTCTCTTTCTCTCTCTCTCTCTCCTCCCTTCCTTCCACTCTCTCTAAAAATCAATGGAAAAAATATCCTCAGGTGAGGATTTAAAAAAATCTTCCTTATTTTCTAACAACTAATTTTGTATAACAGTCATCTTCTAAAAAACCCATTTGCACTTTGTCTTAAATTCCTATAACGAAGGGCTAGATTTCTTATTTCTCATTTCTATGGAGAACATAGGCAAAGAAGAAAGGGCATTTAGAATGAATAGAGGAGTGTAATTTGGGGAAATGGGGCTCTTTGAGGGAGAACAAGCTTGGTGTAGGTCCCCCAGTTTATGGGGCCGGGGTGGGGGGGGGGGGGCGGGGGGCGGGGTTGGACAGGCAGGGAGTATGAGGTCTTCCAGCAGGAAGGACAGGGACTACTGGGGAAGGCAAGGAATAAAACTTAACCCTTTGGTCCAGTTCCTCTTTGCTTTAGTGACTGCAGTCTGGGGCATCTTCTAATACCTGATACAGATATTTAGTACTTTATTAATGTTCCTAAACTAAAATATATAATTTTTATTGTTATATATTTTATGTGTTGTTTTATTATATTTAGTTTGTATATAGTTATATAATTATATAAGTATACATATAATTATATGTATAATTTTACTCCTTTCTTGCACCACCACCCCCCACCCCCCCTTGCCCAGATGTAGGCAGACACACATCTGGCTTCTATCAGTTAGGGAGTAAGTAGCTTTAAGCACATCCTGTCAAATTGTCTGTTCCCAAAAGCAATACCAACACATTCAGTGAATGTTATTTTTTCCCCACAGTTATGTTCTTGATTGGACCACAAATTTTTCCATAATACTGTATTTGAAAAATAGGACATTCTAGCTCTTTATACATAATCAGCCCCCTACCTCTAGCCTCTTTTAGAAAACTTTTTTTTTTTTAATGAAGCGTTAAGTAGATTGTATTCCAGCGCTGGAAAAACACATTGCGGATTAGTTACACCATTTTTTCAGCTGCTGTGATTGAGTTCTCATTCTTTATGTCTGTGTACTAATTGGGACGGGTATAGCTAACTACCTCCTCTCCCCCACATGTCTGGGATATGCTGGATTTGCTGCCAGAATAATTCTAGATCAGATATTCACAAAATGAAATAATAATATTCACTTAACATGAATTTTTTATGTATATTTTATTGATTCTTTACAGAGAGGAAGGGAGAGGGACAGAAAGTTAGAAACATTGATGAGAGAGAAACATCGATCAGCTGCCTCCTGCACGCCCCCCACTGGGGATGTGCCCGCAACCAAGGTACATGCCCTTGACCGGAATCGAACCTGGGACCCTTGAGTCCGCAGGCCGATGCTCTATCCACTGAGCCAAACCGGTTAGGGCCACTTAACATGAATTTAAAGTTAGTTAAATGATTTGAAGAATTCTAGACTTCAAACTTTTATTAATTGTAGTACTAAAGATTTGAAATATAAAAATTTTCATTATCTATATATATAAAAACCTAGTGTTGGTGACAATCAAATGACCGGTCACCACGAGGGCGGGTGGGCGGGGTGGCGAACGTGGCGAGCAGCGGCGGGTGGATGGGCAGGGCTGTGAGCTTGCCAGGGTGGTGAACAGCGGTGGGCGGGTAGAAGGGGCTCTGAGTGCGGCAGGGTGGCGGGCAGGTGGGTGGGGCGGTGAGCAGCGGCGGGCTACCACGCGCGATCTCGCGTGCTGGGCCTCTGGTTCTTTTATTAAAAAATTAAAAATAGGTCGTGCATTTTCTTCAGGACATTGTATTGACAGTATTTTTCAAAATGTGACACTTATTGCTAAAGGCTGTAATAATATTTTTCCTGGTTTCCAGTTGTAGCATAATTCATGGTTAGGCTGTATTTTGCAAGAAATTTGTTTGAGGTGTATGTGGTGAGGAGCTGCATTTTATCAGGGACCTGATAGAAACTGTGGTTCACTAGATACATGAGGAAAATTCAAAAAAGGACCCAAGTTTCAATAACAACAGCTGCTTTAATAGGGGAAGGGCATGGTCTTCTTCTAGACTTTGAAATTATAAATTGAGAAATTTCTTAATAACTTACAAAATAAGTTTCTTTTTAAAAATATGCAAGTATATTGGAAGAGGAAAGTAGTATATGAGTTAGTTGTATTATCCTATCTTTTCCCATTAGTGATTCTCTTACCAAATAGCCCAGGTGACTTCTCAAGTACCTGCTACATTTGGCTGGTCAATCAGATCACTGTTAGCGTGCTGTGTTTTTGTTTGTGTTTTTGTTTATTTCCATGTGCAAATGAATCTGAACAAAATCACAAGAAATTATTGTTTTCAAATATGTAGTGTGTACCTTCTAAAATGATGCAACCTATCCTCGGTGGGGCAAAAGTAGGTGTACGGTTGTAAGTATGCAAAACACAGAGTTTAGTCTTGTATTATTATTTATTAATTAATTGTATTATTTTTCATACAAACAACTATAAGCCTACTTTTGCCTCAGCCTGTCTATATCTGCCTCTCAATTATAAATATTAGGAATATTTTAAAAATGAACTTTTGGGGGAAATTTGATTCAATTAAATCTTCTTGATTCAATGGTGTATTTTGTTAATTAATCAGTATTGTATTTGCCGTTAATTTTGATCCAATGTTTTGTACATGGTGAACCAAAAATTCTTAAGTACCTTGACATTAATAGATCATGACATCAAGTGAAATTGTACTCTAAGAAGTCAGTATAGTACCTCTTCCAACAGTCACCTCACCCCAGGACAAGACTTGACAGGGTTTTGTGCAATAGAACCCTCAGAACCCCCTGCCCTCCCACCAGACACAGACACCACATCCTGCACATGTGTAAGTGAAGGACCAGTTCCAGACTTGGGAAACACTGCACTTTTGTTTCTGGCAAGTGCAATTGATATTAGTCATATCGAAGTGTGCCTGCCTCTTTTTATCTGTGCCTTGGTAGCATTAAGTAACTAAATCTTTTGTCTTTATCTTCTCATTTATTTTTTGTGAATTATATTTATTAGTATTTTTAGTATATGTGCTGCCAAAGTGAGCATATTATTAGTATTTTTATTAGAAACATAATGTAAAGAAGAAAACAAATTTATAATCTTATCCAATTATTTAAAAAATAATATACCATTATTTAAAATAACAAATCACTCATCTATCTTTCAAAAAGAAATATATATGCCCAATGATTCCACTTCTGGGAATTTATCCTAAGAATCCCAAAACACTAATTTGGAAGAACATATGCACCCCTATGTTTATTGCAGGATTATTTACAATAGCCAAGATTTGGAAACCAGTCCAAGTGCCCATCAGTAGATGAGTGGATAAAAAAGCTGTGGAACATTTACACAATGGAATACTACTCAGCTGTAAAAAAAGAAGGAAATCTTACCCTCTGAGACATCATGGGTGGACCTGGGGAGCATTATGCTAAGTGAAATAAGCCAGTCAGAGAAAGACAGGTACCATATGATTTCACTCATATATGGAATCTAATGAATAAAATGAACTAATAAGCAAAATAGAGACTCACAGATAGAGAGCAAGCAGACAGCTGTCAGGGTTGGAGGGTGGGGTTTGAGCAAAAAAAGAAAAAAAAAAGGAAAAAACCTCCTGGACATGGACAACAGTGTGGTGATTGCTGAGGGGGAGGACTTTGAGGAGGGTATGAGGGTGATAAATGATGGAAGGAGACTTGATTTGGTGTGGTGAACACACAACACAGTGTCCAGATGAAATGTTATAGAATTGTGCACCTAAAACTTGTATAATTTTATTAACCAGTGTCACCCCAATAAATTCAATAAAAAGGAAAAAAAAAGAGCTTAAGTCTAAAAGAGACAAGAAATGTGTATGTATATCCCAGGATATGTGTGTTCATGCATGTTTTGTCACATATACAAAAGTTCTTATACATAGTGTCATTATTCTTATGCCTTAATCTTTTGTAAGGATGACAAAAATACTGTATTATAAGACTACTAGAGGCCTGGTGCACAAATTCGTGCACGGGTGGGGTCCCTCAGGGTGGACTGCAGAGATCAGGCCCCAGCTCGCGCCCCCAGCCTCGCAGCCCCGCCTGCACCACCCTCTCACCTGCTCTACCATCCTGCCTGGGGGCGATCACAGGCCTGGGCCCCCGCCCGGCTCCCTCAGCGCCTGGGATCTGGGCAACGGCCCCGCCCTCCCACTGGTCACTGTCTGCGGGGTGATCGGGCCCCGCTTGCACCACCTTGACCTGGTGCTGCCCACTCACCTGCTCCACCATCCCGCCGTTGTCCCACTCTCGTCGGGGCCAGCAGCGCCTCCACTGCTGCCCGCTGCCAGCGCCGCATCACCGACACCCGCCATGTTCCGCGCTGCCCCTGGTGGTCAGCGCACGTCATAGCGAGCAGTTGAACTCCAGGTTAAATGACCGCCTGGGGGGACAATTTGCATATTAGGCTTTTATTATATAGGATGTCATAATTTATAGTCACAATTTAGCCAATATCAATCATATTGTGGACAGTCAAATGGTTTCCAGTTCTTTGGCTATTAAAAGTGTTGCAATAAATATCCTTGGGCATATAACTGTGCTGCTTTCACATGTATACTCATGGGATAAGATCCTAGCTGGGAATTGTTGGCTCAAAAGAGCACTACTTTTAAGAGCATATAAAGCAATGAACTACATACTACACAACCATAGTTTGTTATTGTTTCAATATATCTGAGCAGCAGAAATTGGCCAATAGCGTTATTACAGTAAAAATAAAACGATTCAGATTCCCTGGGATGTGTGGTGGACTTTAAATAAGGTGGTAATCGCCTGTAATTAAACTGTCCTCAACTTTAGACTTCACTGACTTAAACTTTTCGTCAGAATTTTCCCCCTGTTGTTTCACAAGCGGTCAGCAAACGTTCTCGAGGTTCATATTAGATCAAAGACCGTGAAATAAAGGAGAGCCACAGCCTTCCTGTGCTTAACTACCTCTTCCCAGTTGGATGCGCTAAGAAAGCTGTGTTGTAATGTTCAGAAACAAGTTTGCATTTTCAATTAATGAGTGTGTTTTCCCTCCCTCAGGTGGAAGGGAAGATTTCGGGGACGTTGGGCACCGAAGAGGCGCGGTGTTGCTCCTGTGACTTGGAACTGGAGAGGAGGCAAGATGCTGGCATAGCTGTTGAACTGAGAACCTGCTATGCCAACATATTGCCATCTCTCTTGTCTGACAGCAGCCAGGGCCACCTGCGTGTCGCTCCTCCACGTGTGGCTGTGGATGTGTGCCCTTCCTCGGACGTGGGTCTCTGAGACACTTCGCCCTGCTCACCTCCCTGACCTCTCTCCCGCTGTGCGCTGAGTCACTCTGTTGGACCCACACAAGCCTTTCTGGCTCTTCCTTGGATACACCCATTATGTGTCTGCCTCTCAGCTTGCCTGCCTCTTTCTCCTTTCTCAGATCTCAGTGAGGACATCACCTCTTCCGTGAAGCCCTCCTTGACCACACTGTCTAAAATAGCTGTCACATGCCCCAGTCACCCTTCACACCAGAGCCTTGCTTTATTTTCTCGAAACTCTGGTTACTGCCTGAAACATGTTTCTTGACTTGGCTTAGTTGTTTTCTCTCCCACGTTAGAATGTAAGCTCCTTGAGATTTAGGAACCTTGTTTGTCTTGTCCAAATATTGTATCAGCAGAGCCTGACACATGGTAGGCACTCATGCGTGGTATTTTGAAGCTCCACCCTGACTTTGGTCATACAAGAAAGATGTCAAATAATTACATTTTCCCATTACAAATGGCTTTGGTGAAATCCTGGCGCACAATAGCCGTAAAGAAAGAAACAGATGTTTAATTCTGGGCCCGCAAGCTAACTCCTTAAAGCAGTCACAAAATATATACCATTGGGCCCACAGATTCATGGAAGCCAGCATGTCATAGTGGGAAAGGTATGGGTTCAAAATGAATCTCACCACTTGGGTTGCCTAGCTGTGTTCTTGTACAAGTCAATTAACCTTGAGCTATGGTTTTCTAAATGGTAAAGTGAGGATAATACTAACCCATCAGGATTCTTGAGACAAAAAAATAAGATATTTTAGCCAGATGGTTCTTACTTCATGTCTAAAATGGGTTGGAGTGGAGGCGGTGAGGAGAGATTAACCTGGGAATTTATATGCGTATATGCATAGCCCATGGCCACAGATAATAGTGTGGTGAAGGCCTGGGAGGGGCAGGTATGGGGTGGAGGGGGTCAATGGAAGAAAAAACGAAGAGGACATCTAACACTTTCAACAATAAAGATAATTTTTTTTTAAAAAATGAAACGAAACAAAAAAAATAAAATGTTAGTGTCTATAAAACTCCCTGATGTATGTATAGTAGTAGACACCCCACAATTTATAATTATTTTACTACCGTGAAAAAAAATGAATTTCTCCTTCGTTAGAAACAGGTAATCTGACATGAAGCGTGCAGAAGTGCTGCCAGAATCAAGGTGCATGTAGGATCTGTGTTCGGACAGAGATCGTGAGAGCCAAGGAGTTAATTGTCCATCATCTCAAATTCTTAGCCCTTGGTTGGTTCTTACTCCTTTACCTTCCTTTTTTTTTTCTGGAGTTACTCATTGTCTATAGATCTCTTTTAAAAGAAACTTTTACAGGTCCACTTTACAGAGTAAGAATATTTAATAAGTACTATTTGATGTTCATGTTTTTAAGCATTGAAGCTTTAGGAAATAGTTTTGCTTTGATAAACTAAATTTTATTTTCATTGTGATGCCTCTCCAAAAAACAAAATGACAATCACTACTCTTGACTCATTATTTATTGTTACTCGTGGTATTATAACTGTAATATCCAGAAAGTGTTCATTATACTTTATGCCATGCCCTTTAGGGTATATTAATCTGAGCTGCTAATTTAACAAAAACATGTAGCACAGAGGTATGGCAATTTTAGTCTTCAAGGTTTTACCTGAGAATGCTTAGTTATAGACATAATTTAAAAGTGCCTTAAGGAATATTATGCTACTTTTCTAATCTGAAGTGTCTACAGATTTATTGTCTCAATCTTGATGACTTGTGGATTCATCACTTCGGTTCTTTCAATTCTTGCAGTTATCAGCCAGAAATAAATACGCAGAACATCAGCCCTGCAAGGTCATTACACAAGATAACATTGCTCTCAAAGACTTTTAAGGAGCCACACAATAGCAATAGCTAAACATTACAATCCACATTGCCTTAGTTCTCTCTCTGCCAGGAAAAATAACTGGTGCCGAATCAATAGGCCAGGACATAGAGCTTATTATAAGAACTGCTATTACTTAATACCTTTTTTAACCTATAACTTTGTTCTAAAAACTTGTTTCATGAGCTTTTTGGGGCTTCTTTTGCCTTTTTCAGAGTTTCGTCTACCCTCATCTACGTTAATTGACGGGTGTACCCACTGCCCCTTGACTTCAATGCAGTTGATGAACTGGATACCTAATGGAAATAAATGCTGAGCTCTCTTAGCTCAGTCCTGCGTGACTTAATGAGTTTTACTGTAATTTGCTAAATACTGGAACCTTCTTTTGGATTCCAAGTGATCATGGGGAAGGAAAAACAAAACTTAGGAGCACATAGAAACATCAAAATGAGAGGTTAAGAAATTGATATTCTAAAGCATCCAATAATGTCTCTAAGTCAATGGTTTTTACACTTGTGTTGCATCACCAATCTCCTGGAGAGCTTGTTTAAAAAAACAAACAAAAAAGCAGATCCCAAACCATCCCTTAGACACGGTGATTTACGAGGTCTTGATTGAGACGTAAGAATCTTCACTTTGAACAAGCACCTATTTTGATGCAGTTTGACAATGGACTACAGTCTGAGAACACTTGTGTTAGCTACTGGTAAGTCAGGGGGCAGGTTTTTAAAGATCTTGTACAATTCCCGAGATGGGACTCGGGCATGGTCTTGAAAGCAGCCTGCTTTCCCACTGCATCTGCCTGGATGGAAAACTGGAGCAGCGTTTTGTAATTGTGCTTTATACTCTGAGGTTTCTTACATAAACAGCCCCTATGACTACACACAGGAGCCCATGTGCTTCTGCAGAGTTGGTTTTCACTTCAATCATCTGCTCTCCTCTGGTTCGCATTACAATTCCCAAGATGTTTTATTTTCTTTTCTGATTAACTTGATAGTGACCCAAATCCTTTACTTCTAAATATACATTTTTCTCTAGGATTTCTGTTCAATTGTAAATGATATATGAGCTCCTTGAGGCTAGAGACTAGGTCTAATTATGCAGAAGAGGAATTTTCAACATTTATAGGATTCCTATGGTGGTAAACCGTTCTGTAAATCAACGGATCACATTTTAATTGATCTATTTCTTAAGTTTAGATTTGTGTGAATTTTTTTAAAAATTGGGACATCTTTTCCTTTCTGAGACAGTATGGTGAAATAGAAAGAGCTTCAGGGTGAAATGCAGGCAAGATCGAGGCTCTGGTCCCAGTCCTGTCACTTTCTGACTCTATACATGACTTTGGGCAAATCATTTCATCTCTTCCCTTATTGGTCATTTGGGGTAATAGTAAGAGACTATATGATACATTAGAAAGAAAAGCGGAGAAAGCAAAATACAGCTGTGGACACTAAGCTAGAAGATAATCTACAAAAAGAAAATGGAGATTTTTAGTAGTAATTTTTAAGATTTTTCAGTGTTTTACTGCTTTGTGTTGTTATTGTGTAATTTAAATATGAACCCAAAAAATGAGTCCTGGATAAAGGCAGAGCTTTGTTCTCATCCAGCCTGAGCGTATTTGCTAACTAATTCCAGTGAAAGAAGAAGAAATGTGATATTTTAGTTAATTTTATGTTGAGAAAAGGTCCAGCTTTTCCTTGGCTGTTTAGAAGGTTAGAAACAGGTTATAGGCCCTCAAATAGTGATGATAACAATTCTGTGACTCATATACCTGCTTTCTAGCTGGTTGACTTATTATGAGATTCAGATTAGATAAGATATATGAAGCTGCTTTGAAAATGGTAAGAAGCTATGTGTAATCCTAAGATGTTTATAAACCCCTCTTTTCCTCCCTTTAGCCCTCAAGTTTGCTTTTGAAATGATTTAATAAAATTAAAATATTTTAATTCTAAACCTGGTTGTAAAGTTTAAATTCCTAGGATTCTAATTATTTGCCATTACATTTGTAGCAGCTAGACTGACAGACCTTATATGGATGAGATTGATATTCCATCAACACGTGTCTCGAAACCACATTTAAACCAAAGGACTACTTTTAGTTCCACTGAAACTTAGGTGATGTTTTTATTGCCGTATAAACATTTTATGTACTTAATGTGCATTAGAAAAATACACAGCAGGGGAAAGCTTTGTGGAATGTGTTAGATGTTTCCTAAAGTTTCTTTCATGCATCACTCAAATGAAGAAATCTGTAGAGTATATTATACTTGGATGAAGAAAGTTTTAAATGGGTATTAATGGACTGTATCCATGCATTGCTTATATGGCCATATATTGCATTGCTGTAAAGAATTACTAATATTTCCCAATGTCTTTCTATCTTAGGTCTTTGAAAGCAAAGCTTAGTTGGTAAATGATGAAGCCCATTTGTAAGTTGATTAGCAAATCTGAGCAAGTATTTGACGATAGGTGTGTGTCCCTTTTAGGAGGTAAGAATCCTCAGTGCCAAACTGTGGAGTTTCCATTGACAGAGCAGGCACATAACCTGTACCTATGCAACAAAAGCAGGTACTCCTTCTTAAATAGTCTAAAGAACTTTCCAAGTCTCCGCTTATGTCAAAATGACAGCGGGAACATTTGCTGTACAATGCCTATGTAACACCATGAGTAAAGCAAATTAGAAAAATGTCAGCCAAGATAATTTGCCAAATTTGGAATTCAAGATCTGGAAGCCCACGAAGATCTGTACTGAGGAGAATCCTCAAGCATGCGTGAGGAAACCACACTGGAATGGCGTTACAGGAAGATGAGGTAGTTCCTGGGAAGTGGCCACCTTCATAGTCTGCATACTTTGGAAATACGTTTTAATTGCTTAACTTTCCAGAAAAATGAGTGGTTTAATTTGCTGATTACAGATTAATTACCTGACCATTGAAGGAATTTACAGAAGAGTGCTCGTGGAATTTGTGTGGCCAAGAACCAGCTCTGCCCAGGTCTTCTCACCTGCCTTTCCATCTGCAAACCTTTCCTGATTTCTAAAACTGTATGAGGGACTCATATACTGGACTTTGGAGACTAGTCATAAAAAAGTAGGTTGGGTCTATTGCTGGATTGTGTGTGTGTGTGTGTGTGTGTGTGTGTGTGTGTGTGTGTGAGAGAGAGAGAGAGAGAGAGAGAGAGGAGGAAGAGGAGGCTATCTTGGGAAGGAGATCAAGGTCTAATCTAAAAAGTATCAGCACTTGAGAATGAAAAAGGGGGAAATGAAAGAAGTGAATGTAACTGGTGGCAAGGCCACAAACTGAAAAATAAGACAAAACCCACCTTTCAAAATTAAAGTGATTAGAGTATTTAGATGAATGTTTCCCTAAATTTAATGCATTAAAAATAATTATATAGTACTTAAAATTATTTTTAATTATATGACTTCTTTGCATCATACTTTCACTGACTATAAAAGCTCTGTTGGTCTTTTGAGAATTACAGAAATCCTTAACTTTCTATGTCATGGCCTAGATTTTTTTCCAGTTATTTATTACATCATCAGCATTAAGTACATTCTGTCTACTGGGTACATAGTACCGTCCCATGGCCTGCAGTTTAAAAAGATAAGCCATTGCAAGTTTGAGTGTGATGGGGAAGTACATTTTTGCATGAGGAAACATAACAAGGGGACCTAATTTAAACGGAATAGTAAAGGAAAACAATTCCAAGAAAGAGGTGTTTTAAGTTTAGTCAGATCCTCCTCCAAGGGCTTCGTGAGGAGAAAAGGCATGTCTCGCTTCTTTGTATATTTTCCTGCTCGGGCTTTCCAGGAATGCTTTTCTCCTATAGCTTCTGCGATTAGTTTCTATTGATTTGAAGGATCAGAGACTCCCTCAGGTCACCTCAAGGAGAAGGGGCATAGTGTAAGAATTCATGACAGGAAGAAGATGTCAAGAACCAGAGCAGCCCTAGCCGGTTTGGCTCAGTGGATAGAGCGTCAGCCTGCAGGCTGAAAGGTCCCAGGTTTGATTCCGGTCAAGGGCACATGCCTGGGTTGCAGGCTCAGTCCCCAGTAGGGGTCGTGCAGGAGGCAGCCGATCAATGATTCTCTCTCATCATTGATGTTTCTATCTCTCCCTCTCCCTTCCTCTATATCAATAAACATATATTTAAAAAAAAAAAAAAAGAGCCAAAGCTCTGCCCGCTCTCCTCTGGTCATTTCCCACTTGTCTGTTGTTCATTGCTTCCCACTCCCCTCTGAGAGTCTACTTGGGTTCCTTCTTCAGTTCACCTTTCTATTCGTACTCATTTTTCTTTTATCAGAACCTTGGCTTAAAAGGGCTCTTATGGGTACCATCACCTGCTTTAATGGACTCAGCATCACTACCTTTCAGCTTCACCTCCACTATAGATTGTACCGTGTGTCCCAATTGTAGTTCCCAAGATGAGAGCCTGATGGGCCCCTCTCTCCTTTTGTGCCAAACCACGTGATAAGGTCCTTGCTTCATGTGTCACTTTGATCCAATCACCTCTCACCTGCTATACAACATGACTGCCTCAGTCATAGGAATTGGGGACGGGGTCCCTCTTCGTAAGTGGTTTGGGCAGTCTCTGCCTACACTCACCAAGTGCCACCAGTGGATATCATATATATATCCACATACACTTACAAAAATATTTTTCTATCCAATACCTAACCAAACTTCCACAAACACTAATAATTTTTTGATTAAAAAACATCATAACCGCAATTCTTGTTTTCCCCTTTTTCTGTTTTTCCTCTTTTTTGTAATGTACTTGGTCCTTTAAGCCACTCATTTATAGGACTTTCTCACATACGCGTAAGATTTCCGTATGATGGTATTACAGAAAGTCTTAAACCTTAGAGATTCCTTGTCTCTCCTCTGCTTCAGCTTCTCATAACAGAGCCCACGTAGATTCCCAATGTCTGGTGTTTGCCCTCTTGTATTCATCCCCTTATCATGTTGTTTCCAAGAATTTTGGATAAACTGTTTTGAGAACACATGAGGCTGGGTCTCTTCATTTCATGTTCTATTTTGAGTTGGGTTCTTTTAACACTTCCCCTACAAATGAATCTGATGTTCAGTGATATGTTGAGTGATTGAGTTAGTGAAGTCTGGGGGGGGTGGGGTGAGGCCTTTCTAGATTAAAGGAATCAAGTCTAATATCTTGTGAAATTTCCTTCACAAGATCTTTCAACTCTGACTTAATTCCAAAGTAAGTTATGTAATACCGAATAGCTCATGAAATGAAGCTAAGCCTATAGCATAAATACCCCAGGTTTCTGCTTTAATCTTATTTTATACTTTTCTTCATGTGCTCCTGAAAACACCCTTTTATGGTTGGAGCCAGGATCAGGGGTAAGCATTCTTTCTCTTTGGCCTTCTTTAACTTTAAAACATTAGTGGACTGAGTTTTTAAAATAGTAATCAGGCAGTGTGCTGATATGCAGTCTTCGTGGCATCTCTCTTGCCTTTAGCTAATATTTGTAATTCCTTGATAATGTGTTTTGGTATGCGGGTTTATTCTCCGGCGCTTCTTAAGAGATGGTAAAATTACAAGAGAATCTGAAAGCTAACAACATACTCTTTCAGGAAGGCCAAGAGGAGTGATAATTTAGACAAACAGTGCAATGTGTAATATTCAAAACCAATCTCTGAAGATTCAAATGAGGCATATGTAGATTTCCCTCCTGCCACTGATAGGCACTCAGTAAATATTTGTTAAAATGATTGACAGGATTTCCGTTTAAGTAAAGTGTATGGTCATTTCAAACTCTCACCACCTAGATTTTAAAGGAGTAGCAAGCACACAAAAATCAATATCTTTTGGGTGGAACATAGAAAGTAATTAATGGCAGTACCTCCTTCCAGAAAAGTCTCAAAATTTACTATGTAGCACTTGCTGAAACTCCACCCTTTGAAAAGACTGCCAGAGAATCCCACGTGGCCGAATGTGCAGTGTCCTCTTCCACACACCACTTCCAGTGTCATCGTTTTTTGGGGGAGGGGAGGGAGGGTCAGAAGCACACCTGGACTCCTTTCTCTTTATTTAAGCTTAAATTCACTTATCTGCCAGTAGATCAGCTTATTGTTTTTTAACATCTTTAAAGGCAAGAACATCTAGGAGTCATAGTGTTATTAAAAGAACACCATAAATTATTGCTAGGACAACCTTAATTATATGTTATAGGCAAATCAAATACCACCTTGAGAAGTCAAGATAAATGATTGCCCACACTAATGGTTTAAGACCAGTTTATGAGGAAAACGCTTACAACTGAGAAAGCTCTAGTAACGTACTTGTATATGCACTGGGAAATGCTTGCTGTTATTTGATTTTAGCAGTAGATCCTCCAGCTTCAACTTGCAAAATCTTTGTTCCATTGAGTCTGAGAACCAATGGTCTTAATTATTTACCTCTTGATAATTTAAAAAAGCACAGATCTGCCCTGGCCAATGTGGATCAGTTGGTTTAGGCGTTGTCCCATGCACCAAAAGGTTGCTGGATTGATTTCAGGTCAGGGCACATGCTTGGGTTGTAGGCTCGATCCCCAATAGGGCGCGTGCAGGAGGCCACCAATGGATGTTTCTCTCCCTCCCCATTATCCTCTCTAAAATAAATAAATAAATAAAATATATTTTAAAAAATATGTTTTTTAAAAGTCTAAATTTTTTAAACTTTCATTTTTTTATTTTTTATTTTTATTTTTTTTAGAGCAAGGATTTTTAATCTTGATAGTTGAAAGAGGTCCATGAAACCTATCAGTTGTGTATATGAGGGGTTTTTTTTGTTTTGTTTTGTTTTTATTAGTTAAGGTATTACAAATGTGTCCTCATCCCCCCCCTTAACCCCCAACATCCCCCCCTCCCCCGCACACTCATGCTCCCATCCCCCTGTTGTCCATGTCCATTGGTTTGGCTTATATACATGTATACAAGTCCTTCGGTTGATCTCTTCCCCTTACCCCCACCCTCCCCTACTTTCCTTCTGGGGATTGATAGCCTGATCGCTGTTTCTCAGTCTTTGGATCTGTCGCTTTTCATCAGTCTATGTTGTTCTCTATAATCCACAAATGAGTGAGATCATGTGGTATTTATCTTTCTCTGACTGGCTTATTTCACTTAGCATAATGCTCTCCAGTTCCATCCATGCTGTTGCAAAAGGCAAGAGTTCGTGTTTTTTTTTACCGCAGCATACTATTCTATTGTGTGGATGTGCCACAGTTTTCTAATCCACTCCTCTGCTGATGGGCACTTAGGCAGGAGGCAGCTGATTGATGTTTCTCATCGATGTTTCTCTCTATCCCTCTCCCTTCCTCTCTGGAAAAAAATCAATAAAATATATTAAAAAAGAAAATCATTGATATGTTGCCTCCTGCGCCTTTCAGAGGATTTCTTATTTAAAAAACTGGTTGGGTTGTACTTATATCTTGATAAATTCCAAAGTGCCTTATACCTACTGCCTGACCTTTAATGTCCTCAGCTTCCTACCAACTTCCTCCCCCAACATACATATTTTTTTTCTTTCCACACCAGTGTGTGATTTCCTAATTAAACATTAATTAGGGATAGAAAAGTTCAATTTTGCTAAAATCTAAAATTAAGCATGATAGTGTTCTGGCTCATACTCTCCTTAAAAAAAAAATCACTGTTCTTCTTAAACGGTCTGAGGTGGTAATGTGAATGTACAAAGGATGTAGCCATGAGCTATGATTTAAAGTCCACATGATGAATATAAAATGTTATCTCCTTGGTCTCTGAAATTCCAACAAATAACCTCAAAGTTTTGTAGTCCTACAATACTGTGTATTCAGCTTTCAATCTCAAGCAACAACTGCCTGGCAACATTGTATCATGTCTATTCCCCCCTCCCTCTATGATATAAATTGTTTAAAAATGATATTTTTTGCTTTGTACATAAATATGCATGCTGATGGTTCAAAAGGAAAATAATTCTGAGGGCCTCAGAACTGATGTAACTAACCCATCTTGAAAGTATCAGTCCACCACCAGCCAGGGAGCCCATTCATTTCAGGGTGATCGTAATCTCTTCTGACCTGCAGGATGGGTGAGATGAGCAGGAAGAGGCTCAGTTTATATTCCCAAGGCTAATGAATGGTTTCATTATATGACCTGACTGTATCTACTGCACAGTCATAGTGACAAAGAAGACATTTGTTTCTGTGTTGAAAGATTGAAACACACACATACACACAAAACCAACCAAAACAAAACAAAACAAAAAAAAAACACCACCTTTATTTCTGCTCCAAAGAGAATTGTCACCACCACACAGGATGCTTCTCAAAGACACTGTCATCATTCCAGCTTGCTCCACCCATGCCCCAGTTGCTACCTGGTGTTGGGTGTGAGTTACCATTTCCAAGCCATCTTCTGTCGAATCTCCAGAGGGACCACGCTGGGCAACGGTGTCCATTTACATCTTTAGAAATGACCTCCCTCGTCTTGCATTCACACGTGACCCAAGGCAGTACGGCTTGAGTTTCCTGGCTTCCTAGGTCCGTCAGAGTCAAGTGTGACACTGATCCAGGGGTCAAACTGAGTTGCCCTCAGGAAGTTGATCATGAAGATAAATGGACCCAGTGGTAATACGTGTAATTAAGCCCAGAAAAATTGAAATTAAGTAAATCTGTTCAACAGGCCTCCCTTTTTGTGGTGCAGGCATCGACTTCCCGTTTTTATAAAGAACTTTACAAATCTACCGCGCCTTAAATAATACTTTTTCTAAAATACCAATGTCTTTGTTTTTAGTTTGTTTATTTAGAAGAGTAGCTTGTTTATTTGAGACGAGAGATCTTACCTTCGCCCACAAGAGCATTTTTACCTGGAATTCAGGGGAACTTGGGCTCCTGGCATTGCAGTCTCGGGCCATTTGGATGTTCTCCCTCCTCACTGGTCTTTTGATAATATTCGCACCAACGGGAGAGCATTTCCTGGAGCCACTTTAGGCCGTAGCCTCCTTACCTTTCCAGTCCTGGTTGTCAACTGTGCCAAGGGAAATGTGTGACCAGGTAGTCAGACTACGTTACTCAGCAAACTCATTAATCTCCGGGCCAGGTCAGACACTAGTCTTCGTATCTGCTTTCTGGTGGTTACACAAGGCAGCAGTATTGATTTTAGACAACTCTGTCACTTGATAATTGCTTAGAGCCTTGAAAAATGTAGGCCAGGTTAAGAAGGCAAAGGACAAAGGCTTCATCTCTTCAATATTTTAGAGTCTTCCAGTTTATTATTTGTCTTTGCTCTACCAAGCAGTGAAGCCACCCAAGTTCTTCTCAAAACTCAGCGATGAGTGAATCCCAAATGTGACAAAGCCCCATGAGGCGACAGTGACTTCTCTGGTGTTTGTCTCTTTTAATCCCTCAAATGTTTCTTCAGGGAAGGAAGAGGTGACAAAGCTACACTGAGAGTTGACTTTGGGTGATCTTAATCTGTTAAGATCTGATTAAGGCCCCTAGTATGGAATCTTAGTATAGTTCCCATCTGAGGAGGATTTCATAATATCAAATAAAATAAATATGAATTGAAGGAGAAAAGGGACTCCAAAGTAGCAGGACACAAATATTAATTACTAATACTAGGCAATTTACCTGTGTTGCCTTATTGAATCCTCATGACTATTCTGCAAGGTTATTATTAACATGTCCGTACAAAACATGGACACTTACTAAGGTTACCTCCCCAAGTACTGTATAGCTAGTATGCTGGGTTTCACAGCCAGTACTATCTCAGGGTAAAACAGACTCTTTCCAATGCATCATTTTGTTCCAGGGTAACAGACAGCATTCATTACAATGTGAAGTTGACTGGCACATTTCATAAAATATATATTTTGGCAGATCGTTTCCATAATGATTTCCATCTAGAATTCTTGCTCACTTTTTTAGGTCAAAAGCATAGTATCCATTAAGACTTTGTATATTATTCTGGGAGAAAAGTGTTCACTCCATCATCTGGCCCATTTAGCTTATTCACGTAAAAGCACTGGACACTGTTAGACTATCCTTCTTTCCCGAAAACTGGTTTTCCTTTTACTGATCTAAAAACACTCTTTGTTCCCCTTGGTGGTTTTCTCTTCTACTCATTTCCTAAATTCTGCTGCTCCTCGGGGATTGATCCTAGGCCAGGGGTGGGCAACCCCTGGCACGCATGCCAAACATGGCACGCCAGTAACTCTTATAATCTTCCATTTACAATTATTTCTTAATATCGACTTTTTTATTTTTCAGATAAGTTCAGTGTAGGTGCATCTTAGATAAATAAATAATTTTACATAACAAGTTATCTTAAAACCATAGACATGGATTGACGAGAGAGGGGAAGAGCAATTTCTATGCCTCTGCTTTAACTCTCCCTGCCTTCCCAAATCCGACCAGTGTTTTGGTTTCATCCACATACGCTTGTGAATCTTTGTTCTCAGTGATGAATTTTGTTAAGTCTCATAATAGGAGTAGCCTGACAGATGAAAGTAGTAGCTCGTGCATATCTCTGAAGGTCACGAAATATAAACCTGATGTAAAATCTCTGTCATCAGTGATGCAGCAGCAAAAGTCCCACTGATAAGAGTCATAAAGTTTTCTGTCGGACTATCAGTGTACATGTATACATTAAAAAATAAATGTCTTTTTCATCATCATATACTGTGTTTTTGTCGCTTGAATGAATTTTATTATTTCTTCAAGGTTCTTCACATACATACACCTTAAGAGATATCAAGTAGGCATAACATGTTCTCAAAAAATGAGGGTTGGCATGCAGAAGAATTTTGAGTCAGAGATTTTGCTGGTTTTGGCACACACAAAAAGATTGCCCACCCCTGTCCTAGGCTGTTTGCTCTTCTCTGTCTAATGCCGGACGTTGGGCAACATTTAATGCTGGTGGGTCTTGATCCAGCATCTTGAAGGGTTCTGGAATCTGGAGAAGGCTGTGCGTAGATTAAATAGGAGTCCAGAGACAAAATATAATTTTGAAAGACATTTGGGGGTCAGAGAAGCCTAGTTTAAAGGAAACTAAGATCTCCTCATCTCAGGACCCCATGCTTTTTAATAACACAATTTATCCTGAGGCGAGGCAGAGATAAACACTTCAAAGGGTCAGGGTTTCTTATAGAGTCCATTGTCAGAATGGGGGAATTAGCCTATGGCTGTTCAGGTGTTTGGCCAGTAGGAGGCAAGAACATGTAGGTTAAGATGCCCTGAGCTGTCTGGCAGCAAACAATCAATTTAATGTATCCTATTCAGGTTTGGGGAAATGCCATCAGCCATTCCCAGATTCAGCCCTGCTGCCATGCTGGAATTGGCTTCCAGCATCTCTCTGTACATGGACGTTCTACAGCCAGGGGTCAATAAATAGTGAGGAAAGATGCTCCCCGATGGTCTTATTCTGATCTCCTTTTATTTTATGCTATACCACTTGCTTATATTTTACTATGAATCCCTTTCCACCCTCCTAATCCAGTTAAAACCCATTCCAGACATGTTTATCTCTGGCTCGGTGAATAGGTCTAAAGCAGTGATAGGAAGATAATGAGCAATCAATAAAAATGAGTTGGATGAATCAATATCATGAGGGCTAGTTCATGTTGCGTAAGTGCTTCTAGAAAGTGCACCACTTTGTCCCTTCTTTGGCTTCATGGAAGTTTACTGAAAAGCCAGTACATTTCCAGCTGTGATTGATTAATAGGGGTCTGATTGGAGATCTGTGTTGAAAATACCCAGGGATCGATCAGTGGGCAAGAGTGCTGTAATCTGTGAATGCTGGCATGCCTAACACAGATAACATAATAAAATCATTTAGTGAGCTTGGACCATGTGCCATACACTGTGATAAGCACATTAACTGGATTAGATCTCTCATCAGCTCCATGAGATACCATTATTACCCTTGACTTTATATTAATGCAACTAGGACACAGAGACGTTGATAGTTTGCCCAAGACCACACAGCAAACAAATGGTAACATTAGGGTTTAAATCTAATCTGTCACCCTTTAGAGGCCATGGGTTAAGCATCATGTAATACTCATAATATGGAGTGGTGGCCTTTTCCCCCTACATTTTTACTATTCGTGGCCTAAATTAAACTATGAAGATAAGAAGAAAGAACAGCATAGGTGATGATAATATGTAGGAAGGAAACTCAAAAATGGGTTTACTGAATTTTTAAAAAGTTTACACACACTTTTTTTTCCCTTTTGAAATAATATCAAAAGTTGATCATACATGAGAAAGAACCTTGTTTTAAAACCATTTCAGAGTCAATTGCCAATCGGATGCTCTCATACTCAAATATTTGAATGTGTGTTTCCTACAAACAGGTACCTTTCTCCCCCACAATCACAACACCATCATCAAAACTGAAAAGTTGCCATTTTTACATTAGAGCCATATACTACTTGGCCTTCAGCTTTGGATGTGTCCAGTCATGCTAATAATATCTTTGGTAGCAAATGGACACTTCAGAATCACACTGTGTATTCAGTTGGCATATCTTTTAGTCCCCAGCGGTTCACCAATGAAGGTTTTCCTACACCAGCACCCGATTCCACAGTGGTTTCCTCTTAGGCACCTCTGCTCTGCTGTCACTCCTGTCTCTTTTCAGTTTTGGGGCAGTGGACTGCCCTGTGTCTTCCCCTCTCTCATGGATCCAAAAAAAAAAATTCGTTGATCTTTCAGTCTGTTCACCTTTTTACTTGTTAGGACAGAGTGGCTACTTCCAAACCACCTACAGGCAGAACCAGAGATCAGATGTCCCTTTAGTCTCTTTCAATCTGAAAGAGCTCCTTGGTCTTTCTTTAACGTTCACAACCTTTAATATTACAGAGCAATTGTTTTATAGCATGTTGGTCAATTCAGGTTTAAGTAATGGTTCCTCATGATTAGACTCAACGTATTTACATTTTCCAGGAATGTTGTGTTTTTTGAGGTGCATCTTATCTGGGGGTCCATGATTTCAGTGTGTCCCATTATTGATGAGGTCCACTTTGATTTCTTGAACAAGATTGTGGCTGCTGGACTCACTCACTGTAAAGTTACTCTTCTGCTCTATAAAACTAATAAGTATTTAGGAAACTTTATGAGGTAAAGGAGATTTTAAATAGCTTAACAGTGGTACTTATTTCACAATGTACATGTATATCAAAACATCACATAGTATACCTTAAATATATTCAGCTTTTATAATTAGACTAGAGGCCTGGTGCACGAATTCGTGCATGGGTGAGATCAGGCTGGGGGAGGGGCTGCAGGTGGTTGGCCACTGGCCTGCCCCCAATCAGGGTGATGAACTCCTTTAGCTTTTTCTTGTCTGTGAAGCTCTTTCTCTGGCCTTCAATTCTAAATGAGCTTTGATGGGGAGAGAGGGGCGTGGCAAGAAACATTCAAAGTGAGGAAGAGCAAGGACCTGCAGCCAGGGCGACCTTCCTCTTGAAAGGACGCAGCTGCTCCAGAGCCGAAACCCAGGTCAGTCTTTGCATCGGGCAAGTGGAAACGCTGAGGCCTATTTGAGAGTCATCAAGGCTGGGAGCACAATCTCAGAACAGTTAAAAACAGGTTCATGAAGGGATGTTATGGGTTCTCTCTCATCAAAAAGCCCACACGTGTCTGTGCTACACCAACAGGGTTGCTTTAACACTGAAGCCTCCATCTGCAAACCCACCACCTCCAGGAGCTGGCGGGAGGTTGAAAGTGGCCGCATAGATGAGGCCGGTTCCAGGCGACCTGGCAGGTGTCAGTGGCTCCGCCCTCTGAGCCCCAGGTGCGGGGAGATGGGCTCTGACATCACCACTGCATGGAGGATTTGACGGCAGTGGCAGCGGCTTCAGAATTTGTTGCTATTTTGTTTTGTTTTTATCTTCTTTTCCCTTTAAACCTCTCCAGGTTGGGTGCGTTGGAGAGAGGAGCAGCTTTTGCAGCCTCCTCGGTGGAGAGCAGGCCTTCGATCTGGGTTCACACGCAGCTAGAGTGCTATTTAGACACACGTGTGGGTCTTGCATTATTGGCTCTGTTACCGATAAAGAGGGTTTTAGATTCTGGCAGTAAATA
>NW_005871269.1:1460969-1466062 GCF_000147115.1 Myotis lucifugus | reverse complement strand
GTTCTCAGTCCCCATCCTTCCCGCTCGGGGTCTGTAGCCTCTTCCTTTTGAGGTGGATTCAGTTTTTGGGGGACATGATGTTTACCACATTTTGTTTCTCCGGGGGGCCACCAGAACAGGGTTTCCTAAATCAGGCTTCCTTCGGCATTGGGGGGGGGGGGGGGGGGCGGGGGCGCGCGCGTGCAGCATGAAGGTGCAAACACAACCGGTGAGGACTCCTCGCTGAGTGCCTTCTGTTGAAGCATCCATCTTATATAAAAACTGCTGTTCGAAATTTTAACCCTGCATTTTGGCTTCTGTAATGCTTGCTGGCTTAAATAATAAGGAAAATAAGACTACTCCCATTTCAGAGAGGCCATTAAACCTTCCCCAGATGAAGTTATCAGTGCTGGCACCAGGCCAAGCCTTTGGTTGAAGTCTCAAAGCCCCATCACATGGGGCTCTTTAAGAACTTGCAAAGGGAACCGGAACAGAACCCCATATTTGGGAGACAAAGAGAGTAAAAAGGTATAAATACAGGAAACTTCCTGTGTGACTTCCCCCAGAATTCTAGAAACATTTTTCTCTGGGCCTGCGAGTAATAATAATAATAATAATAAATGTAACTCCATCCCTTTAAGCCAGTGGTTCTCAACCTTCCTAATGCCGCGACCCTTTAATACAGTTCCTCATGTTGTGGTGACCCCCAACTATAAAATTATTTTCGTTGCTACTTCATAACTGTAATTTTGCTACTGTTATGAATCGTCATGTAAATATCTGATATGCAGGATGTATTTTCATTGTTACAAATTGAACATAATTAAAGCATAGTGATTAATCACAAAAACAATATGTAATTATATATGTGTTTTACGATGGTCTTAGGCGACCCCTGTGAAAAGGTCGTTTGACCCCCAAAGGGGTTGTGACCCACAGGTTGAGAACCGCTGCTCTAAGCGTTGCTTGGTTCTTCTCCGGTTTTCTGAAACACTGTATACCTTCTGTATACCTGGTGGGCGTCTTTCCTCAGAAGGGGTGTGGACAGCTCAGTGGGGTGCTCACTTGTGTTTGAGACCAGCAGGTGGGGGGGTCTCCAGGGGGAGGGGCTACGGGAGGTTGGGGGGCGGCGATGGGGTGGATCAGGCTCGTTGGCTGCTGCAGTGCATAGCCACAGGTTGTTCAGGTTGTTCCACTGTAGTGGTCACTGGGCTTTTATATAGAGTATAGATAATAAACATTTCAAGTATTTTAAAGGGCAGGACTTTGAAACTTTGTCTACAGGAAACTTTGCTCTTCTTACCCAACTCAGGCTATGACTCTTCATAGCAGCTGCTCAGCGCCCACCTGCCCCCTTAACTCCCCCCAACATACTCTACTCACTCTTCCCAGACTCCAACATCCCATGCCAGATTCTCTTCTTACAGATGTTGCTTAATTCTCCCTGAACTCTTTGAACTGTTGTGGGTCCCTGCTTCTCCCAGCACAATGTTTACTGTTTTCTGTCTACCTGTTGGCTTTAGAACTAAATTTTTCAGGAAGAAAAGCGCAAGAAGAGATTAAATACCATTAAAAATCACTCCCAACTCCAGCATTTTATGATAAATTAATATATTTAAATATTGCAAGTTTTTGCTCAGAAAATGCGGTCAGAGCATAAATTCATTGGGGAAGTGACCATACCTGAACCATCACTGAGGCCAGGACCAGGTGAGGCACTGAGTGGCTTGGACCAGAGCTCAATGTATTACTCTGGGGAGTCTAGCCAGAAGCACAAGACCCAAGAGTAGGCAGAGAAGTCAGTGTATGTTTCCTCAACGCCCCCAGAAGAGAGAGGGGCGGTAATAATGGATGGTCAGAAAGCAACACATGTCCATTACAGTACTCAAGGCAAAAAGGAAACTATTCAAAAACACTAACCAGCAAGTAGCATAATAGTAGGTAGAGTGATTAGTAATCTTAGGCATTATGGGAACAATTCATTTGGTCAAAACATAATGTGTTGCTGACCACACATTATTAGACCACTAGATGCCATGAACTTTTCTATTTCTCTTGCCAGCAGTTCAAGTCGTTACCAGCTCTAGCTAATTGATGTTATACTGCCCTCCTTTGGTTGAATTTAAAATGTCTTCCTTACTAATTAACTATTT
Source organism: Myotis lucifugus (assembly GCF_000147115.1). NCBI lineage: Eukaryota > Metazoa > Chordata > Mammalia > Chiroptera > Vespertilionidae > Myotis > Myotis lucifugus. Next base: position 1,463,930 of record NW_005871269.1, on the reverse strand, counting down.
TGGTATATTTTTAACACAAAAAGGTAATCAGGATTTTAATTGCAGCCTTACATTTTTTAGTGACAGTTGTTAAATAATTTGTGGAAAAGTGAATAAATAAAACATACATTTATGTAATAAATGTAAAAGTCACTGGCAAAGCCATTTTTGTCACAACTACTCCTCTCCTATTATAGCATGGAAGTTTTATATACAATACGTAAATCAATGGGTACAATTGTGTTCCAACAAAACTTTATTTATAAAAACAGGCAGTGGACTGGATTTGACCTATAGGCTGTCGTTTGCAAACTCCTACTTTAGATCATTAGTGTTGAGAGAACTTCTACTTCCAGCTATGATAGATGATCATCATCCTCCCCCTTTAAACAACTAGAAAATGGAATAAAACATATGAAACAATAGTTTTCTGACACTGGGCAGCAGGTAGCATAGGACAATAATCCTTGAAAAAAGGGAAATAAATATCATGAGCCCTAGAATTTCTCCAGCTTACTCTGTGGAGAAAGCTTTTAGGCTATAGTACAAGGAAGAGTAAAAATACAAACAGAACAGTGATCTCATTGAATAAATCAGAGATTGGAGTTCAAAGATGTAACTAGATATTTAAGGCCAAATACTGGAGAGGAAAGGAGAGAAGAGAAAGAGAGATGGGGTGAGGTGGGGGAGAGATCTGTAGAAGGAACTGCCAAAGTCAGTAGCTAATTTGTGATCAATGAATTAGCCAAGACTGGGAAAGAATACCCTGCAAAGAGCAGGCCAACTATCCCCAGGGCTGGAAATTTTTTTATTTTCACCACCCCAACGTACAAAAATGTCCTAATATAGACAGCATTGAGGAGAGTCCTTACAAGGATATTCCCTTGGCAGTGGGATGACATTGTCCTAGACCCATGGTCGGCAAACCACGGCTCACAAGCCACATGTGGCTCTTTGGCCCCTTGAGTGTGGCTCTTCCACAAAATACCACGTGCGGGCGCACACATACAGTGCGATTGAAACTTCGTGGCCCATGCGCAGAAGTCGGTATTTTGTGGAAGAGCCACACTCAAGGGGCCAAAGAGCTGCATGTGGCTCGTGAGCCACGGTTTGCCGACCACTGTCCTAGACTATGAAGTCTATTCTATCCATTCTAACAATGCTTAAAAGCCAGCACCAACAGATCCAAACAGATTCCAGGAAACTTAACTAAATCCTAAAACAAAGCCCTACCATATACAAAGGACTTAACAAATCTAATATCCAGTAAAATAAAGCTTACAATATTCAGAATCTAATTAAAAGCTAATAAGCAAAGGAGTAGGAAAATAGGACCCATAAGTAGTAGCAAAAATAATCAAGAAACCAGATCCCAAAATGACACAAATGATAGAATTAGCAGACAAGGAGGTTAAAACACATTAGCATACGCCATAAGCTTCATGCAGTAGGAGAAGCAATGAAATGATGAAAAAAGAAATTAAAGATGTCAAAAGGAACAAATTTAACTTCTAGAAGATAAAAATATAATACCTGAAGTGATAACTATATTGGATAGGATTAAGATTAGATAAGACATTGCAGAAGAAAATGTCAATGAACTTGAAGACATAGCATCAGTGGCCTGTGTAATAATATTGAGAGGTTTCACATGTTTATTTTTAAGTCCTAGAAGAAGGTGAAAAAAACAAGGTCTAAAACTTTTATAAATTTGATGAAAATTATAAAACTACAGATTCAATAAACTCAAGGAACTAGTAGAAGAAACAACAAGAAAATCACACAAAGGCATATCATAATTAAATCACTGAAAAATAATGATAGAAAATCCTAAAAGTAGTCAGAGAAAAAGAAGACACATATGCACAGAGGAATAAAATTAAGAACGACAGCAGTCTTCTCTTCAGAAACAATGCAAGCCAGTGGAGCAACATCTTTACAGTACTGGAAAAAATGTCAACTTAGAATTCTATACCCAGTGAAAATATATTTCAAATGTGAAGGCAAAATACTTTTTGAGATAAAAACCAAGAGAATTTTTTGCCACCATACCTGAGATACAAGACATATTAAAGGAACTGGAAATATAGTGTTGCAATATCCTTACACTATATGTGGTATATAATATTATTTGAAAGTAAACTGTAATATGTGAAATAAAGATATATGTTTTTAAAACCTAGGGAAACTACTGTAAAGATAAAACAAAGCAGTATAGCTAATAAATCAATAATGGAGCTAAAATGTAATAACTTTAAAAATCAATCCAAAAGAAGGAAAAAAGCAAAAAGAATATATGGGCAATTAGAAAACAAATAGCAAAATGGTAAATGTAAACCAAGTTATTAAAATAATAGTCTAACCACTTCAATATATAGCAAAGATTTTCAACTTGGAGAAAAAAACAAGATCCAAATATATGCCATATACAAGAAACTCACTTTCAATGTAAAAAACATGTATAGGTTAAAAGTAAAAGGATACAACAAGATATATCATGCAAACACTAATAAAAAAAAGCATGAGTATATAATATGAGACAAGTTGATTTCAGACTAAGGTATATTAGCAGAGATAAAGAGGGACATTTTAAAATAAAGAGATCAGTTCATTAAGAGAACATAATAATCCAAATTGTGATGTACCTAATAACAGAGTTTTAAAATACATGAAGCAAAAACTGATAGAACTGAAAAAGGAGACAGACAAATCCAAAATTATAGTTGATAATTTCAATGCTTCTCTCTTGGTGGTTGATAGAACAAATAGGCAGAAATCCAGAAAGAATATAGAAAATTTCAACAACAAAGCCAACCAAGTTGACCTAGTTAATCTATCTATATAAAATCCTAATATGCAAATCCACCAAACTGTGGAACAACCAGCAGAATGTGCACTGACCACCTGGGGGCAGATGCTCAATGCAGGAGCTGCCCCCAGCCCACAGGCCTCAACCTGCGGGGGGGGGGGGGGGGGGCAGGG
>NW_005871269.1:1431864-1460869 GCF_000147115.1 Myotis lucifugus | reverse complement strand
CAGGCCATCCAAGGCAGCTGCAAGTGGGCCCCCCCCATCACCCTGCCGGTTGCCCCACAGATTGGCCCTGATCGCTGGCCAGGCCTAGGGACCCTACCCATGCACGAATGTTGTGCACCGGGCCTCTAGTATTTATATAATAGTCCAATCCACAAAAACAGAATATAATTTTTTTGAGTTTACATGAAACAGTAACCATGATAGACCATATTGTGAGCCATAAAATGTTTCAATAAATGTAAACTATATTCTTTGACATACTAGATTCAATTCAGAAAACAATAATAGAAAGATATCTGAAAAAATCCCCATGTATTTGGAAATTAAGACAATTTTACATTATTGCAAATTGGATGAAAATGATGTGAAAGTCTTAACTGTAGATTAGAGATTATTTTTATTTATCCTTATAGTATTTTCCTGAAGCTCTGCACTAAAGCTTTATAGATTTATGTTGAGACCAGATCAAAATTCTGTTGCCAAATAGATTAAGCAGAGTTTTATTGAAATAAGTATTATTCTTTTGTATATTAAAAATGACCATAGGTCTTTTCAGAGCGAGGGAGGAGAGAGGAAAGAAGGGAGAGAACTAGAGAGGGAGTGAGAGAGGGAAGGAGGGAGGGAGAGATTTCAGAAATATTATTGGAGTTGCTGCCACAATAAAAACTATTCAGACATAAAGAGATCATACCTTCCAGAAGCCCAAAGCAACACAACTTATCCTCAAAAGAGCCACAAGAAGATAACAATGTCTAATTTTTATTCATATCTTTTTTTAAAATATATTTTTATTGATTTTAGAGAAGAAGGGAGAGGGAGAGAGATGGAAACATCAATGGTGAGAGAGAATTACTGATCGGCTGTCTCTTGCACGCCCCCTACTGGGGATCGAACCTGCAACTCAGGCATGTGCCCTTTACCAGAATCAAACTTGGGACCCCTCAGTCCACAAGCTCATGCTCTATCCACTGAGCCAAACCAGCCAGGGCTATTCATATCTTTTAACTGTAAAAATATTTTACTGTAACTATCTCTAAATCCCCAGGAATAATGTGACTGATTTAGTCATTTGTTAAGTGGAAGTGATTATACACTAGTTATATATTAATTTAAGCATCATAATAGATGTTATAGTCTTTTTATCTGCTAATCCTCTAAAGTTTTTTATAAGTTCGAGTTTAGAAATGAAAAACCTGAGGCAGAAAGAGATTAAGTAAGCAACTTGCACAAAGTCACACAACAGTAAATGGTAGAGAGAATACTCCAATCTAGGTCTTTGTGACTTCAATACCCAAATTCCAGAATTTAGGTGATAAAAGAGATTTCCTTCTTTTTCTCCATCCATTCCTTAAACAGTTTAGCTTCCCTAGCAGCAGTGAAAAGAACAGAGCCCTTTGCCTTTGTAAAGTTAAGTTTCCCTTGGTGGAGTGAAAACATGAATGAGGTATTTAGACATTTGTCAGCCTTTGTCCCAAGTAGAGGAAAACTATGTGCAGATGCCAAATAACCAGTAACTCTGGTAGAATTATTAGGTAATTTTTGATCAAGTGAAAAGTTTAAAAACTTCTCAAAGAGGATATGCTTTATAGAACAATATCCAGTGTGGAGCATGCATGGCTTAGATGCTAAGTTTGAAGTCATGGGCCTATGATGTGACCTACCTTTGAACATCTCTGTTCAATTAGGTGTGAAGTTTTCTTTTCTTTCCAACTCACACTCCTTGGCATGAGCTTAAAATCTGTTTACCTTGTTAGCTTAAATAAGACATTCCTATAATTTGACTCTCATGGATCTCTGAGTTCAAATTCCATAGCACCCCAAGTGTTAGAAACCTTTTGATGAATGCAATTGGACTTTTGTACAAGAAAAGGCTCTTCCATGGAGCATGCTGGCTTAGTGTATTTCAACTTATTAATACCAAACTAGGTGACAAGAACATAGAGCTGAGCTTGTAGTTAATGAGACCATGCATGATTTCAGAGTGTCTCTTTTCAGCCCTAAAGGAGAATTAGCCCTTAGTCCTTAGACAGACAGACTAGGGTTGAAGGAGGAAAATTGGAAAGGTAGATTGGGTGTTTATTTAGGAGGACTTAGGATTCGCCCACCAACTGCCTGCAGAGAAATGGTCAAAGATAAGATGTTACATGTTGCATTACTTTGTGGTAAAACACAGTGATTCACTCCAAGTCAACACATGTGTATTAAGCTCCTGCTATAGTTGCATAGACAGTAAAAAGGTGACTGTTTATTCCACAGTCTTAAGAGGTTTTAATGCTGGAATGTTGTAAGACAGGTAAATTAACAGCCATCTATAAGACAGCACAAGAACGGTATCTTAAAGGAGAAACAAAGGACTGTGAGGATCCGGGGGAAATACTAAATCTCCTTTAGGGGAGATATAGGCCCTAAAGGAGAATTAGCCCTTAGTCCTTAGACAGACAGACAGACTAGGGTTGAAGGAGGCAAATTGGAAAGGTAGATTGGGTCCTTATTTAGGAGGACTTAGAATATGGAACTGGGTATTTGTAGTTCAAGAGACATTATTGAGGTAATGGCACTGATTTACCATAGTTACTGGTACCCTAGGGAATATACATTAACCAAATGCCCCCAATGTCTTCTCACATAATTTTGTCATTTATAATGGTTATGTAGCATTTCATTATATGGATTTATCAACAGTTACTTAACCAATCCCCTATTGTGGGACCTATTGGCTGTCTCTAATATTCTCCAACTGCAGTAATTATTTAATGACCTTCTTTTGCTCATTTATTTTTTATCTTTCACATTACTTCCATAGACTAGAGCAGGGGTGGGCAACCTTTTTGTGAGTGCGTGCCAAAACCAGCAAAATCTCTGACTCAAAATTCTTCTGCATGCCAACCCTAATTTTTTGAGAACATGTTACGCCTACTTGATATCTCTTAAGGTGTATGTATGTGAAGAACCTTGAAGAAATAATAAAATTCATTCAAGCGACAAAAACACAGTATATGATGATGAAAAAGACATTTATTTTTTAATGTATACATGTACACTGATAGTCCAACAGAAAACTTTATGACTCCATTTGATATTATCAGTGGGACTTTTGCTGCTGCATCACTGATGACAGAGATTTTACATCAGGTTTATATTTCGTGACCTTCAGAGATATGCACGAGCTACTACTTTCATCCGTCAGGCTACTTCTATTATGAGACTTAACAAAATTCATCACTGAGAACAAAGATTCACAAGCGTATGTGGATGAAACCAAAGCACTGGTCAGATTTGGGAAGGCAGGGAGAGTTAAGGCAGAGGCATAGAAATTGCTCTTCCCCTCTCTCCTCAATCCATGTCTATGGTCTTTAAGATAACTTGTTATGTAAAATTATTTATTTATCTAAGATGTACCTACAGGGGGCTCCAGTGGCGCAATCGGTTAGCGCGCGGTACTTATAAGATGCACCTACACTGAATTTATCTAAAAAATAAAAAAGTCGATATTAAGAAATAATTGTAAATGGAAGATTATAAGAGAGGGTTTCGCGTGCCAGCAAAAGTTACTGGCGTGCCATGTTTGGCATGCGTGCCAAGGGTTGCCCACCCCTGGACTAGAGTCTTAGCTATTAAACTGCTTGGATAAGATATAAAACGACGTACAATTGCTGGAACATATTTTAAGATTAATTTTCTCTCAAGCATTGGTGCAAATTTTTTTTCTACTTGAGGTTTTAAATCTAGTAGTCTGCGTGGATTTTAATTTTTGCTCCCACATGCCATATATAGATGCTGCTAAGCCTCTGATAAATAGCACTCTGGACCTTTAAAAATATTACTCTCAGTAAAAGAAGTTTAATACGCTTAACTAAATATTTAGAAAGCACATTGTGTTGAGTGAAACTTGGTATGTAGTAAATAATGAGAGTATTAGAAGATCTTACTGGATGACTAGTCAGCAATTGTCTCAAGGAAAGTATACAATGAAACAGGTTCTTTTGGTTACTTCCTCAAACAGCCAACACAATGGGGAAAGTGGAGGAAGTGTCCCCTGAACACTATGATCAGGGAACCAAAAAGCTCTGGGTGTAAACTTGGAGAAATGACAGCTTTAGAAAACAAAACCAACAACGGAAAACACCTCCCGGGACACTCTGAGATGCATGAAAGGCAAACATTCACTGGAGTTGGAGCTCTACTGAGTCCGCAGAGAGACAAGCAGCACATTTGACCTTCACCATGATTAACAAGCGCTTCCGTGAGAGTGTGTTGGTGCTGCTGACCTCTTCCACTATCCTCTCCCTAGAACTGAAACTCGTTCTCTTCCAACAGAAAAGAGTGAACAGAGAAGGTTCAGAACTCTTGAAAAAATGGCAACCCTCATCCATTCATCAGTGTCTGCCACACAGGAAGGACTTCCTGCTCCCCCAGGAGGCTGGGAATCCTCACCAGGACGAGAAAGGATACGCACTGACCATTCTACATGAGATGCTTCAGCAGATCTTCAGCCTCTTTCAGGCAAATACTTCTCTGGAAGGTTGGAAGGAAAGCCACATGGAGAAGTTCCTCATTGAGCTGCATCAACAGCTGGAATACCTAGAAACGCTCATGGGACTGCAAACAGATCAGAAAAGTAGCACCGTAGGTCGTGAGAAGCTTAGGTTGCAGGTTAAAATGTACTTCCGAAGGATCCGGGATTACCTGGAAAACCAGGAACACAGCAGCTGTGCCTGGACCATTGTCCAGGTGGAAGTCAACCGGTGTCTACTCTTTGTGTTCCCACTCACAGGAAAACTGAGCCAACAAGAAATGGACCCTTGACTCATGTGGAGCCAGCAGCAACTGCAGGCTTTAAAAGCAAGAGGGTAGGTTGGGGTGGGGGTGGGGGGGTAGGAGGGCTTCTCCAGCCATTTATTAGTTCTTTTTGTCATGAAATGGTAGCATCGTTTTGGTTTTGTGTGTCCACATATATATTTATCTGTACCTTAAAATTATGGATATTGACGATTGTTTTTTTTTTTCTTTTGTAATGTCACTTATTTTTTCTATCCATCTTAAATTTTTATGAGTGGAAATAAATTCATTAAGGTTTCATAATTAGTTCATCATAAAAGTTGGCTTGGTAGATACAATGAAATATGTTTCTACTGTACTCATACTTGTCTAGACATAGAACATTATTCCAATGATTTTTCTTATTTACCAGAAATTGATAGAAAAAAATGAGAAATACTAGAAATAATTTACATTACTATGTTTGAAAATATCATTATACACTGAGTAATTGTTACAAGTGACACAATAGAAATATAACTGAAATATATGAACACACAGCTTGCAGAGGAAAAAAAAACATGAAAAGAGGTTCAACCTCACTCATAATGATGAAAGTACAAATTAAAAGTGAATAACATGACATTCATAATCTACCAGGTAGGAAAAAGCCAAAAGTTCAATTAAAAAAAAACAAAAACGCACACACAAAGCGATGGATGCAGACAACAGGGGGTGAGGGTGAGGGCAGGACTGGAGGGATGTGGGGACAATGAGGGGGGGGAAAGACACATTTGTAATACCTTAATTAATAAAATAAAAAAAAAAACATTCTTGCCCTAACCGGTTTGCCTCAGTGGATAGAGCATTGGCCTGTGGACTCAAGAGTCCTGGGTTTGATTCTGGTCAAGAGCATGTACCTTGGTTGCGGGCACATCCCCAGTGGGGCATGTGCAGGAGGCAGCTGATTGATGTTTCCCTCTCATCGATGTTTCTAACTCTCTATCCCTCTCCCTTCCTCTCTGTAAAAAATCAATAAAATATGTTTACAAAAAACAACATTCTTGCAGAGACTTTGGGGAGGAATGTGCTTAAATTTGTCCAGAGCACTGGAAATTGGTCTGATCACTGTGGAGGCATTTGGTGATACCTATCAAAATTCCAGATGCATGTAGTCTGTGATCCATCAATTCCAGGTCTGGAAATATATCCTATAAAAACACTTGTACATGTGTGAAATGATTTACATATAAAATGATTCATTGCAGCATTACTTATAATATCAAAACATAGGAAACCACCTAAATTCTTCTAAATAGAGCAACCCTCTTTGCTTGATAATATGTAGTCAAGCAAAGAGGGTTGCTCTTTCTGTAAAAAAGTCAAAAATAAAGTAAAAGAGTAAAAAATATAGGCAAGATGCAGAAGTGTGTATAAAATGCTACATTTGAGATTACAATGAAAAATAAATTTTATATTTGACCTTACTTGTGTATGAATAAAGAATGTATAAGAAATAAATTACAATGATTACTTGTATTGGCGGGGGGGGGGGGGACGAAGGGAGGAAGACAGGGTGGAAGAGGATGTACAGCATGTTTCTATATTTTAATTTTTCTTATGTGAATTTTACCAACTACCATAAGAAATTGAAATGTACCTAACAAGTCCTAGTTATCAGAAATATGGATGGAGTCTTGGGGAAAGGAAGTGCTGGGTGCAAGCTGGAAGAAACAGGACTGAGCCAGCCTGCCCCTGGTTGAGGTTTCGGAAAGGAGGAGGGCTGGTCGGACAGAAGAGCACCAATCAGAGGGAGAGGGCCCTGCTCCAGGGAGGGACCGGCGCTGAAGGAGTCCATCTCCCTGGCCAGCAGCTCCCAGAAATCATTATGGAACAAATGTGGGGCCAGAGAAACTGACGTTCACCAAGCCTTGGGGACTTTGCACAGTCATACTGACTTTTGCCCAGTGTATCGTAAGAAGCAGAGCCATGGCCCCCAAATCTGGAGCTAGTTCTACTACTTCGCCATGTTCTGCTTCGGATTCATTGTATAATTCGAGATAAAAGTTGTCACTGAATGTAAAACTTGCTGGGGAACAAAATATATTCCATTTCGGTTTAACTAGTGTAATTGTGTAAGTGTAGTAGCTCTTGGCTGATGCTTCCAGATTTGGCTTAAAAGGGAGGAGGAGGAAGCAAATAGGACCCTGAGAGTGAGGCAGGGTCCCCTGCACGAGTGAAGGGGGCAGGGAGCAGAGGCTAGCACTCAGGAGGAAGTCTTTGTCAACTTCATATTTCACCCCAAGGGCTGACGGATTTGCCTTCAAGTTTACACGGAAGTAGGGAAGTGGAAAGAACAGAAATATCTTCCAACACTCAACTGCAAACACAGGTCATTTGCTTCTGATGACTGTTGAATTTGTGTTGTTGCTTTCTTTAAGCCAGGAAATTTTTAAAACAAAATACTTCATTTAACATCTTATTCAATTCTCAAATTAACCTTGCATGGTAGTTACATTATTATGTTTTTTTCTCAGGTGAGGAGAAGAAGACATTAAAGATTAAGTAACTTGCTTAAAGTAACAGAGCAAACCACAGAGCTAGCAAATGCCAGAGCAAAAGTTCCCTCCCAAGTCCACATGACTCACAAGCCAGCCCCGTGTTCTAGACACCAAAAACCTGACCGACATCGCACAGTATCACTGCGAAATAATGATAACGCTGATGATGATAATCTGCGCCTGTCTTTTCTTACTCAAGTTCACACTCTCGCTGTAGTCTTGGATTAAGGAAAGGATATTTTCTCGCCATGGACATTTTTTCCTAATAATTTAGGAGAACAGAATGGAGAAGCTGCCAAGTGGAAACTTACTTATAGCAGATAACACTCATTTTGAAGCTAAAACCACTACTTTACATGCTCATGTGTTCCCAAACATTTAGCTTTATTAAGTTGACATCTTGCTTATATAACTATCTTAACTGCTTTAGACAGAATAAACATTGCTTGCTTTTAAATATGTGCCCTTTTAAAACTTTAAAACCAGAGTTCTAAACATAGAGATATTAAGGAAGAGAAATACTTTAATAGACTCCCTACTAGGAGTAGGACGTGGGTGGGTTCAGAGTGAAGGTAAGTTCGCTTGTACTCAGAGGCTGCGCCATCTGAGTTATCCTTGTTACATCTGCATGTACTTGGCTAAATAGAGTATCAAATCAATAAACAGGTTACAAAAGAAATGTAGTATCCCCATATTCCCTATAAATAAAACATGTAATAAAAATATCCAAAAAGAAAAGCATTAAAATATTCGAAGTAGAATTTCCATTCTCTTATACTTTTTAGATTAAATATTTTCCCCATGAATATGAAATCATTGAGAACCAGAAAAATAAATTTATTTTAATTTTGAAATTTAAAAGAAGAACAAAAAAAACTATGGCTCCTTATAGAGATTTGGCGTAGGGCGCTAGTCACCGGCAGTCAATTAAACCCCGCCTCCAGCCTGCACCAGGCTCATCTGAGGCGGGTTAGAACACACGGACTGGCTTAGTGCCCATGTTTCTGGTCCAGATGGTCTGTGGTGGGGCACGAGTATTTGCATTTCGAACAATTTCCCGATGATGCCGGTGCTGCTGGTTTGTGACTACACATTATAAACCACACCCCTATTTATTGGTAGCCTTAGCGGACTTTAAACAGATGAAGACGGTCCCCTTGAGGTTACTCATCTCATATTTTCTCACAATAACTGCAGAGAGGCAAGCATCCTACGTAGGAGAGAATTGATAAGAATCGTTTCTTTCTATACCTTTTCACAGCAGCAGATTCAATGGTCTTTTTCCTTCTTAAAGAAGCTGTATGTAGAAACAGTCATATCCCAGGTGCACCCTATAACATTAACTGCCTTTTACAGAAAATGGTCCAAACCAAAGTTTTTTCTGGTCCTCTTGCCCCTGGTTGAGTGAAATCACTGACAACTGATTGGACAAAGACTATGTTGTAGATACAAAGAAACCAAACCTCTGAAAGACAGAGGATTGCAAGGTGAAAGATGGCAAGCTGATCCAGTCATCTCCTCTAGTGAGAAGTACAGATGTGTGGTATATGGGGATTTTAGGGACACTCTTGGAATTGTTGAAATTAGTCATTTAGCCCAAGTTTTCTCCCCCATCCTGGGGTCCAATGACTGGTTGGTGTGGAGGTTTAAGGTATTAGGGCTAAGACTCCTAACTCCACCTCTGAAGGGTCATCCCAGCTTCAGAGCATCCCGCCATAGCCTGTAACAGCCAGGGCCACTTCCTAACTGCACTGCAGTTCAATTCCCCTCTGCTTAGTCCTTCCGCCTCCTCTTCCCAGATCCCATAACACTCCCTAGTAACCTCCTTGCATGTAATTTCTGTCTCAGAGTCTTCTTTCTTGGCTCCTGACTTCCAATAGTATAGCATACAGACCTTCCATTTTAGAGCCATTGAAAAGCCAGCTCATATGCTATTTCCTTGGTCAAGAACATATTCTCTTCCTATTATGTGTTATTATGTCATTCTTGCTTCATGACTCACTTAAAGTTTTTCCCTTCCCCAAAAGCCCTTCTATTCTGATTTGTCTGAATCTATTTGCCCCCTCCAGAGCACAAAATACATTGTACTAATCTTTCTTTCAACTAGAGTATGACCAACTTCATGGTAGGGAAATGGCTTCTGAATTCTTTAGCACTTTCTTCAACACATAACAGGGACCATCTAAATATTGGATGAAGAAGTTTAAAATGCAGCATTAAAAGGAAATGGGTATGTCAGTACCATATTGTCATGGTTAGTTAGACCTGTGAGGAGACTCTCTGTGTAGAGATGAGGAAGTCATGTTTACTGTATGTGTCTACTAAGAAGTTAAGTTCCTATTTTTGTTTCTTAGTTTCTCTACTCTTCCTGGATGAGCCATTTGGATAAGCTACTTTATGGGGTAAAAAATAAAATGTCCTTCTCTGATGAAAGGCTGGTTTTTATTTTTGTATAGTAAGGACACAATATAATAAGGACATGATATATACAGCAGAAGTCCAGGTGGGAGTCTTTCTTCGGACTATTCTGGTCATCTTTAAAAATGCTTTTCTCATGGGCCTTTGGCCCTTGTCACCCTGATGATGGTTAGTCTGCTTTAAATTGCCAAGTAATATAGAAACCACTGGCACCAACTTGAGTGATGCCAGTGGGATCGACTTTTGGTTCAGTTTATTAAAAACTTAATATATTGGGCCATGGCTAGTTTGGCTAAGTGGATAGAGCATTGGCTTGCAGACTGAATGGTCCCTGGTTGATTCCAGTCAAGAGCATTGGCTCAGTGGACAGAGTGTCGGCCTGCAGACTGAAAGGTCCCGGATTCGAATCCGGTCAAGGGCACATGCCCGGGTTGCGGGCTCGATCCCCAAGAGGCAGCTGATGATTGATGTTTCTCTCACCATTGATGTTTCTATCTCTCTCTCCCTTCCTCTCTGAAATCAATAAAAAAATATATTTTTAAAAAACTTAACATATTGGAAAAATATGAAAACAAAACATGCAGATAGTGTAAATGGTTCAATTGTACAGAGTGCAACACTCTTCCCATTGTTCTATTTAAAAGCCTTGTTTTGTCCGAAATAGGTGGCCCCTGGATTGGTTTTTCTACCAGCTATTAGTAAAACAATGACAATTTTCCTCATTTCTTTGGATTGTATACTTGAAAAATTATGGGTAAGCAGAAGACAGGCAGCATGTAGTGAATATTTAATGACCAGATTAACGGGACTCTTAGGAGTGTGGAAACCTGCTCAACCAAGTTTTTGTCACTGAAGGTGGACAGGTGGACCTCTTGGGAAGGGTGGAGCAATGTTTGACTAAAACAAAGGGCAAGGTTCTCTTGACCCATAAATCATGTAACTTTTTCTGCGTAAGAAAGCTAAGTGTACATTGTTCTAGTGAATTTAGTCTAAGTTACATTTCAATATAAGCCTTGTACTAAATAAGGTATAGGTCTCTGGGAAGACATTCAATTACTTCAAATAGAAATCCATGTCAGATGAACAAGGTGGAGTCAATTTGAGAGAATTAAGAATTGAATTCTTAGTTGGTATTTTACTCAGTACAGCAGGCATATTTCTAGTGACAGCTTCTAATCTATTCTTACTCCTTGGGAGAAGCTGTAGCTTTCTTGCTTATCTTTTAAAATACATATTTCACTGTCATTGAGAAGGTGTCCAGTTTGAACAAACACTTCACAAAAGAGGATATCCAAATGATCTGTAAACCTTAAAAAATGTGTTCAACATCATTACTGCTCATAGGCTGCAAATTAAAGACAAAATGTTATACTGCAACACACACACACACACACATCATAATGGCTAACACTAAAGAGATTACATTAAAAAATTAAGATGACTGACATACAATTATTGACAATGGGACTGTTAGTTTTTAAACTTTAGACAAGTGTTTGGCAGAACTTAGAAAGAGAAACAGGTAAACTTACCCTGGGACCAAGTCAGTTCACTCCTGGGTGTATGTCCAACAGAAATATTGCTTAGGTCACCCATAGGAATGTCCAGGTGCGGTCACAGAAGCTTTAAGCACAGTAGCCCCCACACTTGCCAAAGAAACAAAGCAAAAGAACATTAATACTAGAATTGACACTAGAATCTATTCAAATTGCAATAGTACATAGCAATGAAAATAATGAACTGTTGATACACAAAATAATACGGATGGTTTCCCAGACATAACATTGAGTGAAAATACTAGAGTTAAATTGTACCTGAAGAGTGTTTTCATTTATAGAAAGTTCTCGCGTATAGATTGGCTAGAAACCATTCTGGAGTGGTAGATTTATGGGGCGGGGGGTGGGGGGGATGTTGTTAAGAGGGCATAGAGAGAGCCTTACTTTTACCTTAAGGAACCACATTATCTACATAATAAATTCAATTCCTCTTGTTTGTCCTATAGGTTATTAATTTGCTATTATTCCACCACAATATTAAAAACTAGAGGAGAAAATAGGTATTGTTGCGTTTTACCTAACTTTTAGAAAGAATATTCTGTTTCATCATTTCTTGTTTAAAAAGAAGCATGTTTGATAAGATTCACGTGTATGTGTTTATTTCTTTTTAATTTGGAGCCTTAAAAGTAATGCTATATATCATTTATTTTTTTATTTTTTTTACAAACAGCACATCAAGCCTGGCCAGTGTGGCTCAGTGGTTGAGCATTGACCTATGCACCAAGAGGTCACAGGTTCGATTCCGTCAGGGCATGTGCCCAGGTTGTGAGCTTGATCCCCAGTAGGGGGCATGCAGGAGGCCGCTAATTGATGTTTCTCATCATCGATGTTTCTATCTATTCCTCTCCCTTCTACTCTCTCTAAAATTAATAAAACATTAAAAAAAACAAATATCACATCAAAGTATTTGCAATGACAGTGTCTTCTTTTTTTATTCATCATTAAATAATGATGAATAGATTCTTTTGAATTGTTTCCAATAGTTGGATCAAAAATCATATTACTGATCACATTATCCACTGTGGTAACTTAGAAACAATTTGTACAAAAATGTTCCTAGTATCATTCTATATATGTATTTTTTAATGAATACTTTTTAAATATTTTTTATTGATTTCAGAAAGGAAGAGAGAGATAGAAACATCAATGATGAGAGAGAAACATTGATTGGCTGCCTCCTGCGCCCCCAGATCCAGCCCGCAACTTGGGCATATGCTCTTGGCCAGAATTGAACCCAGGACCTTTCGGTCCACAGGCTGACGCTCTATCCACTGAGCCAAACCAGGTGGGGCCAAATGTCATTCTATTTAAACAACAAATATGAAAATCTGGAATAAGAAATAATGCAAAATAAAGGGCAAAAGGCAAGCTTCAAAATTGTGATGTCAGCCTAATACAAGTACTATGTTGTCATTTATGATCTAATCTAATTGCATCAGGCCATTCAATATAGGAATTTATGGGAATTTTTTAATGTTTTATGTCCTGGATTATAGTAGTTTAGCTTTGTCCTCTGGTGTCTCTTTGCTAAGAAGCATATTTGAATGCCCGAGTGTCGGTAAAAAAAAGACACCAGAAAGCCTTAGCCGTGTTCATTACAGATGAACATAACATGGCATTATGTTAATTAACCAAATACAGGAAGACATGAATACCGTGTTATTTTATTTGCTTACTGTTGACACACTGAGAAAACGCATTCTTGTAACTAATGTCATTCTGCCATCTAGTGGTTCACATTGCAATCCCCTGTTTTGATACATTCTAATAGCTTTAAGGTAGCTGGTTTGGCTCAGTGAATAGAGCTTCAGCTTGTGGACTGCAGGATTCCAGGTTTGATTCCCATCAAGGGCACATCCCTGGGTTGTGGGCTCAACCCCCAGTAGGGGGTGTGCAATCTCCCTCTCCCTTCCTTTCTGAAATCAATAAAAACATACTTAAAAAAAGAAAAATGTGATTTGGGGTTCAAGTCAAGAACCCTGTGAAAATGATAAAGAAATAAAATAGCATTGCCCTAACCGGTTGGCTCAGTGGATAGAGCATCAGCCTGTGGACTCATGGGTCCCAGGTTCGATTCCGGTCAAGGGCATGTACCTTGGTTTCAGGCACATCCCCAGTAGAAGGTGTGCAGGAGGCAGCTGATCGATGTTTCTCTCTCATCGATGTTTCTAACTCTCTATCCCTCTCCCTTCCTCTCTGTAAAAAAATCAATAAAATATATTTTTTTAAAAATAGCTTTAAGGTAAAATCTGTATAACATGTTCCCTTATAAAAGAAGAGACTAAAAGTAAATAAAACAGCATGGAAAACTTGATCTATAGACATCATCAAGTAATCAGAATTATTTTTATCCCATTATATTTATACTAGAGGCCCACTGCACAAAATTTGTGCACTGGTAGGGCCCCTAGCAGCTGCCCGTTGCCAGCCGGGGCCTCCCTCCCTTCCCCCCAGCTAGCCCCGCCCCCTGGTCCAACTCCAGGATGAACTCCCAGTAGAGGGGAAACTTTGCATACTATACTTTTGTTATATAGGATTTCAGATTTCCATTGTTTAGCCCATTATGTCATTCAAAAAGTTTTCAAAACTGCAACACTTCAACTCGATTTTAAGTGATCACAACCAATGTTAGAGTTCAACAATGGCTTCCCATGCCATTTTCTGGGCAGAGTTCCTTATCTTCACGTCACAAGAGAGTCATATTTTTCAAAGGCAGAAAAATCAGAACATGTGGCATATCCAGACATAAATAAAGGTGAAAAAGTCTTAATGTTCTAAGTGCTTTTTATACACTATTTCTGTGTAGAGTCTAGGATTTTTGCTGGTGTAGTCCAGTAGCTTTCACCTAATTCAGGCACACACACACACACACACACACACACACACACACACGAGAACAAAAGCACATATACCTGAACACCCTCCTACACAGACCACACACTTCCAGCCACCTGTGTATGACTGATACAGAATGGCTTCTTGACAAGCTATCGCAAATTCTCGAAGTACTCACACGTGTTTAACTGCATCCCCAATTCTCCAGCCCACTCTGCAGGATGTTCTCCTACGCTAAGCATCTTCCTACTTAGGATGAGTGTGGCTATAAACGCATGTGCTATTTAATGGTGCTCCCTATTCAGCTTGTCTGAATATAGTTCCATCTTCCTTTTGTAGATATAACCAAAGGAATAAGTTTAAATAAGAAGCAGTATTAAAATGGGATCGCTATAGAGCAGATGAGAGCTCCCCAGGTCTGACTCGAACCCAGCTGTTATATTATGCATAACCTTTCCTAGTTCTTGTCCATAAAAAAAAGCATGCCCAGCTCTTTATACGCCCATGTCCCCAAACCTGTTACTACAAAAGTGGGGGCTTATCCTTCTTGGATTAATTTCAGCCAAGGGCCAGTTAACAGCTTTGGGGTATGGACAAAGAGGCTGAGAGGGGGAATTCTAATTACTATTGACTAGTTGATACTCTATTATATAAGGTTTCTTAACCTCATGTAATTGAAATTTCATGATTTTTTTATTTTTTTTCTGGACAGACTTAAAAAATTAATGTGTTAAAATGTGTTGTTCTGTTCTTCTATGGTCTTTGGATCTCAAACTTCTGATATCTTTGCATCTATTCACAGAACAGGCTGATGTAGGTTCTTTCATTAGCCTCATTTTATAGAAAAGAAAACAGAGCCACAGAGAGATTAAATCATTCTCCAAAGGTCATAGACTCCTTTGGAACCCAGACCCTCTGACGCCACATCCTTTACCTACCCCACAAGGACCAGAGAGATTGCTAAGAATCTGAGCACACTCTCTCCAGGGCAGTCTTGACTAATAAGTGCTTCCTCCCCAATTCCCATTTGTTTCAGTAATGACAGGCACCATTCCCTTGTGACAGACAATTAATGATACAATTAATTTCATCATCACTTTCCTCATACCGATTATAAACCAATCTTGTTGTCCTAAGTTTGACTAACAGTGTTTTCTAAAAATTGAATTTGAGTGGTGTATACATGTTGTTGAAAGGAGTTTTTAGGGGTGAAATAGACAGGTTTAGGAAATTTTGGAAAATTGAGGGGTCCATAGAAAAAGCACAGGGCTGCTCTAACTGGTTTGGCTTAGTGGATAAAGTGTCGGCCTGCAGACTGAAGGGTCCCAGGTTCGATTCCTGTCAAGGGCATGTACCTTGGTTGCAGGCACACCCCAGTAGGGGATGTGCAGGAGGCAGCTGATCAGTTTCTCTCTCATTGATGTTTCTAACTCTCTATTCCTCTCCCTTCCTCTTTGTTAAAAAAAATCAATAAAATATATTTTTTTTTAAAAAGGAAGAAAGAAAAAGCACAGGGCTATAGAATAGCAGAAGGTACATTTCCATAGAATAAGGGGGCTGGGAGCTGCAGAAAGGTATACATTTACAGAATAAAGGGAAGGAAGCCCCTCATTCAAAAAGAGAAGAAGAAAGCCCAGAGGGGATAGGAAAACAATGAGGAAGGCGGGGAGGAGAGCCTCATGTGTCCCATGTGAGGTTGACCTTTGAGCTCAGGAGTTACTATAGTGACCAAATCAGAAGCGGATAGTAACCAATCAGAGGGGATATCAAGGCACAAAGGTCTGCAGCCTTTATAGACCGTGGGAAAAAGGGCCACACTGGGACTCTTTCCCCCTCCTCCCCACGTGGGAGTCTCTGCTTGTTTCTCAATAAATTTCCACCTTGGCTATACCATCTTCCGTCTGTGGTTTCATTCTTTGACTCCACCGGACAAAGAGCCCAGGAAATCATCCTACCCAGGGGAACACCGCATGTTCCAGTCCAATTTTCCCGTATCATTGTGTTATATGAAGTGTTTGTGTTCAGCCTTTATTGAGTTTCCAGTCTCAGGCTCTGATTGCCTCCTCCAACAACCAGCCCTCCTGCAACTGGCCTTCAGCTGTAGCTGGGAGTATAACAGCTCACCAAGCCCTTCCACAGGGTACACCAGCAGACCTCCAACTTGGCAAATCAGCACCTATGTAACTTAAATGAAACAAACTTGACATCTTCTATTTTAATCTGCAACCAAGAGCCATATACCAGAATTTGCTGAGTTTCTGACATTGCAAATTCTTGAGCTGCTACTGGCTCTTACAGCGTTTTCATTGTGTTTGATTCTTTGTTTATTGAGCAAATGAGCTTCATCAGACTGGTGCAGTCTCCTAGTGGAATCAGAATGTAAAAGCTCCTGGATTCTTTATCAGCTTGTGTAGCGTAGCTTTGCTTTGCTGGCAGTGTTGGTGCTGCAGTGGCCTTTATTTACACCTAGAGGCCCAGTGCACGGATTCGTGCACATTGAAAGGAAATTAATTAGAAGAAGTATTTTAGTATCGCTATTTGCCTTTTGTCTATAATAGAAGTGTCAACCAAATTCACGATTGACAATGACAGATGAAAACACATGCATGCGATTAGTGTCAGTGAGAGCTTTATATGTACCGCGCATGCGTGAGTCAATTTAGCCATATATATATATATATATATATATATATAGAGAGAGAGAGAGAGAGAGAGAGAGAGAGAGAGAGAAACTTGCTTAATTAGACCTGCTTTCTGATTTAGCTAAACTTTTTCCAGCCCAGTGAAGCACCCCAACTTCTCTTTCAGGTAATTGTCAGCAACACAGCAGTAAATATCAACACGAAGCAGATTATTATTGTAGATCATGCAGGGAGAACAAAGGGTAAAATATTTCACTGCAGCAGTGTTTGACTATATTCTGCACAGTGAGAAAACCTGAAGTCATTTTCAAGGTCCACCATTTCTTACTTCTTTTCAGTCAGGTCAAGTCTCTAAGTTTTCTAAATCTCTGTTTTCCAGCTAATGAAAAGAAAATAGGATTCCATTGAGTCTCCTATCTACCTACTCCAGGACTTCTGTGAGGATCAAATGAGATGAGGCATGGGAAAACTCTTCACAGACATTTGGTTAAAGTGTAAATGTTTCCACCTGGCTATAAAGCAAGTAGTGTTCCTGGGCTGAAGAAACTACAAGGAGGCTAGTCGCTAGGGAGAGGAAGCCAGGCATTGCTATGTGACATCATTATCTGGTGCCCACAGCCACCATTTTCGGGCTGAGCTGGGCTGTGGGCCACATTTTGCGCCATGGGGGTCTCGGCAGCATTGGCTGTGATTTGGTGGGCTGTTGCTCTGGGGTGGTGGCAGGGCCTGTGTCCCACTTAGGGGAAGCTGAGTGTTGCTTTGTCGGCGCCAGGTATGCGTGTCATGGCAGCTCCTGCGTTGAGCGTCTGCCCCCTGATGGTCAGTGCGCGTCATAGCGACTGGTCGTACGGGCGGAGGGACACTTCACATATTAGCCTTTTATATATATATAGTAGTTTCTGTGCCTGGCTGGATATCAGGTGTGCCTTGACTTCTGAAGAGGAGGGTGTGGCAGGTGGGGAGGGTCCAGGTGTGGCCGCGTTCATACTCTCACTCTGCATTCAGCAAAACTCATCTTCCTCTCGCTGACACTGCATTATGATCCCCTACATAAGCTCATGACCACATAGTCACAACCCCATCTCCCCTTGTTCTCTCCCCCAGGTGACCATATATATCTGAGGTGGCTAAAGTCCAGAGCCTGGGCAGGACTTGTGCATGGCCAGCCAACAGCTCAGAACATCAGCAGCTCACTCATCCCAGCCCTGGTTTGCCAGCTGCACTTCTCGGTTCTCCAATACTTGGGAACATACAAGTTAATAACAAAATGAACAAAAAGTAAAATATATATATACATATACATGTATAGCAATTGCCCAAAAGGTAGATCAGTCCCAAATCGTACATTATGAGGTAAGAGTGACTCCTTAAGTTTCACATTATGGAAGTCTGCCAACATTTTTAAATTTAAATTTATGCAATCACTAAACATGTTCATTTTTGTGGCTAATGTAATTTTTCCTGCATGTTACTTAATGATTGTTCTTTGCCTTTGGTTTTGGGAGGAAGATTCTCTGATCCAGATTCTTTCATTCATTTTTATTGGATATCTCATTCTTTTTATAAATAGCCATTTGGGGTTCCATATATGTTTATGATTTTCATGAGGCCAATGCTCTTGACCTTAGAATAACTCTAAAGTTAAACAGGAAAAATTTCAAACAATACTATTAAAAATAGAAAGAAATTCTTGATTTTAGCTACCTCAGCTTTAGATGAGTTTTAAAATATCCGTAGTAAAAGAAGTATGAGCAATGAGTAAAGTTCAATAATCATATTAATAATGCAAACAATCTAAAAAATAGTTCTATTATCAGAATTAATTAGACTTATGGTAAAGGTGTACGTGTTGTCAATAAGGGAGGAATTAACATTTCAATATAACATTCTAGAAAAATTGTCCAACACTCTTAACAGAAAGTGATTTAGTTGACATACTGAATTTAATACAAAAGTGGATTAACAAGAAGGGATCTGAATGTGTGTAAAATCAAAAGAGAAATGTGACTAGGAGGAGGCTTGGTTCTATGTCCTAAGGCCTTGGAGAAATATATAAGGAAATGGCCAACTTTTTATATACAAGTGAAATTAAAAACAAGTGTACATCAAAAGAATATGGCTAAATAGAAAATGTTTACATCAAAGGTTAGAAATTTTAAAAGTACAAATAATATAAATGACCAACATAAAACTAGAGTAAATGAAGGAACAGATAAAAGAAAATGAATCTTGATTATAAAATTTGATTGGAAAAAAAAAAACAAAAAACAACTGCAACTAGCAAACAAATGGATGACCATTGAAATTCACTACAGCCCTAGCTAGTTTGGCTCAGTAGTTAAAGTGTTGGCCTGTGAACTGAAGGGTTACAGGTTCGATTCCAGTCAAGGACACGAACTTCCATTGCAGGCTTGATCCCCGGGCTGTATGGGAGGCAACCAGTTTCTCTCTCTGTGTCCCCCTCCATTCCATGCTCTCTAAAAGAATCAATGCGAAAAATATCCTCAAATGAGGATTAACAAGCAAAAAAAGAAATTCCTACAAAGTGATATTAATTAGAACAATGATAAATTACTTGTTAGTCAAATAAGCAATTATTAAATAAAATACCTAAATAAGCAATAGCTTAAATCAAATATGTCAAATATTAAAAACGTTTTTAAGTTTGTACCAATTCATTTATTCTTGAAAATGATTCTCAGAAAAAAATAGGAAGAAAAATACACATGGCCATGTTACCCACATTCTCCTCCAGGTACTATCTGTTTCACTCCTCCACTGCACAAACAGGCTTACAAAGATAATTTTCTATGCACAATGTCTCCAGTTCTCATTCTTGTGTTTCTTTGTTGACCTTAGTCCCAGCTGGTTTCTGTCCCCCTAATTCTATCTACTAAACCAGACTATCCTAAGGTCACCAATGGCATCTGTTCTCAGGTCCACTGGGATAGTTCAGCCATACCTACCCTACAAGCACCATTCTGCCTTTTAAACACTTCTTCCCTTTGGTAGTATCTCTCCCACTCTTCCCTATTTATCCTTCTGACTGCACTACCCACTCTGCCTCAGTGTCCTTTGCAGACTCTCCTCTGCCCATCCCTTAACTGTTGAGGGTCTTCAGGACTAGGCTTAGCTCTTCTTCTCATTGTCTGCTTCATAAGTGACCACATTCTGATGTTCTCATTACCAGATAAGCAATAAGGAATCCAACTTAATCCCTCCTCATGGCATTTTTGTAAACTTTAGACCCATATTCCCAACTACCAATAAGACTTCTGCACTTATATATCTCCCAGGCTCATTAGAAAGGACATCTAATATTAATTCTCCTTTTCAACCTTATTTGTGCCTAAAATTTCTGATGTGAGAACATCATTTTCTTTTCCTTCGCAGTGTTTAATACAACAGAGATAAAATAAACATTAGTACTATTTTATGTCTCCTTTCCTGTAACACACATTTTCAACAACAGGAACTATACATATATATTTTGTTAACCTGTATTTCTTGACCTCAATTACATGATATGTCATTTAGATATGCAACTTATATGCATAGAATCTGAATAGAATGAGTGAGTGAATAAATTTTTACCGCCCATACTTCAATATCTTTTGCAAAGTGAGGCTTTTGATTTTGTAATAAACAAATTCAAGAAGTTTTCTTTGATAAGAATTTAATAAATAAAACACAATGCAAACTAAATAACATGGAAAGATAAGTATGTTTTATAAATTTAAATATAATGTAATTATATTTGACTTTTGGATATTATAAATATGACTAGAGGCCCGGTGCACAAAAATTTGTGCACTCGGGGGAAGGGGGGTCCCTCAGCCCAGCCTGTGCACTCTCGCAGTCTGGGACCCCTCGGGGGATGACCACCTGCTGGCTTAGGCCTGCTCCCCAGGGGATTAGGCCTAAGATGGCAATCAGACATCCCTCTGGCAGCCCGGCAGCCCTTGGGGGATGTCCACTTGCCAGCGGGGAGCAGACCTAAGCTGCAGTCAGGCATCCTTAGCGCTGCTGAGGAGGCAGGACAGCCTCCCACCACCACCGCTGTACTGGCAGCCATCAGCCTGGCTTGTGGCTGAGCAGAGCTCCCCCATGTGGGAGCGCACTTACCACCAGAGGGCAGCTCCTGCATTGAGCATCTGCCCCCTGGTGGTCAGTATGTGTCATAGTGACCAGTCATTCCCAGTCTTTCTGCTGTTGGGGTCAGTTTGCATATTACCCTTTTACTATATAGGATAGAGGCCTGGTGCATGGGTGGGGGCCGGCTGGTTTGCCTTGAAGGGTGTCCCGGATCAGGGTGGGGGTCCCACTGGGGTGCCTGGCCAGCCTGGATGAGGGGCTGATGGCTGTTTTCAGGTTGGCCACACCCCCTTTAGGGTGGGGTCCCCACTGGGGTGCCTGGCCAGTCTGGGTGAGGGGCTGAGGGCCATTTTCAGGCTGGCCGGCAACTGAAGCTCCCAGCCTCTCCTTTTTTTCTTTTTCTTTTTTATTCTGGGGTTTATTTACCTTCTATAATTGAAATATTGTTGCCATCACTGGCGCTCCCAGCTCTGAGGCTGCGGCCAGCTGAAAGCAGGTATCTGGGGTTTGTTTAGCTTCTATAATTGAAACATTGTTGCTTTTGGAGCTCAGAGCCGGGCTGCGGCAGGCGGGGAACCTTGGCTTCCTCCATCACTGGAGCAAGCAAGCCTCCTGCTCGCTTCAGCTGCGTGGCTGCCAGCCACCATCTTTGTTGGCAGTTAATTTGCATATCTCTCTGATTAACCAATGGGAAGTGTAGCAGAGGTACAGTTAATTACCCTTTTTGTCTTTTATTCGATAGGATAGGTGCAAGAAAAAATAGATTAAATAAACAAACAAAGATAGATAGATAGATAAACAAGCATGAGACAGTAACCTCCTAGGGGACTGATAAGACTTGAACTGAGATTTTTAACATATTCTTGCTCAAAAGTACTGATGAAAGATTTTCTGAATAAAACTTAATACAATATGTGACTAAAGCAGACATAAGAGCCTTTTGACATGACCCAGGACATATGGGCAAAGGTGATCTGGCACATTCATCCATGAGAATCCTTTCAAGGTGACCTCACGTCTCCATCCTTATTTCTTAGACTTTCTTGCAAGGCTCTTGTTAAGGAGAAGGATCTCATGATTTCCACTCTGACAACCTCCCAGGCGCAGTCACTGTATTTCTTCTCCTCCAGGTAGAGACGGATGCCCTGGAAGTACCTCTTCAAGGCCAGGGTCGGGCCCTGCATGGCCAGGGCAGATCCTTCCTCTCCCATCTCCTCCACCAAACACGTGTCCAGGTCCTCCAGCTGCCGATGGAGTCCTGAGCGCAGTTGGTCCACGAGGGTCATGTTCCAGGTGACAGAGGAGTTCTCTGTGGGCAAGAGGTTGAAGACCTGCTGGAGCATCTCATGGAGGACAGCGATGGCCTGGGCCTTCTGGACCTGGCTGCCATCCACCGTTGCCCGGGGGAATCTGAAATCCTTTCTGTCCTTCAGACAGAAGAAAGGGGAGATCGTGCTCATTTGGCTCAGAAGCACTAAGTTCTCCCTGCTGAGCAGGATGTGGTCCTGAGGCAGGTCACAGCCCAGAGATTCACTGTGGCCATAACTGAACACCACCAGGGTGTTCAGTGAGTAGAGAGAGCAGGAGGGCCATGGGCAAATGAGGGTGCTCCTGGCTGAGCTGGGTGTCTTGGACAAAGTAAAAGAACAGTGCTGGCTAAGAGATTTTTCACACAGTATGTCAAAACAAAATGAAAAAAACTAAAAATTATACACGTGTATTTATGTATAGACTAGAGGCCCGATGCACAAAATTCATGCAAGAGTAGGCCTTCCTTCCCCCGGCTGCCGGCACCAGCTTCCCTCTGGCACCTGGGACCCGGGCTTCCCTCGCTTTGCTCTTTTCCTTTGGCTTTTACTCTAAGTAGAACCCTTGAAGCTGAAACACAACAGAACCAGAGAACCTGGGGGGATGGGCAGTAAGGTGGGGAGCCAAGGGATGGTATAAAGGAGTGAACACCTTCAGTAAAGCAGGACTGGGGAGAGGAGGAGGAGAAGAACATAGCTGCCAGGATCAGCCAACAAATACCGTATATCTTTCCTACTCCACTCTAGATTGACTCCTCTTGGATTTTTCTACCCACTTCTCCATGGAATATAAATCAGTTACAACTCAGGCATAAGTACTGAACGTCTTCCATATTTTCCAAGATTCTTCTCAGTTCCGTGCTTTTCCAGCTTTTGATAAGCATTTCCTGACTAATGGTGGAACTGTTCTATAGGACTTAATAGACAGATCTTATTCTAAGATAGATTTATATAGAACAAAATAAGGATTTAGGTTTTCAGAATCAAAGAACTCAGAAGATTTCTTTGATAAGAATTTAATAAAGCAAAATGCAAACTGATTGACAAAGGAGTAAACATGTTTTGCAAATATTAATATACATTAAGATCAAATATTGGTTATATAAATACATAAATATAATAATAAATAAACAATAAATAGATAAATAACATCAGGGCAGGTATTTTTTAAGGACTGATATCCCAGTAACATTTTCATAACATTTTCATGCTTAATAATCTGAGAAAAGATTTGCTAAATAAAACTTAAATTCTGTAACTAAAGCAGAAGTAAGAGCTTTTTGACACGACCCAAGAAATATGTGCAAACGTGATCTGGCACATTCATCCACGAGAATCCTTTCAAGGTGACCTCACGTCTCCATCCTTATTTCTTAGACTTTCTTGCAAGGCTATTATTGAGGAGAAGGATTTCCTGATTTCCACTCTGACAACCTCCCAGGCGCAGTCACTGTATTTCTTCTCCTTCAGGTAGAGATGGATGCCCTGGAAGTACCTCTTCAAGGCCAGGGTCGGGCCCTGCATGGCCAGGGCAGATCCTTCCTCTCCCATCTCCTCCACCAAACACGCGTCCAGGTCTTCCAGCTGCCGATGGAGTCCTGAGCGCAGTTCGCCCACGAGGGTCGTGTTCCAGGTGACAGAGGAGTTCTCTGTGGACAAGAGGTTGAAGACCTGCTGGAGCATCTCGTGGAGGACAGTGATGGCCTGGGCCTTCTGGACCTGGCTGCCATCCACCGTTGCCTGGGGGAATCTGAAGTCCTTTCTGTCCTTCAGACAGAAGACAGGGGAGATCGTGCTCATTTGGCTCAGAAGCACTAAGTTCTCCCTGCTGAGCAGGACGTGGTCCTGAGGCAGGTCACAGCCCAGAGCTCCCCCGGGGCCAGCGCTGAACACCACCAGGGCGGTGAGTAGAGAGAGCAGGAGGGCCATGGGCGAACGAGGGTGCTGCTGGCCTGGCTGAGCTGGGCGTCTGGAGAACAATCGTGGGCCTCAGGTTCTCTGATGACCTTCTTTCTAAGCATGGCCCTTAAATAGGGAACACAACAATTTTCATTTTCTAGATACTTCTTCCCACTTTTACTTCCTTTATTGCTTTCATTTATGTGTTCTCTAGGTGGTCTAAGGAGATGTCATCAATCTATTATTAATTTTGCTATTTTATTTTTAAGTATGTTTTTATTGATTTTAGAGAGGAAGGGAGAGGGAGAGAGAGATAAAGCATCAATGATGAGAGAGAATCATTGATTGGCTGCCTTCTGTACACCCCTCACTGGAAATTGAGGCCTCAACCCTGCAACCTGGGCATGTGCCCTGACCGAGAATCAAACTGTGACCTCCTGGTTCATGGGTCGATGCTCAACCCCTGAGCCACACCGGCTGGGCTAATTTTGCTATTTTAATCTTCAAGTACATTTCAGATAGTGACTTATCCAAGTGGATACTTAACAGTCAAATGAGAAACATCTTTGACCTAACGTCAAAGTGTAGGTAGGTGTTGGTTGGACTCAAAACAGGCTAATTTTATTTTTTATTATTTTTTAAAAAAATCTTTATTGTTGAAAGTATTGTATATGTCCCCTTCCCTCCACCCCGGCCCATTGACCTCTTGTAACCTGACTCCATTCCCACACCCCTCCCCCCCCACACCCTGCCCCAAGCCTCCACCACCCTATTGTCTATGTCCATGGGTTATGCATATATACATACAAGTTCGTTGGTTGATCTCTTCCCACCCACCCTCCCTCCCCCGCCTTCCCTCTGAGATTCCTTCCCACAGTCTGTTCCATGCTGCTATGTCTCTGGATCTATTTTGTTCATCAGTTTATTTTGCTCATTAGATTCCACATATGAGTGAGATCATGTGATACTTGTCTTTCTCTAATTGACAAGGACTGAGTTTTGTTTACTGTTTAATGCACTGCAGAGGCTGAGATTTTTAGTGAATGAATTTCTGGGGTGTTTCTCTTCTAGAACCCATTTCTGCAGGGCCATGTGATTATGCTTCAAGGGGGCCTAGACTAGGTCAGGACTCTATAGACATTGACATTTCTTGCCAGCTTTGGAATACCCACAACAGGAATCCAGGTTCTTTGCTGGTGGGTGTAGGTGTGTAGATTCTAATAACAAGATAGTAATATTTTCCCAGCACTATTTTATTCACAAGGCCAATATCAGCTTTAGTAATCCTTTGCCTCTGGAGTAACAATGTCCTCAACTATAACTCTCCTGGACCCTCCCCCCCCCCCCCCCCCCGGGCCCCGTCACCCCTGCCCAAGAGTAGCTCGCCCATCCTGAGGTCCTTAGAATTCTCCCAGGTGGAGGGGCTTGTGTCTTTGTGGCAAAATAATCATCAGGATCCTCCTGCTCCCCGGGAAGGTCTGTGTGAAGAACCCTTGTTCCCTGTGGTGACCTGCTCCTCTCCTGAGCCAGGACCCAGGTGTCGGTGGTGTCCCAAGCCATCAACACTGACAGCAAACGTTTATTTTGTCTACGTAGGTGGAGGAATTAGTTTTCCAATGCATTCATTTTACCTTCAATAGGCCAAAAAATTTTATTTTCCCAGTACAGCTTTTATTGTTCAATTTTTATTTAAATTATTGAACACCTGTAATGCTCAAAATTTCCAAGCTTTGCACAGGAGATTCAATGATGACGTCTCTCAGTAGAAACTTGTAGAACAGAAACTGGTGAACTTCAGCTGTTCATTCAGTCTGTGCATTTCTATTGGGCTTCTCTGTTCATCCCTGTCTGTCTCATGCTCAGGGTGCAGGGCAGTGAGGCTCAGGCTACTAAGTCAGGGAGAAACAGCCTTCTTTCCTTAATTATTCATGATGCTTCATTTTAAATGTAAAGAACAACATAGTCATTACATAGTGGTTCATTGAGCATCATCTGTCTTGGTCCTGTCATTACTTTCTATTTCATCCTGAGGTTAATACAAAAGGAAGTAAAGAAAAGAAAGGGAATTCAATATTTT
The DNA here is from genome assembly GCF_000147115.1 of Myotis lucifugus. Lineage (NCBI taxonomy): Eukaryota > Metazoa > Chordata > Mammalia > Chiroptera > Vespertilionidae > Myotis > Myotis lucifugus. The sequence continues at coordinate 1,434,721 of NW_005871269.1, read as the reverse complement.
TCTCTATAATTTTCAAGATTTAAGACTTTTTATTCCTCATTTCAACTTTCCCAGAAAGCAAAATTGACAGTTGTTTGTGGGCAAAAATGAAACAAATAGAATTCTGTATGTCATAAAAGTGAAAGAAGGGAAGTGACAAAGTGTAAGTTGGCAGAATTCCCTGTAGCCAAGTAGGGTCCCTGGTGCTGTGGCAGAGGGCGGATGGAAGTCGCCCCTGAGCTACACCAAGTCAGGGATGGGCTGCCTCTACCAGAGGCTCAAACAAGAGGACCTTCTGGGTCAGTGACCGGCCATGTCCTTTCCTGTCATTTAATCCACATGCGATCAGCTCTGAGGACAGAAGAGAAGAGTCACAGCCACCACCTCTCAAGAGACTGGCGACCACCACGACCCCCACCCCCATCCCGTTAATAAATCCCCTTAGGCAATGAAGAGGCCATGGCATGATAGCCCTGAGCAGGGAGGGTGGGGTGATAAAGGGTGCCAAGTTCCACTTCAAATGCCAATGGATTGCTCTCTATTGTTTTGTATGACAACACAGGTGTGCTTGAGTCCATTCAACTGACTCAGTTTAAATTCCAAGTGAAAACAGACAACATTCCTTTTAAGTAGTTTTATGGGAGTAGAATTTTCTGACAATTGAAACAACTTTGTTGCTGGTACTGGAGTAACCCCAATATGGAACCAAATTATAATTTTTTCCTCTGTTCCAATCTAAGCTGTCACCTGTGTTGGGGACACTGCTGTTGGCCACGTCTCTGTGGGAGAGCTCTGCTCTCAGCATCCACTTCCATCTTCTCCCTCTGAACCAGAAGGATCTGCAGAAACAGGTGACTCAGTGCAAGCCCTTCCCATTGTTCCCCTCCTGAGGGCCTGCCTGTTCCAGTCCAGGCTTTACCTGTCTCTGTTCTGCCCAGTTCTCCAGCCCCTGCTGACTTTCATCTCCTTCCTGTTCCTAGGTGTGCTCTGTCTATTTTTGAGCAGATGTGAGTCCTGCACTGATGCAGCCTCCTCCTAGTGGAATCAGAGAGGGCACTGCCTAACCAGAGGCACGATGAGCTCCTAGATTGTGTCCCAAGTCATGTGTGGACCTGGCTCCAGGCCTTTACTGCATTTCTGTGTGAGACTGGACGTCAGGGGTCTGGACAGCTGCAGCCAGGAAGCAGCTGGCAGGGAGGGTGGAGCCTTGGCCACCTTTACTCTGGCATTTGACCCTCGAAATCCTCTGCTGCTTCCAGCTGGTGCTGCACCCTGATCCCTCACAGCACATCTGTGGGCATCGGGCTTCCCTTCTCAGGCCTTGGGTGTAAGGTCCTGCCCTCTGCAGGGGCTGTGGGAGGCTCAGTGCTCACTCTCCCTCGCCCAGCCGTTGAGCCCTGCTGCTCCGTCTTCCAACCATTTCTAATATTTAATAACCTTGGAATATGAAACTGGGTATGGCTACAGAGATTTTCAGGGCAAGATGACAATAGGGAACCCAATTATATATTTTTTCACCCTGGAAGTATAATGAAGAACAACACCAACCCCAAAACAAAAACAACAAACCACAAAGGTACAATGGGGGGAAAACAACACCAAAAATGGAAGGAATCATAATATGTGAAAGCTGTAGGGCAATCCCAAAGACAGAGCGCGGTGAATCCATAATATGTCCTTGTAGTTTTGCTCCTACATGGTCCCCTTCTCACAAGTAGTGGAGGAAGAAAGAAATGCAAAGGGCCAAAATAGGGTGACATGTCCTTTAGAGCCCTTTTAGCCATCAGTTGGAAAGAAACTATCTAAAGATTGAGTGTGTACTGAGCAAAGATTTGAGAGATCCCTGCTACCTGAGCAATTCACACACACTTCATGATTAACTTCCTCAACCTTTATACCTCTCATTGTACCCAAATAGATACTCCTGGGGCTGTCGTTGGCAACAATTACATTCTCTGAAATTCCTTTAACTTTTCCTCTCTCTTGCTCTTCAGTTAAGGTGGAAGGGATGACCGTGGAGTCATTACTCAAAGTGACAATAAGAATTTTCTCCTAATTATAAAGTCAAACAATGAGATCTGAATGTAGGAATGAATTTTAAAAACTGCCAACTTACTTTTGAGAAAAAGTTAATGCACCTTCGAACTGATTCCCTTGCTTCTCTACACCCAGAGAGGCAGGCTCTCAGCCTCCAGATGGCCTACAGAACTGCCAGGGAGTGATGATGCTGGAGGCTCTGGCCAGCTGAGCAGCCTACAGGCACAGTCATATTCTAGTTGGTTAGAGTGTGGTTCCCATACACCCAGGTTGTGGGTTTTATGCCCCATTAGGGCACATGAAGGGGTCAACCACTGAACACATAAATAAGTGGAACAACAAATTGATATTTCTCATTCTCTCTCTCTCCATTCCTCCCTCTCTAGTATATATATTTTTTAAGTGTGGATGAAAATAAAGGGCCACATGCTAACTTGATCAGCTCGGGAAGGCCTGTATGGCAGTTTTGCAAACTCAAAGACCTAAAGTAACCACAAAGGATGGTCTGAAATTAAAACTTTAACTAAAAGCAGTTTATAGTGGGTAGTCATGTCCTAGGCCAGTATCTTCCCTGACAAAGGTCAATCTTTACCTTAGCTGAGCCTATTGTCTTTTTGCATCTAAGACAACATGCCTGTGAAATGTCAGTAACTTGTAACTTCCCTTTTTCCGGACCCCTCAGGACACAACCAAATGAGCAGGACAGAGACCATAAATTCCTTCATAGTTATTGAGTTAATTGTTGACTGCTAACTATCCTGTACCCACGTGGGTAAAAGAAGTATGTGTTTATCATTTTACTTATCATCAGATCCAGAAGATTTCTACCCACTTTTGGGTT
>NW_005871269.1:1429012-1431764 GCF_000147115.1 Myotis lucifugus | reverse complement strand
TCCCCATCCATTGAGATTCTGCTTCCTGACAGTTATCCACAAATAAACTCACAAAAAGTCTTTACAGGTTTGAATGTTTTTTTTAAAATTTATTTTATTGATTTTTTACAGAGAGGAAGGGAGAAGGGATAGAGAGCTAGAAACATCGATGAGAAAGAAACACCAATCAGCTGCCTCCTGCACACTCCCCACTGGGGATGTGCTCGCAACCAAGGTACATGCCCTTGACCGGAATCGAACCCGGGACCCCTGAGTCCACAGGCCAACGCTCTATCCACTGAACCAAACCGGTTAGGGCGGTTTTTTTTACATTAACAAAAGAAAGACATACTGACTGCTTCTCTCCATATAGGTACTCACTGCTCAAAGAGTGCAGGCCCTGCCTGAAGCAGGATGTATTTTCCTTCTCTAAGACACAAAAGTTAAGAAACTGGGCTTAGTCAAGTATGGGGGCCAGCTCTTTCCAGGACTGGGCTCTTTGTAGCTTGAAGAAGGAGGTGGAAGGGACCAGATTTTTTGCATAGAACAGAAAGGAGCCAGCTCTCTGCAGACTTGGTGGATGTCTTTGTCTGTTTGGGCCAATAGGTGGCTTTCTTCCTGTGTAAATGTTTTAATAGTTCAGAGTAAAATGGATCTGACTTTCAATCCCTTATAGCTACAGTTATGGTTAGTTACATCATTGCAACAGGGACATTCCTCAGTTCCAAATGCATTCATCAGAAGGAAAAAAAATAGTCTCTTATACTAGTATAGGAGTTTCTGAAAAACCTAGAACTTTCACTCAACTTTGCTTTTTTTTGGTGGTTTTGTACTCTTAAAGGGAAACCACAAGGGAAACCACAGTGGAACAGGAAACATCTGTATGAATGGGGGTGCAGGTGAAGGAGAAGTAAAGAGGGAGAACACGCTGGGAATTTCTACATTGGAGAGGAAGGAAACGATTGTGATTGGGAGTAGAAGAACAGGATTTAGAAAAGCAAGGAGAGAAGGCCTAAGTGTGTCAGGTATTATCAATACAATATTTTTTACTTCAGTTTAGGAGACCAACTTCTCTTCCAAATAATTACGCAAGCCACTATTTTCTAACTGAATATATACATATCCATCAGACTTACCTTACATTTGAATATTGACTATGCTTTAATCTTGTCCACAACACTTGTCTGGCACATCCCATTTCCCATGTCCAACCTCATACAGATTGAGAGGCATCTCAGGTCTTTTTCCACCAGCACGACCACCTTTACTGAGGAATTTGAGCAAACTTAATGAAATCACTCAGGGCCCCAATGAAAACCCAGCTCTCTTCCTCTCCCGACTCACGGAGGCCTTACAGAAATTTACCACCTTAGAGCCCACGTCCCCAGAGGGAACCCTTCTTCTGAACATTCATTTCATATTCCAATCAGCCCCCAACATACGCCGCAAACTTTGAAAAATAGACACAGGTCCACAAACCCCTCAAAAAGATCTCGTTAACCTGACCTTTAAGGTCTCTAATAATAGAGACGAGGAGACCCAAATCCAAAAACAAAGGCGAGATCAGGCCAAGGCTGAGGCCCGAAGGAGGCCTTCCAGCTCCTAGCCACCGCTCTCATGAACCCAAACGAAGTGCTGGTCCTCCAACTGCGGGTAAGTCAGGGGCTAAGCCTCCTCCGGGCCCTGCTTCACATGCAGCAAGGAAAGACAGTGAGCCAAGTCCTGCCCAAACCCGAGACCCTGCCTGGACCCTGCCCAAGGTGCAGAAGGGAAGGACACTGGAAATCAGACTGTGGTCTGGCCCCTCCGGGTCAGGCCTCAGCCAGCCCAGCATGGCCACCCTCTGGATCCGGTTTGGAGCTCCCAGACCTCCTGGGACTGGCCACCGAAGAAACCGCCCAGGCCCTGACAGGGCCCCACAGACTTACATCACCAGGACAGAGCCTCGGGTAACGACTGTGGTGGCAGGTAAGCCGATCTCCTTTTAATGGACACTGGGGCCACTTATTCTGCCCTCCCCGAATTCGCTGGGACCCTTGTCCCCTCCTCCAATGGCTGTTGACCAATCAGTCTCACAGCCATTAGCCACCTCACCTCTACACTGCACCTCACTAAATTCCCCCATTCACTCTTTTCTCATTCTACCTCGGTGCCCAGCCAGGGCTACCATGCACCCCTCATAAAGCCCAGTTGTCCCAAACCACAGTCACCTACCTCAGTTTCACTATCTCACCCCACAAGGCCCCTCTCTCATTGTTGATGTTTCTATCTCTCTTCCTCTCCTTTCTCCCTGAAATCAATTTTAAAAAGTATGCATTAATAGAAATTCCAATATTTCCTTCTCACGCCCCTGTGAGGCACCTTGCACCCCCTGGGTTACAAGCACCCCCACTTCTGAGGCCACTGATTAACCTACCCATTGGAACCGAGTGATGATCAGCCCTGTCCGGTGTATGGAGGCCCTGCTGTATGCCAGGCACCTCTTTACCGCAGACAGAAGCTAAGATTCAGAATGAGATTTAACGATGTGCTGATGAATTACCGGGACCGACGCACGCGGTCACAGAGATCATAATGGTACAGCTGGGGTTTCAGTCCCCGGATGTCCAATCCTTTTACCCAAATCCCCCAGAAATGGCATTTCCCACAGGTGATGGGCCCGTGAACAGAGACGCAGGTGTGTGTTGAACAGGAGGTGGTGGGAGAGGACAGCATTGTGGCGATTCTGGTGGTCGCACTCACAGGAGGTAGGAGCTCAGACCGCTCAGGGGTC
>NW_005871269.1:1404523-1428912 GCF_000147115.1 Myotis lucifugus | reverse complement strand
GAAGTCACTCAAACTCTCATTCAGCACATCATTCCCAGATTCAGCCTACCCACCTCATTACCATCAGATAATGGACCTGCTTTCATATCTCAATAGCTCAACAGGTCTCCTCCACGCTGAACATCCTATGGAACTTACATCCCCCTACCAGCCCCAATCTTCAGGCAAGGTAGAAAGGCAAATTCCTTCATTAAGTCTCACCTAACTAAATTAACTCTCAAACTAAAGAACCTTGACCTACTCTCCAACCTCTAGCCTTTAAGCACATCAGGGGAACCCCCCCCCCCATGCACCCTCTTTTCTTAGTCCCTGTGAACTCATGTATGGAAGACTCTTCTTATTAGGAAACTTCCCTTCTACAGAGACCCCCCTCAGAGACTATGTCCCCATTTTAAATATCCTCATACAATTACTGAAGAACATGCTGATCAGGTCCTCCCTCGGCCTTTTACAGGAGACATCCCCCCTACTCCTCCTAAAGGAAATCCATCAATAATTTACAGCCCTGATGGCAAGGCCCTCATCAGGTACTCTTAACTGCCCCAATTGCAGCTAAACTATCAGGGCATACCCCATGGTTCCACCTTTCCAGTTTAAAACCCCTCTCAGGAACACCTCCATCACATGAGCTGGAGTCCTCTAAGTATTACATCCACCTTATCGGGCCAACCAGACTCCGCCTTACTTGCATCCCAGAAGAAGAGGACAAATGAGTGAGCACCCCTGCAGGTGCTCCCTATGTACCCTAATAACCCTTACCTCCCTGAAAGCCCACCTCCTCTCCCAATACAAATCCTCCAGGTCCTAGCTACTGCCACCTCTCCCTTTGCATCAGGATTCTCACCTTCCCATGGGACTGCCTTCTACAAAGGGTCTTTGGTTACCCATGGGATGAGATTTCCTTCTTTCTAGAACCTAAACATACCTTCTCCCCCCTTGAGACAATCCTAACCCTGGAAGTGTGAATTAGCTCTCCTTCTCATCCTGCTCTAGCCCTCCTCTCCTACACCCATGAGGAACTTTCTCACCTCCACTCATCTCGAACACTTAACCTTACCCATTCCCTCCTTAGCCAGGACCTGCTGGCTCTGCCTTTCCCTCTCCTCTTCAGCGTGTACTACCATCTCTATACCAATCAAGAGATGAAATCAGGCAAAATCACTCTAGCTTATAAAAAGGAAAAGGAAACTGTATTTTTCAAAAGGCAGACACTCTTCTGGGTAATTATCCTACAGCCCAGGCAAATTAAGCCTCCCGTCTAATTGCCCAAGCCCCTTTATGCTTTACAAAGTCACAGGGCAATATAACAAAAGGCCATCTCCCATCACCAGCTTGCAACACCACAGTTAACCAAGAACTGCCGACTGCCATTGGTCCCAACGGGTTGACTACCAGGTCTTCCTGGAAGCCAGTGGTTATTTCCTACAGCCAGTCCATTTTACTTCTTATCCAACCTTCCAGGCCCACAGCTTCAACTGCTCCTTTCCTTCCCTTTCTCTTTTCCCTTGGATAACAGCCCATTCTAGCATTCCCTCCCACTTTCACTGCAATACACTCTCAACCACTCATCTGTCACCCCTTATTGGTAGTGCCATGGCGACTACCCTCTCAGCTTGGAGCACAGAACCAGGAAAAGGAAACTCATACCCTTTAGTCCACCTCTTCTCTCTACACCTTTCAGCTTGTCTCCATGATCAGGGATTCTTCTTTCTCTGTGGGGAGAACACATACATCTGTCTCTCCACCAACTGGTCAGGAACCTGTACTCTCATCTATCTCTCACCCCCCAATAATCAGTCTTTACCTGTCCCCATAACCCACCAGATCCAACAAAAAGGCAGTTCAGATAATCCCTCTCCTAATAACCCTTGGCATCACAGCAAAGGTTGGAACTGGCATAGGGGGCCTAACCACTGCTCATCCTATTTTGAAATCCTGTCTCAGGACCTTCAAGAAACCTCTGGATGCCTAGCAAGAGGCAAAACTGGGAAAACAATAACCTCACCCCCAGGGTAACCTGTCCTCCCCTTTCATATCACTAGTCAGGCAACTTAGACCCCTGATCTTTTCCCCCCTAAAGATAACATCTAGGCCTCAGTTGTATTTCAACTCCAGGCCCAGAAAAGCAGGAAAAGCAGACAAGTGACACTATGACAGCCTCAGGATAAGCTTTTACCTCCCAAGTCATTCAACAGGACCATTTTCGAGCCTTCACAAACCAGTCTCTTGGGGAAATGATGCTGCTGCATCCCTCGTCCAGCTGACAACTATCAAAGTCCATCTTCCTGTGATCTCGTCATTCTGCCTCAGCAGGAAGTAAATACAGAAGATATGGCCTTTGTCCCTATTCCATAAAACAAAAAGGCTGGAATGTTAAGTCTGATCGAAGAATTGAATCTATACCTCCTCTGCTGGGAACTGACCTTTAGACCACTTCACAATGGACATTCCACTTGCTAAGACTATTATCTCTCCCCTTCGGAGTTTCCCGGAATGCAGACTTGCACAGAGAATTCTCGGCCCAGAAAAAACCTGCCAGGAGACCTTTAAAAACCTCTGAATCCCCACCTTTGGGGATGGTGCCATTTTGGGACTCAGCATTCCTGGTATCCAGATGACCTAATAAATTCACAATTCTTTACCCCTTTTGGCCTCATGCATTCCTCCTAGAGTTGCCATTTCCTGGGGGAGCTCAGCAGGTGCACCCCAGAGTGTTAAAGAAGATGCAATCAAAGCTCCTCTTGGCTTGTCTATGCTTAGCTAAATGTGGACCATAAGGTGACTGTATCAACACTAAAGACAACAATCATTCCCTATGTTCAGATTCTCAGTCTATAATTTGCAAATATTATTTTATTTAATCTTTATGATTTCCAGTGTGGCCACTACTAAAGTTGTGTCAGTTTTTTAAAAATATTTTTTATATATTTTATTGATTTTTTACAGAGAAGAACGGAGAGGGATAGAGAGTCAGAAACATCGATGAGAGAGAAACATCGATCAGCCGCCTCCTGCACACCTCCCACTGGAGATGTGCCCGCAACCAAGGTACACGCCCCTGACTGGAATCGAACCCGGGACCCCTAAGTCCGCAGGCCGACGCTCTATCCACTGAGCCAAACCAGGCAGGGCATGTGTCAGTTTTTAAAAAGAGGAATTGAAATCTGACGTCATTTAAATTCAGGGCTACAAACAGATTTTGTCAGAAAGTGAAACTTTTTCATTAAAGAGTCTGAAGTTCAATTAAGAAAACCACACAACACGGCCTACTGACTTAAGAATATTTTTTCCCTGGGCAGATTAAATTTAAAAGCAAAAAGGGTTCAAATGGAAGATCCATATTGACTTTTTTGAGGAAACTCCATTCTGTTTTCTATAATGGTTGCACCAGTCTACATTCCCACCAGCAGTGTACTAGGGTTCCATTTTCTACACAACCACACCAACACTTGTCATTTGATATGTTGATGGTAGCCATTCTGACAGGTGTGAGGTGATACCTCATTGTTGTTTTAATATGCATCTCTCTGATGATCAGTGACTTTGAGGATCTTTTCCTATGTCTCTTGGCCATCTGTATGTCCTCCTTAGAGAAGTGTCTATTTAGGTCTTTTGCCCATTTTTTAATTGGCTTGTTTGTCTTTCTTTTGTTAAGTTGTATGAGTTCATGATATATTTAGGATAGTAACACTTTATCAGAAGTATCATTGCCAAATAGGTTCTCCCACACATTGGGCTCCCTTTTCGTGTTGTTAGTTTCTTTTGCTGTGCAGAAGCTTGTTTTCATGTAGTTGCATTTGTTTACTTTTGCCTTAATTTCCTTTGCCCTAGGAGACGTATCCATAAACCTATTGCTATGAGAGATGTCTGAGATTTTGCTGCCTATAGTTTCTTCTAGGATTTTATGGTTTCATGACTTACATTTAAGTCTTTTACCCTATTTGAGATTATTCCTGTGTATGATGTAAGTTGGTGGTCTAGTTTCATTGTTTTGCATGTATCTATCCAATTTTGCCAACACCATTTATTAAAGAGACTGTCTTGACTCCATTGTGTGCTCTTGCCTCCTTTATCAAGTATTAATTGAGCATAATGGCTTGGGTCCATTTCTGGGGTCTCTGTTCTGTTCCATTGATCTATATGCCTGTTCTTGTGCCAGTACCAGGATGTTTTGATTACAGTGTCTTTGTAGTATAATGACATCTGGTATTGTGTTCCCTCCAACATTGTTCTTCTTTCTCAAGATTGCTGCAGCTATTCAGGATTTGTTTTGGTTCCATATATATTTTTGGAGGATTTGTTCTAGATTTGTGAAATATGTCATTGGTGTTTTAATAGGCATTGCATTAAATCTAATCTATAGATTGTTCAGGTCCCAGTTGGTTGTCTCACAAAATCAAAGAAATTAATTCATGGACAAAGACATAAGCAAAAGCAAAGTTATATTACAGAAAATCTTCCTGCTGCAGGGAGGGGACCCAAATGCTTGGCCTGCCTACAAAGGATTTGACAAACATAGAGCTTCCACTTAATTCTACTCTCTTTGTTTGCTCTTACTGTGAGTGGAAACCTTGAAGCTGCAAACACAACAGAAGCAGAGCACCTGTGCAGGTGGGCAGTGAAGTCAGGAGAGCAAAGAGATTATATGAGGGAGGGAAATAATGCAGTAAAGTCAGACACAGACAGAGTGGGAGGAAGGGTATAGGTGCCAGGAACAGCCAACAAATACCATAAAGCTTTTCCACTCCACTCGAGATGGCTCCTCTCAGATATTCCTACACACTGCTCCTTGCTGACAGAATATAAATCAATTGCAACTCAGACATGCATACTGAACATCTTCCATACTTTCTAGGACTCTATCAATTCCATACTTTTCCAGCTTTTGATAGGCATTTTATGAGAAGTGATGGAACTACTCTATAGGACTTAGTAGACAAGTAGTATGTTGAAGTAGATCTATGTAGAAAAATATAAGGATTTAGGTTTTCAGAATAAAAGAACTCAGGAAGTTATTTTGATAAGAATTTAATAAATAAAGCAAAATATAAATTTAATGGCAAAAAAGTAAACATGTTTGGTATATTTAATACAATGTAAGGGCAAATATTGGATATGTAAATATATCAATAAGATAACATAAAACAATAAATACTAAGTAATAACAAAGAAACAATAAATAAATAAATAAGTAAATAGCATCACCACAGTAACATATTAGGGACTGATATCCCAGGAGCTAAATTTCATAACATTTTCATGCTTCATACCCTGACAACAGATTTGCTGAATAAAACTTAATAAATTCTGTGACTAAAGATGACCTAAGAGCCTTTGACTTGACTCAAGACATATGTGCAAACGTGATGTGGCACATTCATCAGTGAGAGTCCTTTCAGGGGGATCCCACGTCTCCATCCTTATTTCTTAGCCTTTCTTGCAAGGCTCTTGTTAAGGAGAAGGATCTCATGATTTCCGCTCTGACAACCTCCCAGGCGCAGTCACTGTATTTCTTCCCCTCCAGGTAGAGACGGATGCCCTGGAAGTACCTCTTCAAGGCCAGGGTAGGGCCCTGCATGGCCAGGGCAGATCCTTCCTCTCCCATCTCCTCCACCAAACACGCCTCCAGGTCTTCCAGCTGCCGATGGAGTCCTGAGCGCAGTTGGTCCACGAGGGTTGTGTTCCAGGTGACAGAGGAGTTCTCTGTGGGCAAGAGGTTGGAGACCTGCTGGAGCATCTCGTGGAGGACAGCGATGGCCTGGGCCTTCTGGACCTGGCTGCCGTCCACCGTTGCCCGGGGGAATCTGAAGTCCTTTCTGTCCTTCAGACAGAAGAAAGGGGAGATCGTGCTCATTTGGCTCAGAAGCAGTAAGTTCTCCCTGCTGAGCTGGACGTGGTCCTGAGGCAGGTCACAGCCCAGAGCTCCCCCGGGGCCAGCGCTGAACACCACCAGGGCGGTGAGTAGAGAGAGCAGGAGGGCCATGGGCGAATGAGGATGCTGCTGGCCTGGCTGAGCTGGGCGTCTGGTGAACAACCTTGGGCCAAAAGTTGTGCAATGACCTTCTTTCTAAGCATGGCCCTTAAATAGGGAACACAACAATTTTCATTTTCTAAGCATTTCTTTCCACTTCCATTTCCTTTTTTTGGTTTTCATTTAATTTAGGTGTTCTAAGAAGATGTCATCAATCTACACTGCTGATTTTCACCATACACTTCAGAGGTGCCATCCAAGTGGATACTTAATAGTCAAATGAGAAATGTCTTTGTCCTAAAGTCAAAGTGTAGGTAGGTGTGTAAATACTCACACAGGTACATACTCACGTATATAAATATATTACATAAATATTACTTTGTAGTAGAAGTAAAAGTTTGCCTTGACTCTGGGCAACATGGGCGTCACACTCCCTCATCTCTGTGGGTTTGTGTGTTTTGTCAGGTACTTACCAGACCATGGTTGGTAAATAAACTCTTTAGAACCAAGGACTGAGTTTGGTTACTATTTTATGCACAACAGGTATGAGGTTTTTAGTGAACCAGTTTCTGTAATGTTTTTCCTCTAGAACCCCTTCATGCAGGGCCCTGTGGTTATGCTTCACGGGGGCCACTAGGTCAGGACTTCTATAGACATTGCCATTTCTTTCCAGCCCTATAACGCTTTTCCCCTGGAGTGACAGGGTCCTCAGCCCAAACTCTCCTGGACTCCCCCCCTGAAGGCAGGCTCACCCCATCCTGAGGTCCTTAGAATTCTCCCCAGGTGGAGGGGCTTGTGTCCTTGTTGACAAAAGAACCTGTGAGGACCCTCGCCCTTCCCCTGGGAGTGTTTGTGTGAAGGGCATTGTCCTCAGTGGTGACCTCCTCCCCTCCTGAGCCAGGACCCAGGTGTCAGTGGGGCCCACAGCCCTGAACGCTGACAGCAAACGTTAGTTTTGTCTGAGTAGGTGGAGGCATTACTTATGCGATTGCAATCATTTCTCTTCAGTGGCTTTCCTATCCACTCATCTACTGATGGGCTCTCGGGCTATTTCCAGACCTGAGCTATTGTAAATTGTGCTGCTGTGAACCCAGGGGTGCATACATTCTTTCTGATTGGAGTATTGGGTTTCTTTTAGGATATATTTCTAGAAGTGGGATCACTGGGTCAAATGGGAGTTTCATTTTTAATTATTTTGATGAAACTCCATACTATTTTCCGTAATGGTCACACGAGTCTGCATTCCCACCAGCAGTGTACTAGGGTTCCATCTTCCCCACAACTTCACCAGCACTTGTCATTTGTTCATATTAGCCATTCTGGCAGGTGTGAGGTGATACCTCATTATTGTTTTATTTTGCATCTCTATGATGATCAGGGACTTTGAGAATCTTTTCCTATGTCTCTTGGCCATCGGTATGTCCTCTTTGGTGAAGTGTCTATTTAGGTCCTTTGCCCATTTTTTAATTGGCTTGTTTGTCTTTCTTTTGTTAAGTTGTATGAGTTCATGATATATTTAGGATAGTAACACTTTATCAGAAGTATCATTGCCAAATAGGTTCTCCCACACATTGGGCTCCCTTTTCGTGTTGATGGTTTCCTTTGCTGTGCAGAAGCTTTTATTTGATGTAGTTGCATTTGTTTATTTTTGCCTTAATTTCCTTTGCCCTAAGAGACATATCCATAAACCTATTGCTATGAGAGATGTCTGAGATTTTGCTGCCTATAGTTTCTTCTAGGATTTTATGGTTTCATGACTTACATTTAAGTCTTTTACCCTATTTGAGATTATTCCTGTGTATGATGTAAGTTGGTGGTCTAGTTTCATTGTTTTGCATGTATCTGTGCAATTTTGCCAACACCATTTATTAAAGAGACTGTCTTGACTCCATTGTGTGCTCTTGCCTCCTTTATCAAGTATTAATTGAGCATAATGGCTTGGGTCCATTTCTGGGGTCTCTGTTCTGTTCCATTGATCTATATGCCTGTTCTTGTGCCAGTACCAGGATGTTTTGATTACAGTGTCTTTGTAGTATAATGACATCTGGTATTGTGTTCCCTCCAACATTGTTCTTCTTTCTCAAGATTGCTGCAGCTATTCAGGATTTGTTTTGGTTCCATATATATTTTTGGAGGATTTGTTCTAGATTTGTGAAATATGTCATTGGTGTTTTAATAGGCATTGCATTAAATCTAATCTATAGATTGTTCAGGTCCCAGTTGGTTGTCTCACAAAATCAAAGAAATTAATTCATGGACAAAGACATAAGCAAAAGCAAAGTTATATTACAGAAAATCTTCCTGCTGCAGGGAGGGGACCCAAATGCTTGGCCTGCCTACAAAGGATTTGACAAACTTAGAGCCTCCACTCATTTCTACTCTCTTTGTTTGCTTTTACTGTGAGTGGAAACCTTGAAGCTGAAAGCGCAACAGAAGCAGAGCACCTGTGCAGGTGGGCAGTGAAGTCTGGAGAGCAAAGAGATTATATGAGGGAGGGAAATAATGCAGTAAAGTCGGACTCAGACAGAGTGGGGGAAATGTATAGGTGCCAGGAACAGCCAACAAATACCATAAAGCTTTTCCACTCCACTCGAGATGGCTCCTCTCAGATATTTCTACGCACTGCTCCTTGCTGATGGAATATAAATCAACTAAACCTCAGACATACGTACTGAACGTCTTCCATACTTTCTAGGACTCTATCAATTCCATGCTTTCCCAGCTTTTGATAGGCATTTTATGAGAAGTGGTGGGACTACGCTATAGGATTTAGTAGACAAGTAGTATGTTGAAGTAGATCTATGTAGAAAAATATAAGGATTTAGGTTTTCAGAATAAAAGAACTCAGGAAGTTATTTTGATAAGAATTTAATAAATAAAGGAAATACAAATTTAATGGCAAAAAAGTAAACATGTTTTGTAAATTTTAATATAATGTAAGGGCAAATATTGGTTATGTAAATATATCAATATGATAACATAAAACAATAAATACTAAGTAAAAACAAAGAAACACTAAATAAATAAATAAATAAATAAATAAATAAATAAATAGCATCACCACAGTAATATATTAGGGACTGATATCCCAGGAGCTAAATTTCATAACATTTTCATGCTTCATACCCTGACAACAGATTTGCTGAATAAAACTTAATAAATTCTGTGACTAAAGATGACCTAAGAGCCTTTGACTTGACTCAAGACATATGTGCAAGCGTGATGTGGCACATTCATCCCTGAGAGTCCTTTCAGGGGGATCCCACGTCTCCATCCTTATTTCTTAGCCTTTCTTGCAAGGCTGTTATTGAGGGGAAGGATCTCATGATTTCCCCTCTGACAACCTCCCAGGCGCAGTCACTGTATTTCTTCTCCTTCAGGTAGAGACGGATGCCCTGGAAGTACCTCTTCAAGGCCAGGGTAGGGCCCTGCATGGCCAGGGCAGATCCTTCCTCTCCCATCTCCTCCACCAAACACGCCTCCAGGTCTTCCAGCTGCCGATGGAGTCCTGAGCGCAGTTGGTCCACGAGGGTCGTGTTCCAGGTGACAGAGGAGTTCTCTGTGGGCAAGAGGTTGGAGACCTGCTGGAGCATCTCGTGGAGGACAGCGATGGCCTGGGCCTTCTGGACCTGGCTGCCGTCCACCGTTGCGCGGGGGAATCTGAAGTCCTTTCTGTCCTTCAGACAGAAGAAAGGGGAGATCTTTCTCATTTGGCTCAGAAGCTCTAAGTTCTCCCTGCTGAGCTGGACGTGGTCCTGAGGCAGGTCACAGCCCAGAGCTCCCCTGGGGCCAGCGCTGAACACCACCAGGGCGGTGAGTACAGAGAGCAGGAGGGCCATGGTCGAATGAGGGTGCTGCTGGCCTGGCTGAGCTGGGTGTCTGGTGAACAACCTTTGGCCAAAAGTTGTGCAATGACCTTCTTTCTAAGCATGGCCCTTAAATAGGGAACACAACAATTTTCATTTTCTAAGCATTTCTTTCCACTTCCATTTCCTTTTTTTGGTTTTCATTTAATTTAGGTGTTCTAAGAAGATGTCTTCAATCTACACTACTGACTTTCACCGTATACTTCAGAGGTGCCATCCAAGTGGATACTTAATAGTCAAATGAGAAATGTCTTTGTCCCAAAGTCAAAGTGTAGGTAGATGTGTAAATACTCACACAGGTACATACTCTCGTATATAAATATATTACATAAATATTGCTCTTCTTTGTATTAGAAATAAAAGTTTGCCTTGACTCTGGGCAACATGGGCGTCACGCTCCCTCATCTCTGTGGGTTTGTGTGTTTTGTCAGGTACTTACCAGACCATGGTTGGTAAATAAACTCTTTAGAACCAAGGACTGAGTTTGGTTACTATTTTATGCACAACAGGTATGAGATTTTTAGTGAACAAGTTTCTGGAATGTTTTTCTTCTAGAACCCATTCCTGCAGGGCCATGTGGTTATGCTTCACGGGGGCCACTAGGTCAGGACTTCTATAGACATTGCCATTTCTTTCCAGCTTTGGAACTGGTCATTAATTCTCCTCAGGCTCTGCCAATACCCCCAGCAGGAATCCTGGTTCTTTGCTGGTGGGTGTAGGTGTGAGATTCTAATTACAAGATATGAATATATTCCTAGCACCAGGGACGATATCAGCTCTAATAATGCTTTTCCTCTGGAGTGACAGTGTCCTCAGCCCAAGCTCTCCTGGACTCCCCCCCTGAAGGCAGGCTCACCCCATCCTGAGGTCCTTAGAATTCTCCCCAGGTGGAGGGGCTTGTGTCCTTGTTGACAAAAGAACCTGTCAGGACCCTCGCCCTTCCCCTGGGAGTGTTTGTGTGAAGGGCCCTTGTCCTCAGTGGTGACCTCCTCCCCTCCTGAGCCAGGACCCAGGTGTCAGTGGGGCCCACAGCCCTGAACGCTGACAGCAAACGTTAGTTTTGTCTGAGTAGGTGGAAGCATTACTTATGCGATTGCAATTATTTCTCTTCAGTGAGCTTTCCTATCCACTCATCTATTGATGGGCTCTTGGGCTGTTTCCAGACCTGAGCTATTGTAAATTGTGCTTCTATGAACACAGGTGTTCATACATTCTTTCTGATTTGTGTTTTGGGTTTCTTAGGATATACTCCTAGAAGTGGGATCACTGGGTCAAATGGTAGTTTCATTTTTAATGTTTTTGAGGAAACTCCATACTATTTTCTGTAATGGTCGCACGAGTCTGCATTCCCACCAGCAGTGTACTAGGGTTTTATTTTCTCCACATTCTTGCCAGCCCTTGTCATTTGTTGATGGTAGCCATTTTGACAGATGTGAGTTGATACCTCATTGTTGTTTCAATTTGCATCTCTCTGATGATCGGTGATTCTTAGCATCTTTTCATATGTCTCTTGGCCATTTGTGAGTCTGCTTTGAAGAAGTGTCTATTTACTTTCCTTACTTCTTTTTTTATTTGATTTTTTGTGTTCCTTTTATTAAGTTGTATGAATTCCTTATAGACTTTGGATATTAACTCTTTATCAGATGTATCATGGGCAAATATGTTCTTCCACACACTGGGCTCCCTTTTCATTGTGTTGATGGTTCCTTTTTCTGTGCAGAGCTCTTTATTTTGATGTAGTCGCATTTGTTTATTTGCTCCTAGTGTCCTTTGCCCTAGGAGATGTATCCACAAACATATTGCTCTGAGAGGTGTCTGAGATTTTGCTGCCTATGGTTTCTTCTAGGATTTTTATGGTATCATTTCTTTCATTTAAGTCTTTCATCCATTTTGAGTTTATATTTGTGTCTAGTGGAAGTTGGTGGTCTAGTTTCCTTTTATATTTTACTAGTGCAGCTTTTATGGTTCAAGTCTCTACTTAAATTATTGAACACATTGTGCTCAAAATTTCTGAGCTGGGCACAGGAGATTCAATGATGATGTCTCTCAATAGAAACTTGTAGAACAGAAGCTGGTGAACTGCAGTTGTTCATTCAGTCTGTGCGTTTCTCTTGGGCTTCTCTGTTCATCTGTCTCTGTCTCATGCTCAGGGTGGAGGGCAGTGAGGCTCAGGCTACAAGTCAGGGAGAAACAGCCTTCTTTCCTTAATTATTCATGATGCTTCATTTTAAATGTAAATAACAACATAGTCATTACAGTGGTTTCATGGGCATAGTCTGTCTTCCTCCTCTGGCATTACTTTAAAAAAATATATTTTTTTTAATTAAATTTTTAAAATATATTTGTATTGATTTTAGAGAGGAAGGGTGAGGAAGAGAGAGAGACAGAAACATGAATAATGAGAGAAAATCATTGATGGGCTGCTTCCTGCATGCCCCCTACTGGGCATCAAGCCCACAACCCAGGCCTGTGCCCTGACTGGGAATCAAACCATGACTTGCTGGTTCATAGGTTGATGCTCAACCACTGAGCCTGTCCAGCCGGGCCATCAGACATTACTTTCTACTTCACTGTGTGGTCAATACAAACAACGGGAAGTAAAGAAAGACAAAGGGACTTCACCATTTTGCTCTATAATTATCATGACTTCAGATTTTTTATTTCTCATTTCAACTTTCCCTGAAAGCAAAATTGACAGTTGTTTGTGGGCAAAAATGAAAGAAATATAATTCTGCATGTCATAAATGTGAAAGAAGGGAAGTGACTTCTTTTGACAAGAGGACAAAGTGTAAGATGGCAGATTTGACTGTAGCCATGGAGGGGCCTGGCTCTGTGGCGGAGGGAGGAGGGAAGCCGCACTGCGTTACCCCAAGGCAGGGATGGGCTGCCTCTCCCAGAGGCTCAAAGAAGAGGACCTCCTGGGTCACTGACCAGCCACGTCATTTCATCCACATGGATCAGCTCTGAGGTCAGAAGGGAAGTCACAGAAACAGACTCTCAAAAGACTGGCGACCACGACCCCCACTGCCGGAACAGGACTCCTCCCTGGCTGCATGGTGGATATTAACCCTGGTCTGAATGCTCGATGTAGTTAATAAATCCACTCAGCTACAGAGAAGATTGCCTTGAGTAATCTGGATTTGAGAGAAATGGAATTGGATGATCCTAAAAGAGTCTGCCCTTAATCGAAATAATAATTATATTGATATTTTAAATGATAACACAAACTGCTATTACATACTATGGACCAACCACTGCTCTAAAATCTTTAAGATGATTACTTCAACCTTCTCAGTAATCCTATTTATATTAAACTTGTTTATACCATTATTATGCAGGATCAATATGGAGCGATGAATTATTTGGAAGGTACCACGAATCCAAGGTCAAAACCTTAAGGAGCTTGAGACACTGGCTGGTATGGAAGGGCCTGTTAAAAGGAGACAAGGATAGTAAAGGACATGGGATTTATGAACCAAGGAGAGGCTGCGGCATGAGAGCACTGAGCACGGAGGGTGGGGTGGTATCTGATTCCAAATTCTGCTTCATGTGCCAGAGGATTGCTGTCTATTGTTCTGTATGACATCACCAGTGTGGTCTGACTGACTTTTAAGTTCTAAGGAAAAGCAGACAACATTCCTTTTAAATAGTTTTAAAGAGTAGACTTTTCTGACAATTGAAACAAGTTTGTCGCTGGCACTGGAGTAACCGTGGTGCCTCCAATTCCCAGCAGGCTGCTGTGGGGGTGTCCCCTGTGCTGGGGACACTGCTGTTGGCCACGTCTGTGTGGAAGAGCTCTGCTCTCAGCATCCACTTCCATCTTCTCCCCCTCTGAACCAGAAGGATCTGCAGAAACAGGTGCCTCAGTGCAGGCCCTTCCCAGTGTTCCCCTCCTGAGGGCCTGCCTGTTCCAGTCCAGGCTTTACCTGTCTCTGTTCTGCCCAGTTCTCCAGCCCCTGCTGACTTTCATCTCCTTCCCTTTCCTAGTTGTGCTCTGTCTATTTTTGAGCAGATGTGAGTCCTGCACTGATGCAGCCTCCTCCTAGTGCAGTGATGGCAAACCTTTTGAGCTTGGCGTGTCAGCATTTTGAAAAACCCCAACTTAACTCTGGTGCCGTGTCACATATAGAAATTTTTTGATATTTGCAACCATAGTAAAACAAAGACTTATATTTTTGATATTTATTTTATATATTTAAATGCCATTTAACAAAGAAAAATCAACCAAAAAAATGAGTTCGTGTGTCACCTCTGACACGCGTGTCATAGGTTCGCCATCACTGTCCTAGTGGAATCAGAGAGGGATCTGCCTAAACAGAGGCACGATGAGCTCCTGGATTGTGTCCCAAGTCATGTGTGGACCTGGCTCTAGGCTTTTACTGCATTTCTGTGTGAGACTGGACGTCAGGGGTCTGGACAGCTGCAGCCAGGAAGCAGCTGGCAGGGAGGGTGGAGCCTTGGCCACCTTTACTCTGGCATTTGACCCTGGAAATCCTCTGCTGCTTCCAGCTGGCGCTGCACCCTGATCCCTCACAGCACATCCCTCAATGTTGATTTTGTATTCTGCTACTTTGCCAAATTCATTTATTAAATCTAGCACTTTTTTTGTGGAGTCTGTAGGGTTTCCTATGTACAATATAATGTCATCTGCAAATAATGACAGTTTCACTTCCTCCTTTTAAAAAACTCCAAAACTCTGGGATATGAAACAGGCTGTGGCTACAGAGACTTTCAGGGCAAGGTGACAGGAAGGAACCAAATCATTAAACATTTGCATCCCAAAAGTGTGATGAAAAATGACAAAAAATGTAGTTACAGTGAAAATAAAATCAACCAAAGAGTTAAAGAGGTCATCATATTTGAAAGTTGTTAGGCCATCACAAAGACAGGCCAGGTGAATAAAAGAATAATGTCCTTTGTAGTCTTGTGCCTACCTGGGCCCCCACATGCTGTGGAGGAAGGAAGAAAATGCAAGGGTTTGTTTGGCATGTCAATTAGAGCCCTTTAGGCCATCAATTGGAGAGAAATAATCGGAAGATTGTGTCTGTGACCCGAGGCAGAGATTTGAGAGATCCCTGCCTCTGAGCAATTCACAGGCATTTCCTGACTTCCTTCCTCAGCCTTAATACCTCGCTATTCTACATGCACAATATTGTCAGATGGATTTTATTTTTTATTTATTTTATTTTTAATTTTTTAAAATTAAATCTTTATTGTTCAGATTATTACATTGGTTCCTCTTTTTTCCCACCATAACTCCCCTCCACCCAGTTCCCACCCCACCCTCCGCCCTCACTCCCCACCCACTGTCCTCATCCATAGGTGTACGACTATTGTCCAATCTCTTCCCACACCCCCCAAACCCCTCCCCCTCCCCAAGAATAGTCAGTCCATTCCCTTTCTATGTCCCTGATTCTATTACAATCACCAGTTCATACTGTTCATCAGATTATTTATTCACTTGATTTTTAGATTCACTTGTTGATAGATGTGTATTTGTTGTTCATAATTTGTATCTTTACCTTTTTCTTCTTCTTCCTCTTCTTAAAGGATACCTTTCAGCATTTCATATAATACTGGTTTGGTGGTGATGAACTCCTTTAGCTTTTTCTTATCTGTGAAGCTCTTTATCTGACCTTCACTTCTGAATGATAGCTTTGCTGGGTAAAGTAGTCTTGGTTGTAGGTTCTTGGTATTCATCACTTTGAATATTTCTTGCCACTCCCTTCTGGCCTGCAAAGTTTCTGTTGAGAAATCAGCTGACAGTCGTATGGGTACTCCCTTGTAGGTAACTGATTTTCTTTCTCTTGCTGCTTTTAGGATTCTCTCTTTGTCTTTTGCTCTTGGCATTTTAATTATGATGTGTCTTGGTGTGGTCCTCTTTGGATTCCTTTTGTTTGGGGTTCTCTGTGCTTCCTGGACTTGGAAGTCTATTTCTTTCACCAGGTAGGGGAAGTTTTCTGTCATTATTTCTTCAAATAGGTTTTCAATGTCTTGCTCTCTCTCTTCTTCTGGCACCCCTATAATTCGGGTGTTGGTACGCTTGAAGCTGTCCCAGAGGCTCCTTACACTATCTTCGTATTTTTGGATTCTTTTTTCATTTTGCTTTTCCGGTTGGGTGTTTTTTGCTTCTTCGTATTTCAAATCTTTGACTTGATTCTTGCGATCCTCTGGTCTGCTGTTGGGAGTCTGTATAATATTCTTTATTTCAGTCAGTGTATGCTTAATTTCTAGTTGGTTCTTTATCACAACATCGAGGGTTTCACTAGATTTCTTGAAGATCTCACTACATTTATCGGCGGTCTCACCAGTCTTTTCGAGGCCCTTATCAAATTTATCGGCGACTTCTAGACAGTTCTTTAAAGACCTTAAAAGTGTGGTTTTGAACTCTATATCCAGCAGTTTGCTTTCTTCCATTTCTGTCGTTTGTGTCCTGTTTCTTTGTCTCGGCATTTTTTATGCTTCGCTGTGTCGATAGAGTGCCTTTCTGTGCTAAGTGTCCCAACTAACTGAGGTAGACACTCTTGGTGCACCCCCTTGTGGGCTTTGTGCACAGTCTTGTTGTAATTAAGCCTTGATTGTTGTAGTTATCACTGGGAGGAATTGACCTCCAGGCCAATTGGCTGTGAGAATCACCTGTGTCTGCAGTGGGAGAACTTCTGTGCTGGAGACACCCCTCTGGGGCAAGACTTGCTTCAATGGGGCTTTGGTGCTCACTGAGCCTGCCCCCTGAGTGTGTCTTTTATGGTTCCACGGAGCTGCAAACTGGATGGTCCCACTCTGACCTCTGGGCTTCCTGGCTCCTGGATCTCTAGGGAGGTGCTAATCTAGCCTTTGCCTGCGGCTATCCAGCAAAAGTCTCCCTGCAGGGCTTGGGTGGGGCGGGTCCCACGGGATCAACAGGGCGGGGTTAGCAATTATGGCTGCTCTCAGTCTTGTCCTCAGAGACTCTGCTTCTCAGTGTCCCATTAATCACTGCAAGCCCCTCGGAGAGAAAGCTGCCCTCAGGTTCTGACCGATGCCAGACAGTCCCGCTTCTCCCGTATGAGTCTGGGTCCCTAGAGACTCGCCCGGAACTGGAGCTCAGAGCCTGAGACTCCCTCCCAATTGAAAACTACAACCGCGCCCTCAGCCACCAGCCCGCTCTGCATGCACTCCGCACCTTAGTATTTTACTCCCGTACTGCGCCTCCTCTGAGTCTCAGTATAGTATGCTTTTCTCTTTCCTTCTAGTTGTAGAATTTCCACTCAGCCAGCCTTCCTGTGTTTCTGGATGATGTCCGTTCCGTCTTTTAGTTGTATTTTTGAAGTGGTTGTGCAAGGCAGCAATCTCCGGTGTTTACCTATGCCGCCATCTTGGTTTCCGCTCGTCAGATGGATATTAGTAACTCGCAGTTTCTTCTTACAAATGTGTGCATTTCATGACTCATGTGAGGAAACTAGTCATGAGCCAAAGATCAAGATACTTCTCTGGGAAATGCTGATGCTGCTTTGCAAAGTCATACAAAGAAAGTCAGACGTAAGAAAGATTCTCATATTTAAAATATTTTCATCTTGGAAATACAACAGGTGAATGGTAAAATCTTTTGAGAAACATTTTCTTCCTAAAAAAATTATGTGGAAGATAAATTTTTTGACTCCATTTTCATGCTTCAGTCTTATGAAGGAATTGTCCCAGGTTATTACACTCATTACAGTTTTGTTGTCTATGCATCCCAAAGAGCCAGTAACTTCCATGAAGTTGATGCTGTCTACATTGTAGATGAAATATCAATTTAACCAAATGTTAAGAATACAAATAATGGTAAACAACAGAAGAATGCTTGGCAGATCGGTCTCATCTAGAACTTGCAGGGAGATAGTAGAAACAGTGTGATAAAGGGAGAAATTAGGTAAACAAATTGTAACAGCACAAAATCTCTGAAATTGTATTATCTGTATTAATTAGAGTTATGATACAGGATATATCTGATATTAACATGGTGATAAGAACTTTTCAATAAATGGTTCTTGGATGACTAGCTAGCAATCTAAGAAGAAATCAATGTCAAATCTCCTCTCATACCAAAGGCCTTAAAAATATCTTGATGGGAAAAAAAGAAATGACAGTAAGATTAGATTTTTGAAAGAGAGAGGAGACTCAGAGTAGCAGTATAAGTTCATAAGAAATAGCTAATTTACAAAAGAAATTGTTGGTTATTTTAAAATGTATACAAATTTCTAACTTCCCCAGGAAGTGGAGGCTTTCTGTCTAGAGCAGAAGCCCTCCCTCCTCTTGGAGGCTGCCCTGTAGCATGTGGCCACCAGGGGGCTGTCTTCCTGCGAAGGGTATAATTTTCCCACGGACACCCTGGATCTTGCTTTCTGTTTCTGTTTAGCTACAGGTACTATTGCAGCATATTCAACGGACACTAAGGAAAGCTACTTGCAGATGTTTCTGCAAAACCTTGAAATGTTAGTCAACTTTCACTTTCAACTTGTGACGTTCTGCTCTTTAGGGAAACCTTGCAGCTGCAACCACAGGGACCAGGAAGCAGTTGTGTGATTGGGTGGAGAGGTCACGAGAGCGGATGACAAGGGTGCTGTGGGGATTTCTACCTGGAGAGGAAGGACACTAGTGGGATGTGGGCATGTGTTCTGGAATGCTGGGAGGGAGAGAAGGAAGGCTGGTGCCGGGGGCCAGAATCATTAAACCTCATGTTCTTCTCTCCTTTATCCAGGCATTTACTCCCCTTTCTCAGAAATTAATACAAATCATCATTTCATCACTGAAAAAAATAAGACACCTCTTTTAAATGAACAGCAGTTTTTCAGCCTTCTCTAAAATTCACGACAGAATTCCATTTTTCAGCAGCCTCCTTTGTAAGTCAGTTACTGAGCTGATATAGGTCCTAAGGTGTTTTAGAGAGAGAGAAATAATATCCTCATATATAGCTGTCTGAAGGAAAACAGGAAAATACCTACCATATTTAAAGTTCCTTTTCTACAGAAGATCTGATGCTAAGTGCCTTAAAATGAGTAAGTTCATTTAATAGTCACAAAAGATGTAAATGTCTTGAACTTGTTTGATAATGTATGGGAAAACTGAGGCTTAGGAAGATAAAGTGGGTTGCTCAACATCACACAAATGTTCAAGCAGAATGGAATTTCAACCAAAAATTCTATATCATGGGTTTGGGTACACTTTTTGTTTTGTTTTGTATTCTGGATTTCTGCTATAATTGCTCAATCTGTTTATACTCCTGAATTATACACAACTTGTCTTGCTCTGTGGATTTCCATTGTTTATTTTCTGTTTTCAGCTAATTAAAAAAAAATTTTTTTTTTTAAATCCTCACCCAAGGATATTTTTCCATTGATTTTTAGAGAGAGTGGAAGAGAGAGGGAAAGGCAAACAGAAATATTGATGTGATATTAATGTGAGAGAAACACATCAAAGACAGAGAGAAATACTGATGTGAGAGAACCTACTGCACGTGCCTCCACCAGTGGGGGCCCAGGCCGGGGAGGTGCCTGCAACTGAGGTGCGTGCACTTGACTGGAGTTGAACCTGGGGCCCTTTGGTCCACAGGCCAACTCTCTATCCACTAAGCCAAACCAACTAGGGCTGTTATCAGCTGATTTTGACCATTATTATTTTACCTTAAGTATTCATAACATTAGAATATATTCATAACATTAGGAAATATTCATAACATTAGGAAAAATTACCGAGCATATTAAGAAACCCTTACCTTATCAAGCTCTACCAGAAAATGGAATGTGTTAAAAAGCTGCTGTATTGCCCTGACCGGTTTGGCTCAGTGGATAGAGTGTCGCCCTGCGGACTGCAGGGTCCCAGGTTCGATTCCAGTCAAGGGCATGTACCTTGGTTGCGGGCACATCCCCAGTAGGTGGTGTGCAGGAGGCAGCTGATTGATGTTTCTCTCTCATCGATGTTTCTAACTCTCTATCCCTCTCCCTTCCTCTCTGTGAAAAATCAATAAAATAAATTAAAAACAAAAACAAAAACAAAAAAGCTGCTGTAGCAAACAGTGTCATAATGAAGTCAATTAAGTAACTTAATAGTTCCTGGAATCATTATATTATCAGCAGTCATTAGATATTTTGATGAGGAACTGAATTAGTTATCTATTCCTGACTAACAAATTAACAATTGAATTCTCTCACCAGCTGCTAAAGTAGTATTATATGCAAAGTAGTATTACTAAGACATGATAAATTATCATTGTAGATAATAAAGAAGTGATGATTTAAAATAAATACATTCTAAAATACATTAATATGATTTACTAGTACATTGATTACATAAAATCATTTATTACAAATATCCTATATAATAAAAGGATAATATGCAAATTGACTGAACTGCAGAACAACCGGACCAGTCACTATGACACGCACTGACCACCAGGGGGCAGACATGCAATACAGGCTCATGGCTGGCGAGTGCATCGGAGGTGGTGGTAACCTCTCTCACCTCCACGGCAGTGCTAAGGGCCTTCGGGGGATGTCCACCTGCCCCGTGGGTAGCGGACCTAAGCCAGCAGGCAGACATCCCCCGAGGGCTCCCAGACTGCGAGAGGGCGCAGGCCGGGCTGAGGACCCCTCCACCCCCCGCATGAATGTTGTGCGCCGGGCCTCTAGTATACTGCATAAAAGGGAAAACTCTTCAGAGAAAAACTAACCCACATTCTTTCCCAGATCCTACACCATCTCCTTCTCTACTTCGGAGTCACTAATGTCTCTTCTCTTACTTTGCTTCCAGCTACTGTAATATGAGACTGCTTGTTAACTCCACCAACCATGTAGGTCACCAATGCCACTTATTTTCTTGATGTAGTGGGTAGTTTCAATCCACTACTACCATGAATCCACTGATGTTCTTCAGAGAACATTTATTTTCTTAAATACACTCTCATCTCTTTTCACTCTTGTTATCCTGCTAATGTATGGCCAACATACCTCTGATTGCTTTGTAGCTCTTCTCTTCCTTCCCATTAAACATGGAAGGGCCTCAGAATCAAGTTGAAGCCTCTTACTCCACACTGCCTCCCCACATGGCCACCTACGTTCCTGGCTTACAATGGCCACACATGTAACTCCACCCATTGAATTCCTAGTAAATTGCAAACTCACATATCCAACTGACAATGGACATTTGCATTTGGATGTCAACCAAGCCACTGTAGAGCATATCTACTGCTTTACATTGTCTTTCCTGACATTCTTCACTCTAGCGGCTGGTGAAAGAATTCATTTGCTTTTCCTTCTCCTCAATATAGCATTTAACATCACTGATATTAATTTTAATTATTGTTCTTTTGTGTTTTTCCCCCCACAAAATTCAAAGATACCAGAGAACAGGACTTGGGACATTCAAGTTGCAAGAGCAGTGGCGTAATTTTCAGCCTTTGCCTAGCCGGCAGTGATGGCGAACCTTTTGAGCTCGGCCTGTCAGCATTTTGAAAAACCCTAACTTAACTCTGGTGCTGTGTCACATATAGAAATTTTTTGATATTTGCAACCATAGTAAAACAAAGATTTATAGTTTTGATATTTATTTTTTATATTTAAATGCTATTTAACAAAGAAAAATCAACCAAAAAAAATGAGTTCGTGTGTCACCTCTGACACGCGTGCCATAGGTTCGCCATCACTGGCTAGCCTTATAATAAACTCACATGTATGTTCTCATCTCTAATTGGCTCTCCACTTTGTCATTAGAAAAACAACTGGCCCGGTGTCAGATACAGAGTCACAAATCTAAACTCGAGCTCTCTCTGATTCATACAGCTCATAGCAATGAGACAATGGACCACATTACTTTCTGGTGCATCTTTCCTGAAGTGGCAATTACCTACCTTTATGCTGAGATTCTTTGGCAACTCCCTCACAAAGAATGATGAGTGATCATTTGCTTCCTGTTTTCTCCATACATTTCTGTGGGGTAGTGATTCCATTTTACTTTGAATTCCAACATTTGGCATGTAATTAGAGCATTTCTTTGGGTCACAAAGCAATAGTTTAGGTCCTGAGTCTTTTGTCTGCTTTTATTTAACTCCAAACCTGCTCATCCTTCTATATTTTCTAAGCATTGCTATATTCTCTCTTCTAGATGTCAGGTACATAGGCTTAAAGCTTAGGACCTGCTATAGTCTGAAAGTTTGTGTCCGCATGAAATTCATATGTTAAAGTCTTAACCCCCAAAGTGGTGGTATAATGAGGTGGGGCCTTTTGGAAATACTTAGAACATGAATGTGGAGAACCTCATGAATGGAGTTAGTGCCCTCATAGAAGAGGCCTGTGATGGGTCCCTCAGACGTCGGCCGTGGGAGGATAAAGGAGGAAGTCAGAGGTGTGCGACCCAGATGCAGGCTCTCATCAGAAACTAACCATGCTGACACCCTGATGTGAATTCCAGCCTCTACAACTGTGAGCAAAAGAGTTCTGTTTTTACAAGCTGCTCAGTCTTTGCTATTTTGTTAAAGAAGCCCAAATGAACTAAGCTATGACAGGAAATATTTCCTCCTAAAAGATCGCCCAGATTCGGTGAAATACCCAAGGAGAAAGAAATCACTTTATCCCTCCTTATTTCCTATCTAGTCCAGTCCCTATCATATCAGGAGCTCAGTCAATGTTCATGAAAAGGATAATCATGGTAATAATATGAGAAAGGATAATATCAACATATAATTCATATCTATGTTCATGTAACTCATGTCTAGGAGAGCACAATAGAGCTAAAGTTATTTTGTAAATACTTCATGGTTCTACAAGGGAAATTATGATTGAATCTGGTGTGAGCTGCTATTTTACAAAATAGCTCATTTGGTTGTGGGATATTTTCTCCAATATATATTTTCGGTATTTAGAATATCAGGATGAGAATCCTGGGCCTGGTCATAAAGGAAGACCCATTCATTATTACTTCCCTTAAAACCTGCAAGGGGTTGCCCACACATACTTATTTCCCTCAGGTGATGAAGAAACAACTTGGAATTTGCCATGTGCCTTGAGACCTCAACTAAGCATATGTGGCCATTTTCCAACTTTCGTCTTTACTTCTGGGAATCAACCTGAATGCTTCTTTCAAAAGGTCAATGATGCTGGGAACTCTAACCATCGACACCCATGCCTTCTCCCCCAGGTCTTAATTTCTGCAGTCACTTGCAGTGTTCTTCTTGATTTTGATTAACAAGAACATTGGTTATTTTTTTCACCAAAAAATCTTTAGTGCAAATAGGATAAAGATAAAGAGTAGTTTTATTCAATAAAGTTATGTCCTGTTCCATTGATTAGCAGATTAGAGCCAATTTCTCAATTTCTTTGCACTTAAGTGCATCACCAGAGAAGAGGTGCAGACCAACTAATGGAGCATAAGTGATATTGCCTTGTGCACTCCTGGCCTTAAAAATACTCCATGTGATCTACCCTAATTTCCTTCTGTACAACTGGGTAGAATAGACTGGAGTTCCCAGAGAAATTTGGATGCTTTGGAAGTACTTCCGGACGAGAATTCCCAAATTGGGACAAGCCCCATTTTCCTCTTCTCTCTGCTGCAGGTGCTTGAAAAAAGGGTGCATTTTGGGAAAGGCCGCTTTGGGGAAAGGCTGCACTTTGGAAAGGTCTGCGTTGTGAAATGGCTGTATTATAGGGGAGACACCGCTTTTAGGGAAATGCAGACTTGGCAGCCTTCTTTCTGTATCAGGCCAATCTCAGAGTAGGAAAGTGGTCAAGGACACACCAAGCAACGTTCTGCTGCTTTTATAGTGAATGAACCAACTTCCATTTGAAACGGAATTTTTGGACTGGAACCCAGATTCTTTGTCCGCCAGAAACGAAGATTGAATCCACGGACCAAAGGTGGTATAGCAAAGGTGGAGATTTATTAAAGAACAAGTACAGACTCCCAGGTGGGGAGGGGAAAAGGTCCCACTGAGTTCCTTTTCCCTAAGGCTTATAAAGGCTGCAGATCCTGGTGCCTTGATATCCCCTCTGATTGGCCACTATGCCCTTGGACTGGTTACTATAATAACTCCTGGGCTCGAAAGTTGAACCTCACATGGGACATGTGAGGTCCCCCCCTTCCTTATTGTTTTCCTGTTCCCCCTGGGCTTTCTTCTTCTTCTGGATGAAGGGCTTCCTTCTTTTTATTTTGTAAATATAGACCTATTGCTGTTCCCAGCTCCCTCATTCTATGGAAATGTACCTGTTGCAGCTTTTCAGCTCCCCTATCATATGGAAATATACCTTCTGCTGCTCTGCAGCCCTCTGCTTCCAACACGGCCCCTTTAATTTCCAAAAATTTTAAAATTTCCTAAACCTGTAGTATTTTACCCTTAAATTTCCTCTTTCACATTCAGCAGCAATGGTTGAGGAAGAAGGAGTCACAGGAAGGCGGTCAGGGGGACTTTTCTGAGGCTGCGTTTTGGGAAAGGCTGCATTTGGGGAAAGTTTGCCTTTTGGAAAGGCTATCATGGGATAGGCTGCCATTGGAAAAAGGCTGGGCTTTGGACACACTGCCATTGTGAGGGCTGCGTTTTGAAAAGG